>NC_140593.1:976121585-976704897 GCF_964204655.1 Triturus cristatus
GGAAAATACTAGTACATTCAGTCATTGACCATCTGGTGTCTCCCCCTACTTAGAGGGTTAAGAGGTGTCAGCCCGGGCTGAGACAGCTTCCCGGGCACACACTCAGCCGCACCGAGTACTTCACAGGTCTTTGAAACACCGTTTACTTGTTAATGAGGCTTTGATGTTCTTTCACCCTTAGCCCCTGCCTCTTCACTCTGCTGATTGCACCAGCACCCGTCTTTCCCTCGCAGACTGGGTTTTACAAGTGCAGCTTGCGATGCGCGCACATACTTGTGGTAGGTTAAAAAGGCCTGGTGAGGTATATTAAACCAGCCAGTTTACAGTCCACGCTGCGACCTGCTTAAGTTACAGCCAGAGCAACAGCAGTAAGCAAATCTTCATCTAGCCTCCGGTTGCAAACCCGTGATGCGGTACAGGCAGGTGAAAATAGGAACCGGCCTCAGTTCGTCCATTTTTGTTATGTATAGTGTCGATATTGTCCCCAGTCGAGGTGCCGAAGGACTCGAAGCAGAGAGGCGTAGGGAAAAGGCCCTGATTTTTAATACACGTCCTTTATTGTTTTATGTTCATAAATCTGCTTGATGACTTAAGAACTGCCTACGTTGACTTACGTGAAAGACTGTTTCGTCTTATAGATCTGAGAAGAAAAAAAACCACCGGGGACCCAGTTTAAACTTCTGGAAACTTAAGACCAGTGGTCGAGTTGGGCGGGATCGGCAGGGCATGGCGTGCCCCTACTTCTTTAATTCTATAGATTCCGTTCCAATTATTTTTTATTTTGAACATGCGTCCCTGGACGTAAGAAATATCCAAGGCCTCTAGAGAAGGCTCGGCATTAGTGGCTGTTCTGGGACGGGCAGGGAGCAGGGAAGGAAAAGGTCTCCATCTCTTGCTTCCTGCCCAGATAAGACAAGGAAGGTGTCCGCTTCTGCTCTGTCGCTGGCAGCTGCCCCCCCGCTCTTTCTTACTCTTATTCCCTCTCAGTCTAACTCCTCCTCACTTACCGAAAACCGTGACTCAAGAAATGGTTCTCACCCTCTCTTTCTTCCTGTCGTTCATTTGTTCCCCTGTGAAATGGATGCAAAAAAGAAAAACACTTTTGATGGAAATGCCGTTTTGACATTTTTCTATTACAAAGTGCAGACACGGAAATAAAAGGTTCAAAATATGAAAAATTAATAACTAAATAAAGCAAGACAGAGTGTTCTTAAAGTGGCCGGATCGGTTTTATTCAAATCCCAAAAACATTAGTGTCACTTTACTGAGTTTGCCAGTGAAGCGCTGTTTTCCCCCGGTGGGGAAGTGCGCCAAACCTGGAGGTACTGCAATACCTGGTTGATGGGTGGTTGGAAAACAAAATGTGTACGGCGGCTTTGTGTTTACGAATGTGGTCTTTTTAAACAATACTGTTTATGTTTTGTAAGCATATAAGCAGTGGACATTAAAATGGGTCCTTTCTGGGCCCTGTAGTTTTCTGGCATAAGCACTCACTGATTTCTGAATAGTGAGTGTAAAAGCGTTAAGTTCACAATGTTGTTCCTGCTTATATTTCATTATTTAATCTTTCATTCCCTATGAATGTTTGCTTTTTCCAGGGTGTTTTTACTATTTCCTTGAGGGAGCATATTGCTCTTGCCTAGTGCGTAATTTGAATTGAGTCGCATCCAGGTGTTTATAGCAGGTCAAATTGGATTGTAGTTGAAGGCAGTGTGAATTTCTCTCAGTGGGGCAGTATGGTGTTCAGTGAGGGAGCGGATGTGGCACTCTGCCGATGACAGAAACTGCAAGGCTCTAAAACAAATGGCTTGTGATAGCACTTTTAAGCATATTTGGGACATTCTGCAAATGGCAAAGTTTTCAGATGAATGTATAATGTTGACCAATGAAAAACCGAGCGCATGTGTGCATTGTCAATTTAAATAAATGTGGAAAAATACTAGCTGTAGCGTCGTCTTTTGCTTGTGGGAAAAATAAATGTGGATAAATACAGAAAAAATGCCCAAAAAATAAATATGGATAAATACAGACGGAAATGGCAAAAAAATAAACACCATAAAACCGGGAGCCCTAATTATAATATACAAAATACTATCTCGAGGATGCCATACTTAATTAATCATAGCTCTTTCACATAACTTTTCCTGATCTTTAAGGATGCTCCAAATATTTTTTAAACTATTGGACATCTATGCTCAGAAGTTGTTGAAGTAAAAGAAATGCCTCCTTAAAAGAGTGAATATTAAAACTGTTAAAAACTATCAATAAAAAGGGTTTCTGCTGAGATTTTACACAAAGTGCAAAGTAACAGAACATGTAAAGTGCTTTGTGCTGATACATTATCACAAGGACATAGAAGCAACATTTTCATCCACAAACTGGTAACAGGAAATGGAAAAGGAAATGCAAAATATTCATCCTAAATCTTGTTAAATAGAATTGAAACTGGGGGTTTCTAACAATTATAAGATATGGTCCAATTGCCTTTACAAAAAATAGGGCTGAGTAATCTTTCTCTACTGGGGTGCCTAATACCTTAACCGTCTGCTCTCTCTCATAGGACTTATAGATCTTATGCAATATTTTGCATTTCAGAACCACCAATCCCATCTGGATTTTCGATTAATTTAGGTCCACCCAGCCCCATAAATGTCTGATTCATTTATTTAAGCCAATGAACACCTAAAGAGTTATCTAAACATAGGCAATCCTTTAACACTGATTTTGAGAAAGCAGTTTCCTTTTTAGCCAGATTAGAAGCCATAATATGATGAGGCAACTTCTAATAAAATCTAAAATTTAAGTCATCCCAGTCTCCACTTGATTAATAAAATTAGAGGTAGATTTCGGGACTGTCAAACAAACAAACTTCTCAAACAAACAAACGACTCCACCACACTAGTAACCTCACTTGCACGCATCATACGGCATCCCTTAAAAAGATCCCCACTAAAGTGACCCTTCGGGAGACCCATAGGGCAATGCAGCACCGGCCTAACGAGGAGCACCGTGCTATGATGAAGCATGACATCCCCTTGGAAATGTGTGAGGGCAACATGAGACAGTCATGTTGACTGTCCTCATGATATCGGTCCAGACACACCTGTTAGCAACACTTATTCTCCTTTATTAGGAACAGAAGCCCCCTTTTTATGATTCTTTGCCTTGGTGATGCCCTGAATACTGTCCCTCTGCTCTATCCCAAGCTGCACCTCTTCATGCTGGTAGCACTTTTGGCTTTTCCCATGAAAGAGGCTTTTAAACTTCATCAGCCTTAGTATTCTATACTTTCAAGATGGCTGCTACGTAGTGTGACATAATATGTGTTGTGAAATCATGTTGCAGCAACATGTGGTGCAAGTAATGATGGATCACATATTGCATCACACAAGATAGCAGCCAACTTGAAAGTATGTGAAATTATGATTTTATTGGTTTCTGTCCTTAACATGGCTGGCCGGGTATTGTCAAAGCCGACGATGTGGCTCGCTCAACATTGGTAAAGCAAATCGATTGGCTTTGCCAATGTTTGTTCCCCATTTGCTGTGTGGTTTTTACTATCTGTGTAGCTACAAGGGGCTGTATTTCCTAATTGCTTTGTGTGAGGAGTTATTTAGCAGAAAGAGCAACAATAGATGTGCCTCAAGCCAGCGCAGACAACTGCCCCACTGAGGTGAAACTGTAAAAGGAATAATTGCATACAATAATGTTTAGCCAAAGTAATCAACTAAGATTCTAAAATATTAAAGAGTAATTCACTGATGCCAAAATACCTGTATTCAAAGAGTGACTGTTTCAAAATAAACAAGTGTAACCATATATATCACAATTAGGAGTTTTGTGAAAAATAGTGGCAGGTCTAACCTACTGATAATTATCATGTGAAAAATGGCTGGTATTTACTGGAAAATTGGCATTTTGATGGGGTAAGATCTAAATTCCACATGTTTATCCCCCAAAACAGGTAATTAGGAAGTATTTATCACATCCAATAAATTCTGACTCAGTGGTGTCAGATTTTATCAAGTGCACTAAATATCACACCTATTACAAGGCCACGGGTAAGGCTGCAATACCTATCAAAAGAAGGAATTCAAGAGGGTTCACTGACATAATATCGATGTTAAAAATATCGATGACAAAAATATTGAAGAAAAAATATAGAATGCAAAAATATCGACTGCCTATAATTAAACAGGTAAGTACAAAAATGTTGAATCAAAAATATCGAAGTAAGAAATATAGGTGTAGAAAATATCGATTTGAAAAATATTTATAAAAATATATATATATATTAAATATAATAAATATTAATATTATTTTTAACAAAATAAATTACATTTAATATACATTTTAACTAATTATAACAAATAAACCTAATTTATAAAAATAAACACACAAACATAATAATTTATACATATACATACATTTCACTATTATCTTTTTTTAATTTTTAAACTTAAAAAAAAATAAAAATAGAAATGAAACATTCTACACTCTCTTTTGCTGACATTGAGGAGGAGCTTACCTATTTGCTGCGGTCCTGGGGATCTTCGCCGGATTGAACTTTGTCTTTACCCTTACGCCTTGCCGCACCCGCTGCGCGGGTGCCGCTACGAGCAGCCAGGGAGGCGCTATTTGCGGTGGGGCTGCTGGTGTGCTGTGGGGAGCGCAGGGCTAGGTGCGGGCCGTTGGAACGCTGCAGGGACTCCATCTACCAGGAGTCCCTGCGTGACCCGTACCACCTGGTAAGCGTTCGTACTCTGCCCCGCCTACTGGCCTCTGCAGATCTTTAAATCACCCCATAGTGCTTCTATTTTTGGGACACTCTCTTTTGCTGACGTTGAGGAGGAGCTTACCTATTTGCTGCGGTCCTGGGGATCTTCGCCGGATTGAACTTTGTCTTTACCCTTACGCCTTGCCGCACCCGCTGTGCGGGTGCCGCTTCGAGCAGCCAGGGAGGCGCTGTTTGCGGTGGGGCTGCTGGTGTGCTGTGGGGAGCGCAGGGCTAGGTGCGGGCCGTTGGAATGCTGCAGGGACTCAATCTACCAGGAGTCCCTGCTTGACCCGTACCACCTGGTCAGCGTTCATGCTCTGCCCCGCCTACTGGCCTCTGCAGATCTTTAAATCACCCCATAGTGCTTCTATTTTTGGGACACTCTCTTTTGCTGACGTTGAGGAGGAGCTTACCTATTTGCTGCGGTCCTGGGGATCTTCGCCGGACTGAACTTTGTCTTTACCCTTACGCCTTGCCGTACCCGCTGCGTGGGTGCCGCTTCGAGCAGCCAGGGAGGCGCTGTGGGGAGCGCAGGGCTAGGTGCGGGCCGTTGGAACGCTGCAGGGACTCCATCTACCAGGAGTCCCTGCGTGACCCATACCACCTGGTCAGCGTTTGTGCTCTGCCCCACCCACTGACCCCAATGCACTCCATTTAACGGTCCTGAATCCCGCGTCGTGGGAGCGCGCGGGAGAGCGGCGGGCTAAGCCCGGGCAAAGGGCGGGCCATCTGTGGCCGTCCGGGGCAGGAGGGGGCAGGGCTGGGCCACCTCTCTAAGGTTTATTATTTTCTGTACTAGAGTTTTGTTAACCTCTGCCTTGTGTCGTTGTTCCATCTACAGGGACTGCCATTGGTCTGTTTACACTCACTTACGGTCTGTGCATGCCAATGACAACACGCTCAGGAAAAGGTTTGAGGAGGGTGGGTGGTTCCGTTAGCGGCACCATAGATCAGTTCATTACTAGGGCTTTTTCGGTTTTCGACAAAGAGATCGCAATCACTGAGCGTCGTCTCTCTCGCGAATCTCTCACTCATAAATGATCATCTTTGGGGCCCTTGGCCTTAGCTTCCTCTCCCATTCATGTAGCTGAGCCCTTGTGTGTGGACTCTCTGGGGGATGTGGGCCAGAGAGTCACTGCCATGAGGGAAAGCTTGGACAGGCTCACCCCATCCCCAAAGCACAAAGAACATATGGCCACTATTCCTGATGTGAGGCCGGCTGAGTCCTCTGCACGCCCTGTTTCCCTGATTAGTTCTGCCCAACAAAAAATTCCTGTTGTTAGTATGGAACCAGCACCAGCAAAGGTAGCTGGTGTAGTTCCCCCCAAGAGGAAGCGTATTTCAAGTCCAAGGAAGGGTAGGAACCGTAAGCCTGCTAAAAAACCAAAAACTATTTGTATAAAGAGGGGTTTGGACACTTTGGGGTGGGGAGTGGAGGAGAGACAGCTGTCTATGGGCCCGCAAGGACTATCGGGTGACAAGTCAATTGGCTTATTAGGAGGGCCGAGGGCCGTCATCCCACAGACTAGTCTAGATATGGGTGTTTAGTCTGAGCTTCCCTCTTTAGTTCAGATTGAGCATCTATTAAAATCTATGATTATTCCGGTTTTGGAGAGAGTAAAGGGTTTAACAGAGCGGCTGGATAGTTTCGAACAGACCACCAGGGACAACTTTTTTTCTCTCAAAACCCTAATAAAATTACACTTTAAAATACAGGAAGACGGGTTGCGCGGAATATAATTCATCAGGAAATTCAATCTCCCGTACAGGTGAATGATCTTACCTCGATATCAGGGGAATTGGGGGGAGCTCCCAATGCGTGTGTAGTAGTACCTACCTTACGATGTCCATCTGGTTCACACACGAATGCTGACTTTGTAGCTCTAGGTACCCCTGCACAATCTTCAGTCCCTATGAATACTAACATCCCCCCTTATTTGGCCAAAGGGCCTCAGCGTCCTGATAAGCCTAGCTTTGTGCGAAGTTCTAGCGCTAACATCAATACGGGAGGTAATGGGGGGCCAAGCTGCATCTCAGTTCTTCCCACCAATACGCAGCTAGTGGAAGAGGAGGGGGCTACCATTATTCCCCATGTCAATCTACTGCCCGATTGCCAACCCTTTGTTGTGGTACTAACTGGGGTCCCTGTGCTTAAAGCTGGCAAATATGAATCGTATAATGAATTAAAAAACAAAACTATGTTCTGGTTGAGGGAAAATAGACTGTTACCTAGCTTTTTGGATGGTCAGATCCTTCATGTAAGACGGGTTACTTGGCTGGGAATCAGGCCCAAAGATCTGAGGGGTGAATGCATTATAGTTAATTTTATAGATCCCAGGGTAGCCAGCTTCATTTGCACCCATTTTTACAGGGAAGGTAACTCAGGAATTAAAACCCACACCCTGAATTACTTCTATCCGTATCAAGCAACCCTTTGGCCAGATAGCACTCCGAACTGGGGGGGAAGGGACAAATTGTATTCCCATTCTACCTTTCCCCCCCATAGTTTGTTCTCACAGTTTTCAGGTACAGGTCCTCGTTGGCAGAGGCAGGGCTATTGACCTGAAGTCCTGCATATTTCGGGGAGGGCTGCTATCCCAGTTGTTTTTCCTGTAAGCCGTAGTTTGATGCATTTAGGGGGTTTAATGGCGACTTCCAATTCCTATGCGCTTCTGTCTTCCCCTTCTTCTGGTACACAGAATGAGGCTGTTCTGGATTATTGCCACTTAGAGAACAATTGTATGTTGATAGGGTCTGTGGGCACAATATGTGAGTCCCGCGCTGGGCACAGTATGGCCCCACAACATCTGCAAGTGGTTCGAGATAAAACCAAAGGCGACTTAAGGATTGTAAGCTGGAACATAGCTGGCATCGCCTGAAATTTAGCCCTTCCGGACTGGAACATCTTCATTGAGTCTTTTGGAATATGTATCTTCCAAGAGACTTGGTTTCTGGAGCCTTGTTATAAGGTTGGCTATACCACCTATTTTGTTCCAGCAATTTCCTCCATCTCAGGGAGAGGTCGCCCTTCGGGTGGCCTGCTCATCTGGGTTAGTATTGCGTTGGGCCTCCAGATCAGGTTTAGGGCTTCCAAGTTCCCTGATCTAATGAGAATTTCCCTTACCGGATCTCACAGAGGGTGGTCCCTGGAAATCTTTAACATTTATGTTAGAGGTGGCAATAGTGGTTTGTCATCGCCAATTATATCAGGGCTGGAAGACAAACTTACTTGGTGTAGTCCTGACATGCATGTTCTGGTTGCTGGAGATCTTAATTGCACCTTTGAGCCTCTTGCTGAAGACGACATCCTGGGCATTGTAGAGGAGGACCTGAGGAGGGGTATTCCACCATTAGCAATAGCACCTATAAAAAGGTGGTCCAAACGGGCCATACAGCTTAATGCCCTAGTTTTGGAATATGGCTTAAGGGCGGCGAATGGCAGAACAACTTCGGACCGCTGTGGAGCACACACGTTCAACAGGGTCAGCTATTCCTCTAGAATAGATTATGTTTTACTGGACCTTAAGCTGTGGGCTTATATGATTGACATGGCTATCCTTCCATCTATAGACAGCGACCATAACCCGCTTTCTTTGTCACTTTCCCCTATGCTGTTAGCCCTTACTCGCTCTCAAGAAGCTCCAGTCTTGCGGTCAACTGGGGAAGTCTGTCCAGCAAACTGTGGGAGGCGTCTTAAATGGCAAAAGGTTATTTTGGACGAGGGGAAGGTTCAGGAAATAGGTCTGACCTTGACTAAGGCTATGTCAAATCTAGGAACCGGCCCCCTGACCTACCCTGGCGTTTCCTCCATTTTTTGTGATACTATTGAAGCCCTGGGAGAGTTATTTGTGATACGGAATAAGGGTTCTTGAACTAGAGTCTGTAGGGAATCTGGGGGCAACCACGGATGGTATTCCAAGGAATGTCGGAGGGCGAAAAGGGTTCTAATTGAAGCTGTGAAGTCTAAGAGTTCTGAGTTGATTGGCGTGGCTAGGAAGGAATATAGGTATGCTAAGAAAGAGTGGGACGATAAGTTCTGGTGTGATTTGAAAATGGCCAGTGCTGGGAGAGACTCGAGGGGCTTTTGGGACCTAGTTAGGTCGAGGAACAGGCCGGTTGACTCTTTGTTAACTTGTAACATCTCTGAGGAGATGTGGTGTAACCATTTCTCCAAACTTTATACTCCCTCCCAGGATGATACCAGTGGGATGATTGTCTTACCTTCTCTGAGATTTCTCGGGTTGAGCGAAGATGTTTCTTTTACGTCCAAGGAGGTGGAGAAGGTTATTAACTCTCTTGTCCCCAATAAAGCATCAGGCCCAGACGGGATACCGGGGGATCTGTTCCGTCTTAACCTAACGGAATGGGGGTTACTTATTTCATCACTATTAAATGCATTGTACTGTGGTGCAGCTCTTCCTGATTCCTGGATGGGTGGTGAGGTCGTTCCGATCTTCCAGAAAGGGGGCCGGGACGACCCAGCTAATTACCGGCCCATAAGCCTAATTGATTCTTCCCAGAAAGTGGCGGGGAAGGTGGTTCTGGGGAGAGTGCTTCAGTGGATAGATGACAAGAAAATTCTCTCAGACCTACAGGCTGGGTTTAGATCAGGCACCGGGACTATTGAGCAGACATTTAGACTGATGCTCTTGTATTGGAAAGTGGTTGTCCTGGCCAAAGGCAGTTTGTATCTTGCCTTTATTGATTTACGGTCTGCATTTGACCTAGTCCCTCGGGCTGTTTGTGGAAGGTTTTGTCGGAAATGGGAATGCCCGCATATTTATTATCCTTGGTAATGAAGCTTCATACAGGTAACTTTGCGCAGGTGAGGTGGGGTAAGCAGGGGGAGAAGACCGCTAGAATACCGGGGAATAGGGGTGACCGCCAGGGATGTGTGCTTGCTCCCACTCTGTTCACCTTATATGTGAACGGAGTGGTGGAGCATCTTTTGGAAAATCCTACCGATTCACCATCCCTGGCGGGCAGGAGAATACCCACCTTACTATTCGCCGACGACACCCTGCTCATCTCCAAATCCCCGATGGGCCTACAAAGTCTTCTTGACAGTTTCCAAACTTTTTGCGAGAAAAGGGGTCTTCAAATTAATACGGATAAAGCTAAATATCTGATCCTTAATCCCCCGAAGAAGCTTGGAAAATCTCCAATTTTAAATCGGGTGCCTTTGGAAAGGGTCAAGGAGTTTGATTACCTTGGAATTCGTCTCACTGATACTATGCGGTGGACTTCCCATCTCCAGAAGATGTTGCTGAGTCAAAAAAGGGTGGTAGGGGCTCTTCTTAAAGAACAACGATTATCCACCTCAAAACCTATCGCTCCTGTGCTGGACATCTACACAGCCAGAGGGGTTAGTGCGGCCCTGTATGGTGCTGAGCTATGGGGCTTGCAGAATACTGACCTGCTAGCACGTTCAGAGAGTAAATTTCTGAAAGACTTGTTGTCCCTCCCTTATAGTACCCCGTCCTTACCTCTATTTATGGATATGGGCTGCTGCTCTATTAGCGAACAGGCAAGGCTTCGCCCCTTGCTCCTCTGGGCTCGCCTATGGAGAGTCCCTGAATTAGTGAGTTATGCAGATGGGCTGAGGGAGATTTTATCGCTGCCCGGTTGGTAAAAAATTGGGTGGTTAAGGGATGTCAAATTTTTGCTGGGGGAATTGGGTCTCTGGGAGTCATGGTATTCCAGGTCTTCCCCTCCCAAATCCGCCTTGAAGAAGATTTTTTGGAATTGGGTAGTGGGTAGGAACAACTCTAACCCAAATTTATGTAGATCTTCCAGTGAATTCATCTTGGTTAAGGACGTGTCCTTTCGGGAACCCTATCTCGATATAATTTCAAAACCCAGAGATCGGGCCTTGTATATCAAATTTAGAATTGGTGTCCTACCAGTGGGAGAACTGACTGCCCGCTGGAAAATCCCGGCTCAAACTAGTCCCTTGTGTGTTTTCTGTTCGCAGAGGACTGAGTCGGTTGCCCATCTATTGTTTGAGTGCCCTGCCTACAAAGCCCCTAGATCTAGGTGGTTAAAACCATTATGTAAGGAGATGGTACTAGGCATTATATGGTAGCCTTGAGAATATTGAAGTCAGACACACAGCCCTTAATTGTGTGTGGCATGGCAAAGTTTTTAAATTGGGCCTGGGTGATTAGATCAAGAAGGCTTAAATTAATTGTTTAATCGGAGGATTTTAATTTGTGTGTTTAGGTAATTTATTGATGCCATTTGTTTATTGTATATTTTATCGATTATATTGCATTGTTATGGCTCTTTTCTGTGTTTTTACCATATTGTATTTATTGCTTTTTAAGATAAGATTTTATCGAAATAAAGCCTATTGACTGACTGACTGACTGACTGATAATAAATTAAAACATGAAATTATTCTAAAAAATTCAAACTAACATTTCGCAATACAATATATGCAACAGTAGGGAAAATGTTGGATAGCAGAGGGGAAACAAATTAGTATTCCCCAATCATAAAAATAAATAAACAATATTAAATAAATATGATTAAATATATTAAACATATAAAAAGAACACATATAATAATATAAATTACATATAACAAAAAGCTACACATATATCAAAAAATGTATAAATACATTTATAAACAATAATTATTTAAAAGGAGCAAATATTAACAAACACAAATATATTTAAAACATAAATGTATTTATTTTATTTCCTACCCTATAACACCACACCAATAACACAAAACTTCAAAAGTTTTATTTAAATGTATTAACAAAATTATTAATCAATTTAAAAATTATTATTAATGAAAAAATAATAAACATTCATTAAATACACATACTTAACACTATAATATCCACAACATACACCTAAAATGTTATAATTGTTATAACATCTTCACATCTCAAAAAAATTCACATTTACATTGCAAGCAAGACATCATCTCATCACATAAAATTAAAAACTGTCCTATATATACAATTTAAAAACTTATCAATAAACTCAAATCTAACCACTTTACATACTTAATTACAAGATAATATTGCACATTTTAAAGTGACGGCGTGCGCAGCATGCTATTTCCTTGTACATAACGAGTAAATATTCTAACAAATAACCATTCATTTCTACTATGAAACGTTACACATGTTATATTTCAAAGTGCTAATGATAAAGTGCAGAAGTGACTACAGCGGAGAAGTTTCTATTGTACATTTCTTGCACAAATTACCTTTCAAAGTGCTAATGTGCAGTAATTGCAACAACCATCATGTCAAAACAATAAAAGTGCATCAATTTACTGTGATGGTAACCCAGCTATTGTTACATTCCAAGTTAGCACCCTCGCAACAAAATTTATTAGGTGATAAAATGTATAAGCCGATAAAAACTATTAGTCACCAAAGCCATAAAAATTATGGACATCTGCCTTATTGTATCAGACATTTTTCAACTGCCAATAAAAATTGTACCAATTGACATAATAATGGAATCAATTCACCAGACAGTGACATGATTAGGGCCTGTCGAGCAGATCTCAGCCCGCTCATCATAAAGTATGGTCTCAAAGCTGAACGTCTAAGATTAATCAACTTGGGGCATATACATACTATATGTACTAGAGTTTCCTGAGGCCATCCACAAAATCTACAGTTAGAGTCCGGCCACAGCTCGATACAAGATTGCGTGCCCTCCTTTGTGGGGTTTATTCCCATACGTAACCATAAAAATGTATTTTTAAACTTCGCTGAAAAGAAATCATTCAGATACGGCTGAACACGCAGGGATTGGTATGAATTAATCACATACCATGCATAATCTTTCTCTGCTAATGCATTGTTATCCAATTTAAATGATTCAGTTTTGATAAGCTTTTTAAAATTAACTTATAATTGGGCATTTTCAGATCTCGCAGTACACTTTGCAGGCCGATATCGCGTAGGGAAGTTAAAATATAAGATCTCCATTTAGCCACATAGACAGACTTGTCTATTTCTTGCCAATAAATATTCCCTAAAGATGCAGGGGCTGATGTTGACAATGCGGCCATACATTTAAAAAAAGCTCCCTTTGATAACAGGCTCTGTCTCTGGAGACCGAACTCCAATCTTATTCCTGCTTGACACACTGACTTGGTAATCCCGAAAGTTGCTTTGAAGACCTTGATAATCAATAGATGAAGCACCTTCACATCTTTCCCTCTAGTAATGGGAGAACCATATATGAGAGTTGGTTGTAATTTGGCTTTGATTACTTTAAGGATAGAATCATATGATTGACAGTTCAGTGATTTTTTTAAACATTTAAAAGCATGGATCAAGGTCATAGCCTTGGCCCTTAGATCCTTAAAATGAAATTTAAAAGACACGAGATTGTCAAACATAACCCCTAAATATCTATACATTGTAACAATATCAATTGTACCTGCTCTGGTCTTCCAGGAATTAAACTCCTGTTTAACCACACCAATTTTTATCACTTTGGTTTTTTTGACATTCAATTCAAGGCCATTCTGTTGTGTATAGTCATCAAAGGTAGTAATAAGTATTTGTAGGCTGATAGGAGTATGACTCACGAGGATAGTATTAGCGGCATACTGGAGATAACTAATTTGCACCCCCCCAACCTAGGAACATGTCCATAAACAACATCCAAATGCTGAGAAAAATCTGAGAAGAATAACTTAAATAAACAGGGAGCAAGGACACAACCCTGCTTTAGGCCATTATATGCTCTAATCTTTCTTGATAAGGAATTCCCATCACCCAACTTAACTTGAACCCAAGTGTCGGTATACAGAGGAAAAATAACCTTCAACAATTTCTTTGAAATGCCCAGATCAGACAGTTTTTTCCATACCAGGTTTCGTGGCACAGAGTCGAAGGCTGCCTTAAGATCAATAAAAGCAATATATAAATGTTGTTCATTTAAGACAGCCCTCTCCGCAAGTAGGGTTAGAGCCAGCACGTTTGTAGTAGTGGATTGTCCTTTCCGGAAACCAGTCTGATAAAATGGAATAGTGCCCTCCTGCGTAGCCTAATCTTCCAATTCTATCAGAAGAGTAGAAGTGAACACCTTTGCATCGACATCAGTCAGCAAGATTAATCGATAGTTTGCAGGATTTGCCACCGGGTCGCTTTTATAATTAATTAATTACACAATTACCATAATTAATTACTTTACACCCTTCCCACCATTTCCACCTATAAACACCTCATAACACACCTAAAACTAATTATGAAATGACCATAATTAATTACTAATTAATTATTTGAAATTAATTAACAACTAATTATTATTCATCAATTAAAATAAGTTACTTCCCACCCTTCCCACCATTTACACCTATAAACACCACAGCACACACCTAAAACTAATTACACATTTACCATAATTAATTGCCAATTAATTAATTAAAATTAATTAACAACATATTATTAATTAATTCATAATAAATTACTTTACACATGTAGCACTATAACATCTCAATTAAACAAATATTAACAAATAAAAACAATTCAATACATGTAATATAATTAAATTACTTCCCACCCTATTTCCCTTTAAACCCACAACCCGCTACAGAACATAAAACTCAAAATTCAAATTAAAAAATCTTAATAACAACTAAAAATAATCTATACATTTTATATATTTAAATGACTTCCCATCCTATTCCTTTATAAACCCATAAACCATTATTGCTTTATATTTCATAACAAGGTTATAGTTGCCACAGTTGAACATGGATACTCTGGCCTATGGGACATACAAAAGAGTTCTTGTATGATGGTAAACTAAAACATTTTTGGTGGCTAAACTCAAGCTTAAACAAAAAATGCACAGTTGGTCATCTAAATCTTTTCATAAAAGGAGGTCAAAATAGGGTCAGGTACAGAAAATAAAATGGACTCAAATCACATTGTGCAGTTACCTATGAGCTGGTGTACCAAGGACCCACAACTCACTCACATTATGTTCACACCATTAACATTGAGGTTATTTGACAATACTTCATATTCACCTCCAACTATGAAGTATTCCACAGGAAAAGGAAAAAAGGAAAAGAGGAAGCAGCAACTCTGTGAAGAGTAGCTGAAAGGAATGCAAAGGAGAGTCAATGAGTATGATGAGAACGTTAGAAAGGAAGGGGACAGTTCAAACACAATCGTAACAGTATTGAAACCAGAACTAGACCAATAAAAATAAATGGAAACGTTTCTCAAACTCTAAGGCACACTGACTCTTAGGGATGAATCTCTGAACAGTCATTCTAGTCCAAATCATAGTAAGCAGTCAGGTTCTAGTATGAGCTCTCACTTCGAGACAGTCAAAGGTTTGGCTCCCTCCTCTCATGAGAAAACAAACTTCTTGCTGCAGTGCCACACTTTGAGCCTTGCTGAATTACCAAATTGATTCTGTTGTACCTAGGTTCTGCTCCTTAAGTTGCATCTGTTTACCATTATTTATGAGAAGTAAGATTATCTTGATCTGTTTTTGAATGGACCATTTTAGCAAGACTGATTTAAACAAGATTGGGTCTTGAAGGTCATGATTGAGAAGCATCATAATGGTTGTAACTGCTCCTGCAACCACCTTTGACCTGTTACATTTGGATAGGAACCTATAGGTATTTATCAAAAAATCAAATCTGCCATTCTGTGAGGAAGCCAAGGTGTAAGTGAAAAAGATCAGCACCTCAGTGATAAACCTTTCTGGGTTCACAAAAGGGAGCCCCAATACGAAGATATTATATGCTTTCCAACAAGTTTCAAGTTGCTCTAGTTTTTGAGCTAATACAACCATTCTATTTGCCACCATGTCTTACAATAACTCATATTCCTGTGATTGGCTCTCCACTGCATCCACTCTCTTTTCTAAACTGATTACCTTGCAATCCAGTGACTTAATCATTTTAAATATTTTGCCCAGATTCCATCTTCGCTAGTCTGACCTCTACTGCTGAGGTTGATTTCTCAAACTCATCCAACAGTTTTGAAATGCAGTCCAGTAAGCTCAACATTTCCCTCTGGACCTTTTTTGTACCACCTGCTGCCACAGCATCCCTTTCCTCAACTGTTTCTTTTTGGGGTTGAAGAAGTCATGTTTTTTGGTCTGTGTTTGTCTGCCGTTGTCTCTCTAACACTGTTGTGTACTGCTTTCATATGACCAATGTGCATGCCAAAGGGCATTCTCTCCCTAAAGACCTCTTCCCATAGTGACCACAGACTCATGAGCCCAGTCGTCCCAGTTCAGCTATGATCTCTTTTCAGCCTCAGGTGATCCCTACAATAGGTGACTCCTATTGTGGTTACAGTCCAGTGCCTCAGAAGCATGTGACATCCCACTCTCATTTGTGTTATAACCCTTAAGAGTACCACATACATAATTACTGCCATGTTTCCTCCTCAGTAGCCTGAGCACACCCCTCCTGATTTGGGTCGTGTGCTTGCAGCTTCTCTCCTATTTGGGGGACACCACTCACATCCCCATCAGCTCAACTATTTGTTACGACCACTTAATTGTGGACCTAGGATACAGGACAACATCAGTGGCAGAAACTCAAGATCAACACAGAGTCAGGGCTGGCTCTAGGGTCGGCTCTAGGGTGGTGCGACCGGTGCCACCGCACAGGGTGCTGGCTTCCTGGGGGCGCTGTGAATGCAAGTTTAGTATGTTTTTGAAGCACATCCTGCAGCGTTTCTTTCCCCGGCAATTACCAGGCCTCACAAAAATGTCAAGATAACTCCTGTGATTAATTATCTTCCTGGAGAGAGATCAGCATTTTGAATAGTTGAGGTTTTGACTCATGTGAAGTTAGTGCAGAGGGTTAATATGCCTGCTACAAAGAACGTGTACCAAGTAGATTACAGAGTGCATATAATGTAAACAGATCAGCAGGTTACTCCTTTTAAGAGACATCTTTTTGTTACTTGCAATTTAGAACTGAAAGTCCTAATATTCATCAGTGAGCTATTAACTTTCCTCATAGAACTGCACACACAATGCAAAGTATACATCAGAACATTGATTAATGTTGCATTAAGGGTTCATTTGGCTAGAAATTGATTCTTATTATTAAAGAAAACTCCCAACTATGCTGTTTCTTTTTCGACTCTGAGTTTGTGCTTCTCCACACCAAGCACTCTTAAACTATACTGCCAACCAGTATGGATGACTTGAGACTCCTACACTTTTAGTCCTTTGGCTTATGTAACATTTCCTATACACTGATTTACACTTGTATGATTGATTGTCTCTGTGTAATGCGTGCGTGATGCAAAGTGCTCGGACACCCTACACTGGTATGAGTGGCGCTATATAACTAATTCAATGCATCTGAGAGAGTGTGGTTATGGAGACTTGGTCACTGTTAAAGGGTGCTAGTGAGAGAATCTGTGGTGGAGGTGGTCATGGGGGGGCACTAAACAAACATTGTTGCACAGTGCGCCACCAGCGCTAAAGCCGGCCCTGCACCTGCACACAGTGACTGTGGGGAGGGGGGCAGCAATCTTGCTCAACAACCGGCTCTGCGCCCCAGAAGAGAAGTGTTGAATTTCCAGACCTTGATATAGCACTTCTGCCACCCCGTACAGATGCCCAGTATACTCGCCCCAGGAAACCATCCTAGAGTGGGGAAGCAAACATTTTAAAGAATACTTACAATTGATAACTGAAATGCCGGACTTGAAAATGCTGTAAACTATGGGCGAGATAGGAGATGTGTCTAATAATAAGGATCGAACTTCAGCCCAACTACACGTGATAAATAGAGATTGAGTGCCAGTTTTCAGGTGTTAATTGGTACGTATGCTAAAAGACGATATCTTCAAGAAACAGGCTTTATTGTTGCAGACAACCTTTATGAGTTTGAAATTCTTTCATTACATCTTGGTCCTGAGGAAGGTGGCATTGCCACTGAAACACACGTAGACTAACATTACCCCTGAGAAGTGGTCCCTGAGAGACAACTCCATCAGAAGCTGTGTCTGTAGGCAACTACAAATACTGATCTCTCAAATACAACATGGTATCCCTCAGAGGGCTGAATCTCTAGTGATATGTATTTATAGTATGACTGTAGACAGAATGAGTGTGAGTGTGTGGTAAGAATGAACAAAATATAGGTTGCTGCGGGTTTAAGAATTTTGATACCTAAAGTAATTAGGCTTGAGTAAGCCATGAATTTCGATGCAACTGTTTGAAGAGATTATCACTTTATTGTATATATGTATGTATTTTTGTATTTTCCCTATTTAAAATGTATACAAAAAGTCAAAAATAATGTAATGTAAACTGAAAAAAGATTTTTAATGTACAAAGAAAACATATTAATAATACAATAATATATAGAAAAAAAGATTGTTTGTCTTAACCTTGGAGGTGTTGCATTAGATTGGTGGGCTTATTGGCATAGCAGAACCTGTTCAGGCCCACATAAAGCAATATAGGTCAGAAAAGAGGTATTTTGTGCTAGTAGCTTTTGATTTCCCTCCTCCTCTTGGACCTAAAAGTAAACTTAGGTGGGGCCTTTTTCCCTTATAGTCAGAACTTGATATACATCATGATGCTTTTGTTTTGAACACAATTAGGCTTTTCTTTAATCTTATTACTGAAACCCCCTTATGAACTGACAATTTGTCATCACGTTAACCTAAAGTCTTGATTTATAGGACATCTAATAGGTTAACCTTTTCTTTGCCCTCTATAAACTCTGCTGTCAAAGACCTGATTTTGAGTTTAGTTAAGAGGAAACTCCACGGAAAATGTGATAAGGTACCCTGCCTGCCAGACCCTTGGTCCACTGCACTCATTTAGAGTTGGGCAGCCTTTAAGTATTCCATCACCCGAGCGCCAGTTGGTTCGGTCAGCGAAATACTGCGTCCAATGACCCGATCGGATGAAGGTCATTCTCCCCCTGTCCTATATATGGTGGATGGTGAAATGTCTTTTTTCCCTGTCCATCACTCTGATAAAAGCCTGGCATTCACTGAGAGAAAACTCTCAGGGTTTTGGGGTCATCAGTTTGGGAGTTTGTTTTGGAAAAACAAAACAATAATAAAAAGGTTTGGTGGAGGATTCTGTAGATAAATTTTAGTATGTTGAGAGGAACCTCCACAACGTTGGTTCCTTTTAATTTACATAGATGACCACTGTGCCAGCAGACATCTCTAAATTTGGCAGATAAAGTACTGTGAAAAATGGTGGAGGTAATGTCCTCCACTATTTTGGTGGATACTATTCCATCTGCCAAACCCTAAATCAAGCGCAAAGTCTTCATGCAAGCCGCTAAGCCATATTATAAAGGCCTCTTTTGGGATCAGTGTTTGTCTGCAACAATCCGCATGTCGGAAAGATTGCCTAGATTTTATCTTGAAAAAGATGCATAAAACAAGAAATATGTTCACTTTCACATGAGTGGGATGCCTATTCAATGAAGTCATTTCCATCTTTCAGTGCAGCCTATAATCTCGGTGACAATGACATTGGCAAAGACACTCTAATGTAAAGAGACCTGAGAGCTCGATCTCCTGTCTGTCCAGGCCTATGGCAATAACCTGGTCATGGTGGAGAAAACAACTACTGGGAGAACTTCTAGGATTTGTAAATCTCTTTCAATATTGAGTATTTACTGGGCACAAATAGTAAAAGACAGGTAGAGTGAAGAATTTAATTAACACAACCCTGCTGAGTAGATTTTTATGCAGGAATGGCTTATTAAATGCTGGAACCTCTGAAGTTTTGCAAACTAGGTTTAATATGTTATCATTTTTGATTGAGTGTGGCAGACAAGAAGGTTCCTACAAAATATGTTCCACAAGTGTTGTGAGATGACAGATGTTAAAGAAAGAACAAACTATATTTGGTGATTGGTCACTGTCAATATGTACATAACCAGTATCATCACTGTGTCAATATGGACATAAACAGTATCATCCTTAACTCACTATAAGTCGGCACTGACAAAGTAACACTAACTTAGAATCAGAGATGACCATTCTAACATAATGGAAAATCCAGATAAAATCAAACATTGAAGAATAGATGCAAGACTAATGTGTTATGGGCACCTTCGGCCAGAGGTCTGCAAATGATAACTCTGGAGATAATGGTAGCTCTCCAATACCCTGGAAGAAGCTTCCAGAAGTGCAGTCTAGCACAGTATGTAATTCAGAAGGTGTAGCCACATTAAATAAGTTAGTACTACACATCTGTGGGTGTGGACCCTTATAGTGGCAGCCAGCTTAACCAGCGGCAAGGTCTCACATTTCCACATAAATACACAATGGGCCTCATTACGATGTTCAGCAGAAGGCCATCCGACAGCTCATCGGTGGTGGTCCAACCGTCATCTGAGGCATTGGTCCGACTGCTAGATTACGATACAGGCGGTCTGACTGATGCCTGCAGGGGGAATCCGCTCCGCCTCTAACAGGCTCAGGGAGCCCGTCGGGGCGGCGACCAGATCGTGATCCCCGAAATGGAGGTGGTGCCTGCACAGGCACCACCATGGGGATTACGATACACCTTTCTGACAGCCTTTTCATGTCGGTTCTGCTGCCATGAAAAAAAGGCTGGTGGAAAGGTCGTTTGGGGCCCCAAGCAGGGAACCTGTGGCCCTGCGATATGGACCCTGAGTGCACCTCTGGTGCTCCCCTAAACATCCATACATCGTGTGGCAGGCATAGTATGGTGCCCGTAACAATGTGTATGGATGATTCAAAAGTGTATTTTTCCTATTGCAGCTTGTACTGCTGCCTACAGCACAAGCCGCAATAGAAGAAATACACTTTATGACCGCAGTGAAGGCGGTCGCATCCAAATCATGGTAGCAGGACTGCCAACTCCTAGTCTGGTGGTCCAGTTTCCGCTACGATGCCGGTGAGACGCTGGTCCGACCGTCACTGTAATGAGGCCTACTGTGACAGCCTGCGGGCATGCAACATGACTATCTGTCTCCATCTCAATTTTGCAAGCTAAAATGAGATTTGTCACATTGCAAAGCACACTAAATAAGTCATACAATGTCCGTGAAAGAGATAAGATATTCTTGGAATCTTTCCATCAAAAATGAAAAGGTCATATTTGGTAGAAAAATATACATTTTGAGAAAGTGACATGCTGGTGTTTAAAAACAAAATGATTGAAAATCCCAACAATTTAAAGCTGGTCTTCAAATGATAATGCTTGGTGTGTTTGGGAAATGTATAGCATTCCTTTTGTGCCAGTGGTCACTTGGTGATCTGTCTGTTATTTCATTAGTCATGTGGAGGCATTTCATACTGATAAAGCTTTTCCTGACATCTCTTGTGGTATTCCCATCGTGTGATTGGGTAGTCAGTTTTCTATCACAACGTTCAGTTTCAAATATTGTTCTGCCGAAATATTGTTTCGAAAATATCGACACTGACAACATGAATGTAAGTATATATAGGTAAGTATAGAAATATTTATATTCTCAAATCCACATTTATTTTTCTTAAAAATATATCTAACTATATCTATTATATATATTTTCAAGGTACTTAGAAATGGATTTAATAACAATAAAACTATACTTGCCTAAGTATAAGTACCTTCATGATATTACGTAATCTGTATTATAGATCTGAAATTTGGCTGACAGTATTTTGCCACGTCGTATCGCGACATACATCTGGGTGATTAATACATTATTCCTGCAGCGTCTGGTCATTATTTAGGTGAAATCTGATATGGTCACTATTTCAACAATGATCAAAGTCATTAGTAGCTGAGGTCTATTTTCATTGATCACAAGTATCTCTCATTAAAGAAATGTTTGGACGCCCCTGATTTATGGAAACAGATGAAAAATTCACTGTTTTCCCATCATTGTACTGAGGTTTTCTTGGGGAGGGTAAGCACTGCCATCCGTGGTAGCTTAAGTCTAACTTAGCACACACAGGGGCATATTCTCAAGGAGCCATCGCTGAGTTACCGGCACTTTAGCGCAGCCAAAGTCACGATAAATCAATCGACCCATTCACAAGCCGGTGCAAACTGCCAATACCACCAGTTTTCCTCCGATAGCATCCTCAAAAAACATCACCACAGATGACCCCGAAACTATCGCTAATGAGATGCAGAGTAGGCGTTCTCGAGCAAAAAGTTGCGACAACACCACACCTCAACATTCTCAAAGACCAGCCAGATCGGTGATAAGATCCCCAAACAGGCGATAAGGCGCGTTAGCTGAAGGAAATTAACACCTGCTCTGACCTGGTGCAAAGTCGGACAATAACCGGCAGCAGCCAAGGGAGCACAGCCCATATCCAAACATGAAGAACAACAGATGCCTCTGAGCAACTGACCATGCAGCCCAGAACCACAAGAGGGCAACAACATACACCGCCACCACCCCCCGAACACCACCACCCCCCTCCCTTCGGACAAAGAGAATGAACATCAACTCCACAAAACTATGAACCAAACAAATCGCCTGAAGTCACACAATCACAACACCTAACATACAGGTGTGGCCAGAAAAATGGAAACACACATTCACATCACATAATCAAAATAAAACCTTTATTGCAGATGAAACAAAAAACAACAATCATAAAGAGGTCTTCTCTGGGCATTCCGTAAGTCACAGCCTACAAGACAGAAAGACAGAGAAGAAGGTGTGTCATGCGCCCATCAAAGGACAGAGAGGGAGAGTGACAGAGAGAGAGAGAGGGGGAGAGGGGGAGGGAGAAAGAGAGGGATAGAGAAAGAGAGAGGGAGAGAGAGAGAGGGAGAGAGACAGAGAGGGAGACAGAAAGAGAGAGGGAGAGAGAAAGAGAGAGGGAGAGAGAGAGGGAGAGAGAGAGAGAGAGAGAGAGGGGGAGAGTGGGGGTAGAAAGAGAGGGAGAGAGAAAGAGAGAGAGAGAGAAAGAGAGAGGGAGAGAGAAAGAGAGAGGGAGAGAACAAGAGGGGGAGAGGAGAGGTAGAAAGAGAGGGATAGAGAAAAAGAGGGATAGAGAAAGAGAGAGGGAGAGAGAGAGAAGGAGAAAGAGAGAGGGAGAGAGAAAGAGATAGGAAGAGAGAGTGCCAACACTGTGGACCCAGGCCCCACTGCTCACCTGCAACCACCGGTGTGTCTCCAACCATGTGCCAGTACACACTGCACTCCCCAAGGTCACTCATCTGAAACAGGTGCCAGAGACATGAATGGCAGAGTCCATACAGTAGCACACGCCATCACCTCTGGCCCGCCCCTGCACACACAGACTGCCACACCCCAGTCCCTCCCACAGCCCAGCGGACACTGCCCACCCCTGCGCGACCAGGCCTCACTGCTCACCTTCCGACACTGGCATGTCTCCAAGAGGGCCCACCACGTACCGGTTGGAGATCCAAGCCCGTGGCCTGTGACCATGGCACCCTCCACACCATGCAGCCACGCACCGGGGTCCACCAGGTCACACACCTGATTCTGGGTCTTGATTTCGCAATGGCAGGGAACACATCAGTGCACAGGGTATCATCGCAGGCTGCACACCCGCTCAGCCCAATAGGTGCCACTAACTCTGTGAACCGCGAGACGACACCACATGCCGGTGGGCCCTTACTGCCCGCTTGCACAGGCCTACACTGCGGTCCAGCAGGGCTCACGCTAATGCCAACATTCCGGACCACCTGAATAGCGCATCATCACAGGCTGCACACCTGATCAGCATTTCCGGTGCCCCTATCTCAGTGCAACGAAAGACACTGCCTCGTAGCGGTGTGCCTGGGCCTGCCGCAGTGTATCCGGTACTACCAAGTCTGTGCACCGCTAGCCATGGACCCGTTATGATTGGGTCCCGTGGTGCGGACATCATCATGTCACCACCGGCACTGGGCAATGTGACGTGGCAGGGCCCTAGGCCCTCCTGCATAAATGATACCCACACGGAGACACCCATTTGGTGAGTGGAAATGGCGTCCAGCACGTGTGCCAGGCCCTTTTTATTGGCACGGTCACATGTCCTGTGATGCCTGTGTCAAATGGGTGTGGTGTGGGCGTGAACCAGCCATGAGGGAGTGGCTGTGACATGCGGACAACTAGACTTGTGAGCAGCAGATCGCAGATCCCTACAGGTAAGACCTGGAGCATGAAGCGTTGTCGTCCCCCCCTGTGAGCGTGAGCAGAGTGGGCTGGCCTGGCTTATGCCAGTCCAGCGTAAGGGTGTGAACAATGACCCCGGGGCTGTGGGTGTGCTTCCTTCTGACCTGGACAAGGAAATAACAAAAGCGTGTATCTCCATTCTAGTGTCGGCGCCACCCAGCGCGCAATCGGCAATGTGTCACCCTGTGACCCAAGTCCCACAACATAAGCACCATGGACGTAAGGTGACATAATTGACCCTACATGCATCCATACCTTCACACTTGCAAGATCATAGACATGACACATCGTTGTGTTAATGAATGTTTAATGCACATTCAATGGAGTGTTGTAGCTGGAGCAGTACAGGGCCATGCAAACACCACCTTGCAGCGTTGGCCCGTTGAGGGCCAGCCAGAGTCCTTCTGGGGATGACAAGTACATCAATAGAGGAGAAGTTCAGTCTGCAGTCTGATATCTGTGTCATTGGTGACCAAATAGAATGTGGCAGGCCATGTCGAAGTCCAAGGTGAGTGTTGCAGAGTGTATCGGGGGACAGTGGAAGGGGATGATATAGAGGGCTGAACCAAGCAGAAACATGAAACATGGCGGACATGAATGCTACCGCTTCCTCCTGACCACGAGGGCAGATTCATCCACATCTCCGTCCTCTGCTGTTTCAGGTGCCTCACATGTGGGTGGTGGTGTTCTGTCTACAGCACTGTGTGGCAGTGACACCGCAGGGGCTGGAGGTGAAATGTCCGCTGCACTGAGTGGCATTGACACATCAGGGGCCGGAAATGTGGATGGAGTGGTAGCAGCAGCATGCATCAGCATCAGGCCTTGTGGCAGCAATTCCATGAGGATGGTCTTTATGGCATTGGGGGACCCAGCTACCTCTCGCAGGTGTGCAGCCGTGTCAGCAGCTGTTTCCGCACGGTTGCGCTCCCTGTCCTCCATGAGCCTCTGCATGAGTCCCAACTTCCGGGCGAACTCGCTGGAGCCACTATGACTGGACAGTAGTTCTTACCTCTGAGTCAGGACCCTGGCGAATTTCAGCCATGGTTTGTTGGAGGGCATGGAGCGGAATGTCGATGTCCATTAGGGACTGTGAGTGGTCCCTGATGGGACTCAGACACCCACGTATGGCATCTAGTTTGTCTGCCATGCGGTCGAACTCCACCTGCACCTGTTCAGCCAGCTTCTCCTGGCACCCCAACACATGGAGTTGGAAGGTCATGTGTTCGTCATGGGGGTCCTGGGAGCCAGCTGTGGTGGTGGGTGATGCCTGCGGTGTGTACTGTGCAGGGGGTGGGTTCTCCTCGTAGCTGCTGGGCTGCCCTGCTCCTGTAAGTGGGCTGCAGAGGCTCTCCACAAGCTGTTGGAGGGCGTTGGAGTCGAAGGTGTGATTGTCCTCTTCGTCATCAGAGAAGAGAGGTTGGGACTGCTCTACAGGAGGTGTTGAATTTCCCTCTGCAATATGATGGGGAGATGCAGTTTAACATTGTGCTCACATGTATGTTGACGCATTGTACATATTTACATGCAGACTGAATGACAGTGTTACATTGTGACTGTTTGTGGGGAGCTGCCTATATAATGCAGGACAGTGGACATTTTGACAACATCATGGATGTGTGTTTGTACTTGTACATTGTCAACTCACATTTCCCTGCGAGGCCATATGTGATTGGCCAGTTACTGCACACAGGCGGCCCCAGTTGTGTCCCTTGTTCTGTTGTGGTCGTGTTGCGGATTGTGCCACATCATTGTCAATGTTGATGTGCTCTGCATGTGATGTGTGTGCCTCATTTTGGGGGAGTCGCCCCTGCAGCTCTGATTTGGCTGCCCATTATCCCTTATATGCAGTGTGCCTCTGACTTCTGTGCTTATACAATGCTGGGATGTTGCATTCTTGGGTGCATTGGTATCTCAGTGAGAGTTGGGGGTCTGGGGCATGCTTTGTCTGCAGATGCTTACTTGTGCATGTGTGCCATTGTGCCCATCTCCCCCCGTCCCCCCAGTCCCTCGTTGTTACTCACCCTGTTACTGTTGTGTCTGGTCCTGTTGAGCAGTGTCCGGTCCCCCAACTCCTGCCACCTTCTCCCCACTGATGACTGTGGACACCATTTCCTCCCTCTCGTCCAGCTCCTCCTGTGGTGCTGGACTGCCACCTCCAGTCTGCATTGCTGCCTTCCGGTTGTTTGCGAGTTTCTGATTGGTTTTGCGCTTGACATCATTCCAGCTCCTCTTGACCTCTTCCATTGTCCTCTTCAGCACTCCGACTGCATTCACCTTGTCCACGATGGTCTGCCATATTCCATTTTTGGTTGACAGTGACACAGTGGAGGTGACGAACAGTAGTTGACGGTGTTCTATCACCTCCGTTATCAGTATCCTGTTTTCCTGTGGACTGAACCTACTCTTCTTGTCCTTGCCCTTCCCTGACCCAGAAGTCTCAGGATGGTCCTCCGGGGGGCTTGTGGGGTTCTGGTTGTCCTTTGCACTTTCTCCGGCTGACTCCATTGTGCTTCGCTGTTGTTTGGCTTTTGTATGTGTTTTTTTTCCACTTTTGTATTGCATTTTCCCGCATGTCGCGTGGGGATTGCAGGCCTGTGGCTAGTTTTCGCAGATTTTTGTATCACGATAGGCGTCATCGTCGTATTTTTTGCATTGTTGTTTCGCATTTTTGTGGCGTTGCGTTGATTTTAACTCATTCGTTTGACGCGTTGTCGTGGCACTATCGCATGGTGCCGCCGGATTGGGAATACCATGTTAACACGGAGTTAATTTCCCGCGATGGACCGCGAAGTGAAGGGTTTAGTTAAGCTACTTTTGCAGTAGTTAACATACGTTTTTGGGAATATCCCCCAATAAATATTAGAACATTTTATTGAGGGTCCTATTTACCCAATTTGCTTAGTAGGGAAAGTCAGAACTGCCCACTCTGATGAAATGCTCATTCCAACTTTAAGCTAGTATTTCCACTCCAGCGCTTTCAAAGTTCACCAACTGGCACTACTAGTGCACTACTGCTAGAAGAGAAGTGTTATAAAGCATTAATGACCCTTTTTGAGCCATACTGAAGATCTGAACATTCCTCATCTACATTTGCTGCCTACACTCTCTGGAGCGTTCCAGATAAAGTGAGTGCTAGGACGGCTAATTTAACAGAGGTCTCTGCCACCTTTTTTGGCTGTCTTGTATCATAAATAGTTGAAGAGCTACAGCTCAGCTATTTGACCACGTTGGCATCAGGGCAGTACATCGTCTTGATGCAAAATTACAACTTTTTACCCTATATTAAAATACTTGGGTAATTTTTAATTTTCCCGAAAATCTTCCATGCCTGGATTTAATTAGTAAATGAGCTACTTTAACTATTAGAGGAAAGTTGAACCTTTGAAAATATCCTAGGGCTGGTATTAGAATAGTAAATTTGTCTTCTCAGCATGCACAAACCCCCCTTCTGCCCTGAGGGTACCAACCACGAGCAAGGAAAGGAAGCTGGCCCTGTACCATCTGCTTAGTTGGTTCCTTCATCTTTGCGAGCAGGGACTGGTGTAACACTATACCATGAGGTCAGCTGGGACCCACAGGCCTCATGTGGAACGCCTGATCACCAGTCATTGTACCAGAAGTTGGGATTAAAAGAAAAGCTGGTGAAGATGGAAAGTAATTTTCCAGCTGCAGGTGGTAAGTCAAATTTTATTTTTAAGGCACAATAGACAAATGTCAGTTTCATTTTTAATTCCAGAGTGTGCATATTGAATGGCTGAACGTGTTTTTGTCATTAGCTATCAAGCCTGCTGCTCTGTGTTCCTGTGGTGATTGAAAGGTTCAAGGTTAGATGATTTACTCATTTCGCTCTGGAATAAGCCAGCCATTCATTATGTTAAATGTGCTCCATGAATGCTACTTTCCCCACTTGTGCGTCAATTAAGAGAACTCTGGTTTATTCCTTTTGCTATATTATTTCTCTGCTGGACGCCAACGTAATTTTCAAATCAAGTATTTTTGTAAATGTCATGTTTCGCCCTTGTGGTGTGCACCTGGTGTGCACCTTTGAATATCCTAGAGGCTATTGTTTATGATCTCATTCCACAATTACATGTTAAACACAATGTAGGCGAGTAGTTAATCCAAAAATATATTTATTCAATTGAAGTAGCAGGGAAAAAGGGTGGCAAAGTCTTAAGTTTCCGCATCAAACCCGCTCCAAAACTCTAAGGGCCATATTATCAAGAAGAGCACAAACATTATTTCCGCTTTAGCGGCAGGAAACTGCTGAGAGGGGATTTCGATGAACGATGAAGCGGAAAATTAAATATAAAATACATTTTCCCTCTTCATTATCCGTCGAAATCCCCCCTCACCTGTCCCCACCGCCCCACTGCTCTTACCTGCATGGGCCACGGCTGCATAAAACACCTCCTCCCCTTTACACCCAACAAAACCCAGAACAACTACATTTCATAATACAAAAAAACAATACAATTCAGGTTGATTAAAAGATATCAAAGTAAAAAATTTAAATAATACTGATCACAAAAATGATAAATCAATAAAAGAGTAAATCATGTAGACAAAGTACAGCATTAATAAATTTTATAAATCTGGAATTTAGTCGCCAGAAAATTAATTCTGTGTGGTCTACCAATAAAAGAGTAAAACGTACACTGTGAAGCATTAATAAATACAGTTTAAAATTCTGGAATTTAGTCAGAATGAATTTTACTCTGTGTGGTCTACCTTGAATGACATGTATCTAAAATGACTCTGAAGCACAAGCAATTTGTTGGGGCACTGGGGAAAGAGCATTGATCTTCATTTAGTAAGCCGGTTGTGGCTGCCCTGCAAGTCGATGATCTTAAAGTAGAGAGCTCTGCGATGTATGGGTCAAAACTGTGGGGATTCGAGTGAATGGAAGAGCTCACTAGTTCGGAACACAAAGTTTTAAGGAGTCTAGGGATGTTGCCCCAGAGTACTCCACTTTATCCCCTCATGTTGGACATGGGAAGACATTCTATTGCTGCTAAAGCTAAGCTTCATCCTCTGTTATATTGGCTGAGGATTAGGTCAACACCTGAATTATCCCCTTATGCTCATGGTCTGGAGGAAGTGAGTCACTTGGATAAATATAATAAAGTCAACTGGCCAGGATATGTGAAGAGCTTGTTAACTGACATTGGGCTAGGGGATATTTGGGAGGAAAATGACCCCTCTTTGCTCCCGCGGAAAAATCAAGTTAGAGCATGCTACTGGGAATGGGTAGTGCAAGGTGAGCTAAGTAATGGGTCTCGCGGGAAGTTCACCCTAGATTTTATGTCCCATAAATCAGATAGGTTCTTTGTGGGTTACCTAGACTTTATAGAAACACCAAAGGATAGGAAATTATATCTTCAGTTTAGGTTTGGCACTTTGCCCTTGTGTGATTATATCGGCAAGTGGTGGCTTAAAAACCCCAAGGAATACCTAGCCCATAGAATGTTTGCATGCCCGATATAAGTGATATCCAGAACTAACTGGTTAAGTCCAATTTGCAAACAGGTGGGAACTAAAAATTACATAGAAGGTTTGTGAATTTTGAAATCTGACTCCAGACCATTGTTTGCATGTGAGGTGGCCAAGATTCTTAGTCAAATGTGGGGTATCAGGAAAAGAGCACAGAGGGCGAGCGATAACTGATTTTCTACAATGGTCTTAAATGTATTTCTGTGCCCTTGGACACCTGAGCAAGGGTGATTAACATGAATGTAAGTTTAATATATCAAATTGCCTATTTCTAGTAATTACATCTGCTTGATTCCATACATTTATTGATACTGATCTCCTTTTATAATCTTTGAATCATATTATGGTACTGTTTTTATCCTTGTGTTTTAAAGTATGAATATTGTTATTGCACTACAATGACTGTATGGTAATTTTATGTGAAACATTTATGACATATGTCGAGATAAATATGTATGTATATATATATATATATATATTACCTACTGGCGGTCGCCAGTAGGTAGTTATAGTTAGGACCCCTTTTCCATAGGAAATCCGCAACATTCTATTTTGAATAACTTTGGCGCCGGTCAATGAATCCTCGCGAATTTCTCAAAATAGGTGGGGCGCTACGCTCCGCTCCTACCCTGAAAGTCTCGGGGGGATACGTCAAGCGGGGGCTGAGATAAAAGGGGGGGTCCCATAACACGTTTTTCCCATGCATTTTTCCATAGGACCTTTAGAACGAGCTACAGCCCGAACGGCTGAACACAATTACTAGAAATTTGGCAGAGAGGTAGTCCCTATGTCAAGGAAGTGCCTTTTGTAGGTTTGGTGTAAATCTGTTCAGTAGATTCTGAGAAAATAGCCTTTAAATCAATATATATATCTGAGCCCGCTTACGGTACGCTTACCGTACGCTTACCGTAAGCGTACGGTGGCGTGCGCGAGCGCGATTCTGATTGGCTGTTAGATCTTAGTAAACATTCGAATCGGCCGAAACCAGGAAGCGGCGGCCGCCATTTTGTGTGTTTCACTCAGAAAAAAAAGAGTGAAAACAAGAAAAGGGGGCAATGAGGAGAGTTACAGACCCCTTTACATTGGTGAGGGGGTCAAAGAAGGACTGTAAAGTACAAAGAAAACATTTATTGATTTTTAAAAAAAATCACGGGGTACGCGTACGGTAAGCTTACGGTAAGCGTACGGTAGAAAAAAAATAAAAAAATAAATGAAATTCAGATTTAAGTGTTTAGATATTAGGGGGCTCTAAAAAGAGCCGTTGTGTTTATGAAATGATTTTTTAGTGGTACCCACAAGTAAGTACCGATGCAGAGTCTAAGGTTCAAGAGGAAGACTCTGTTCCCTTTATCATTGAAGTGCACACCATCTCCTCTATAAATGTCTTGCATGTCAAAACGCAAGTTGTTGTGGTAAATGGCACCCATACCATAGTCACGGAGGAAAGCAGAAACAGATTTGTTGACGTGCTTTCTTGCTTTGTCAATCTGCGGACAGAAATGATTGGACCAGTTCCATTTTTGCCTTTGGCATATGTTGGAAAACACAAAGGCAGTTTAGGGAAAAGTGAAAACAGTTGTGCAAAGGTGTCCTTCATAAGCATTTCCAGACCTACCCCAGTCAAAGTGCCTAGGTCATTGCCACCACAGTGCACTATTATGAGGTCAGGGTGTTGGATTTGCATGAAGGATTTCACCAATGGCATCAATTGGTGCCACTTTAACCCTCTCTGACCAATCCATTTAATGTCTACATTTGGCAAAGCAAGGTCTCTCACCATATCTGTTTTCTCTGCAAACTTTTCACTCCAGAAGACATAGCTGTGCCCTACAATCCACACTGTGAACATCTTCAAAGGAGAACTGGATGCACTCAGGAGGTGTCTTTCAGTAGAATGGCAATATGAAAAGAAAGACAGTTTGGAAATGGAGGCATACATATTTTTTTCAAAACAAAAAGAACTGATTGGCTGTTTCATACCATTCTAGAATAAAAACTAGGCTGTATGTGTAAACTAATAGAAGCATGTTTTGTATTGGTACAAAAAAATGTGTTACCAAAGAACAGTACTATGGATTTGCTGTTAGGTTTGAAAAGTCAAGCACTCTTGCTCTGTGGAATTGAAACATTGTGTGGCGAACTTCTGACCTAACTCCACACAGCAGTGTTCCATGAGCTGTTGCTATGGTAGCAGGCAGAAGTCAAGTTGGGGGAAGGGTACTAGGCAGAAGTCAAGTTGGGGGAAGGGTACTTTTGGAAAAGGGTTGGTTTTCAACCAATAGAAATGTGTGATTACATTTGAAAAAAGGGGGAAGCACTGAGATTTGAAACTTACATGTATATGTGTGGAAAAATAGAGGGAAACTTTGCCATTATCTGGTTCTGCTGAGAGGAGAGAGGTGTAGAGAACAGAGATCCTGGCTCTGATAATCTGCTGTTTGAGTGCCACATTTCTTTCACAACTAACTAATTTTAAAGGTGAGTTTAGAGTTTGAGAGGGGATGTAAAAATTGATCACGGATTTCTACATGAAAAAAAAGAGTGCTCATGCACATCATTTCATCCAATCAGGATGTATGTAAGCGGACAAGCTGGAACTGGAAAAAGTTTCTTAATAAAAGTCATCAGAAGCTACCTAAAGCAAAAAACGGATTCTACTTTGTCTTGTGTGGTTACTGCTCCAACTGGGTTAGCAGCATATAACATAAAAGGAATCACTTTACATCGTTTGCTAATGTTACCAGTGGAGCATGAGAACAAAATACAATTCAACAAGCTAACTGGAGAAGCATCCTTGGAAGTTTCAAGAGTATTGAAGAAGATGCAAGTTCTCATTATTGATGAGGTGAGCATGGTATCAAACTTAATGCTTGCCTTTGTGCATTTAAGAATGCAGCAAATTTTGAAGACAGACTATGACATGTTATTTGGTGGAAAACACGTCATAGTTTTTGGAGATCTTTTGCAACTTACTCCAGTTAAAGGACAACCAGTGTTTAATACTGTCACACATGAAGACACGAAGAAGTCATTGGGAAGCATCGGAAATACAAATATTTGGTCCTTCTTTGAGTACAAGGAACTTACTACTAATATGAGGCAAGCAAACGATGAAGAATATGGAAGTATTCTGAAAGATATCAGGATTGGACTACTCACAGAAGTTGGCAAAAAAGCATTACAGAGTCGGCTGCTACATAATTTATTTCCAAAGGAAGAAATAGTTGCAGAGAAGATATACAAGAACATTGCAGAAAACAAAAGTGTCATCTGCTTAATGCCAACTCTACGTGAATGCTCAATATTCAATGAGGAGCTTTTGAAATTGGAAAAGGAAGAGATCAGGAAATTGGAAGCAGTGGACAAAATTGAGGATGGAAGAATTACTGTCACAGTAACAGGCAAAATGAAAAATAAATTGGACTCACTAGAGAAGAACATCTCCAAAACAGCTGGATTAGAAAAAAATCTATATGTTTGCATGAACTGTAGAGTATTTTTAAGAAGAAATTTGGATGTTGAAAAAGGTTTAGTTAATGGAGCGATGGGAAGAGTTGTGGGTTTTATTAATTATCAGAAAAAAGATGGAATTGAATGTTTAAAAATAAAATTTGATCAGATAGAAGAAGTTAAAGACATTTGTCGTTGTTCAGTTCGTTTCATGCTTGTGAAAGACTTATATGTACGTAGGAAGCAGTTTCCGTTTTCGCTAGCATATGCTGTAACTATTCACAAGTCTCAAGGATTGACTGTAGATTGTGCATTTGTGAACATTGGTTCAACTGTGTTCAAAGAGGGTATGGCATATGTTGCTTTGTCACGAGTGAAAACATTATCAGGTTTATTCATGATAGACTTTGATGACTCAAAAGTTAGTGCTGATACAAACTGTGTAAAGGAGTATAATAGATTAAGAAGAAGCTATGCTCCTCATTTAGGTCAGTATCCTGTGTTAGAGAAACATGTAGTTTCTCGTAAAAGAAGAAATGAGAATATCTGTAATGAAGATGTAGAGAAGAGGAAAAAAAAGAGGAGTGATGTAATTGTAAGCAAAAAGAAAAAGGAAAATGAAGAACAGGTTGTAGGATGTCATTTTGAAAATAGCTCTGGTGTCAACTGCTACGCAAATGTAGTGCTGAATGTTGCATTTTATCTGGAAAGTTTGCAAGAGCAGATAATAGTAAATCAGGGAAAAAGATTCTGTTCAGAGCTGACTCTCCTTTTTCAAAAGCTAAGTAAAGATAAAACTCAAATAGAAAGTGCTACTGAAATTAGAAAACTTTTAGATGTATGTTCAGGACGAACACAGTTTTCTCAAAATGTACAGCAAGACGCACAGGAATTCTTGTTGTATTTTCTTCAGGTAGTGGAAGAAGAAGGAGTTCCCATTGAAATTTTTTTTGGTCTCTCTTATAAATGGGAACATAGTTGTGAAAATTGTTATAATATATGTGGCTCTAATGTTGATAATGAAAGGTTTATTTATTTGACATTGCCAGAGAGTAAAACAGTTACTTTTGCAAAATTAGTTAAAGATGCTAATCATAGCATGAAATGTGGTGAGTGTAAATCTGACATGTTTTCAACATTAATTTTAAAGGAATACGGACAGTATGTAATTTTAATGATGCAACGATGTAGAGCTGATGGTTCAAAATTGGATACTTTAATAAAGAAGTTTACAGGACAGCTATTATCAATTTCAGGAAAAACTTTTGTAACTGTTGCAATAATTTTCCATGATGGACCTACTGTTACTTCTGGACATTACACAGTTTATCTTAAATGTGAAAAAGGCTGGACACTGTGTAATGATTCCCAATTGATTTTCAAGCAACGTTTGCCTTTTGATTTAGCAAATTCCTATCTAATCTTCCTGAAACCTAAATTTTAGACAGATTTGGCAAGATCTCGACAAAATAATTTTACCATTTTACTGGATTACCATTGCAATTTTATTGAAAAAAGATTTTTTAAATTATCATTTGGCCTAATGGAAAGATAACCAATTGTAATGTGGACTTTTTTAATTTTAAATGAAACTTTGAAAAACCAATAATTTAGAGATAATTGGTAACATCTGCACAATTTAAATTTTGGAATGTTATTGGACTGCCATTGGAAATTTTTTCAAAAAAGATTTTAAAAATTACTATTTGGCCATGCGGAAAAGTAACCAATTCTATTGTGGACTTAATAAATTATTCAAAAAATTTTCGTGAACCAAAATGTTACAGAGAATCGGTGAGATCTGGACAAATTAAACTTTAGAATTTTATTGGATTACCGTTTGAAATTTATTCCAAAAAAAAATTTTAAATTACTATTTGGCCTAAAGGAAATGGAATCAGATGTATTTTGGAGTTATTTGAGATATAATATTGTGATTATACTTCTGAAACAAACATATCAGACGGTATTTTAAAGAAATAACTATTGGTATTAGATGATATTTTTTTAGAATATTATGCATTTCTATAATGTTAAGTTTAAGTAAAAAGAGATTCTGGGCTTTTTTATTACAATCTTTGTGATTGTTATTTTTTTTTGCCCGCTGTAAAATGATGAATGCAATTGCTTTCACAATTTATAGTGAAATGCAATATATTCTGAAAACAGCAAAAATAAGGCAAAAATATTTTTTGGAAAAAAATGTAAATATGTGTACTGTATTATAAATTGTTTTAAAAATATTAATACTTTTTTCTTTTTTTTCAGATTGATATAGAAAATTTTCGAAAACTAGAACCATTTTTAAAACTATTTTTTTAAAAAACAAATGAATAAATATTTTTTTGAGTGAGAATGGTAAGTCAATAATAATAATTGTAGTCTCTCAAGGACCTTGTAATGTGATAATTGATTTTTAGTGTTTTTTTTAAAAAATAAAAAAAAAGTACGCGCACCGTACGCGTACGGTAAAAAAAAAAAAAAAAAGTTTTTAAAAACATATGTAAAAAAAAGATGAAAGATAAGGTTGGCTCTTAAAAGAACCGTTGTGTTCATGCAGGGACAGAGGAAAGAAAGCATGGAAAAATTAGTCTCTGTGACAAGTGTGCTGATCTATTTTGTTGTTCACTAGGGAAACACTGGTCTCCCTATGACAAATTAGATCATGACAAGAGGCACATCGAATATCAACCCTCAGAAAACGAGGGTTAATTTCCAGAGGGCCAGCAGAAGGAGATGCTCCCCCCACAGATGAAGGGCTCACCTGACCTGCAGAAGAAGGAGTCAGCCCTGCAGATGATGGTCCAGGCTGAGCTGCTGTGGATGTACTTGCTTGTCTTTCTGAAGAGTTACCTCCAAAAAGATGACCATGTGTCCTTCTGTGTACATCCTGGAGGTGTCTCTTCATGGTGTGATTCCCAAAGGAATACTTCCTGTCAGGATTACCTCTAGAAAGTACACGCTGACACAGCCTGCAAGTTACTAAGGGTGCATTCACCTTTTGCTGGCCTTCAGGAAAAGTAAAATAATCCCATACATAAGAGGGCTTTTGTTTCCTCGATCTCTGCCTCAAGACAGTGCTGCTAGTGCTAGCCTCACTCTCAGAAGAGCTCTGCTGTTCTGCCATCGTATCCCAAAGACAAACCAGCTCCTTCTCCCAAGGGATCACAAGCAGAAATGAGGGGAATGGGTGTGGTGTAGGAGAGTTCTAGAACTGAAAGTAGTTTCAACCAATCAAAAGTTGTGTTTCATGATCACATGACCTACCGTACGCTTACGGTACGCTTACGGTACGCTTACGGCAAAAGTGCGCATGCGCGTAAAAAAGACACGCGCTTGCGCGCATGCGCATAACAGTCACTACCCGACACTTCCGCGTAACGTGCGCGTGTAGCGTACACGCGTACGCGTCCCACGCGGTGGACGCGCGGCTACGCAAATTGCGTAACTCTACGCAAACAGCGTAGATAAATTACGGACGTTGCGTAAACCGTACGCTTACCGTAAGCTTACGGTACGCGTACTAAAAAAAAATTTAAAAAAAAGGAAAAAATGTATTGCTAATAAATTTTACATGTTTATTTTATAAAATATATTTAAAAAAACATATTATAGAATTTTAAAAATTTAACCATAGTCTTTAAAAAAGGATAGAAAATTAAAATAAAAATATGTTTAAAAAAATAGAAGAAAAAAAACAAAATTAGCATTTAAAAAACCTTGCAAATTCACTGAAAAAAACATGGGTTTCACACACGTTATAGTTAGGACTTAGCATTTAAAAAACCTTAGAAATTCAGTGAAAAAACCATAGGTTTCACACACGTTATAGTTAGGAATTAGCATTTAAAAAACCTTAGAAATTCAGTGAAAAAAACCATAGGTTTCACACATGTTATAGTTAACTGGACATTTTACTCGTAAAAAACCATTGAAATTGCCCCGTTATAGTTAGTTCAGCTAACTATAACTCGCGCGCCCGCAATGCACTGCTGATGATGTCACATATTACATCACTCATGACATGGTCAGTGACATCACTCATGACATCACTGATGACATCTCAAATGACATCACTGATGACATCACTGATGACATCATCCTTGTGATAGAGTGGCAGACCTCCTCTTCCCCTAATATAACCTTTGATACACACAATCAAAAATAGAAATTAAAATTTTAAAAACAATGGACATACCAATACCAGTTACAACAACCTATACAGTAATTCTAAGATCCAAATACACATCCACTCATTCACCAACAGTCCTATACAGTCACTCATACATGTACTCACTCATCATATGTACTCATACACGTATACATCCTGTTACACAATGCCACTCATCCATAGAGGTACTCACACACATAGTTAGTCATGCTAATAAAGAATCAAACATACATTTACTTGCATATACAGTTATACACACACCACCACACTTACTTCTACGGAAACTTACATATACTTAGTCTTTTAAACAATCACTTATAGAAACACATACTTATTCATACAGGAACTCTTTCAATCTCTCACTCTCACATATACTCACATATATACACCAATAGTCACATATACTAGTTTAAAACATATGTAGTTACACATAAAGACACTATTGAGACAGTCATTCACTCACTAACACACCCATACATACACTCATCCACCCATACAGTCCTGCACACATGCTGTCTTCAACACAGACAAACAATGAGTCACTCATTCATGCACCCATGCACTACGTAATACCCCTCACCGAACCAGACACTCACACTCATACTGATACTCAAAAAACCAACTAATAACCTATTTAGACACTCATGTAGCTACACACCAACCCATGCAGCCACTTATACACAAAGTGAGAGACTGATACAGATATTTACATATTTAAACATTACTCACTAAGCCATGTATTCACTAAGATACACTTAATCAGTCAGTAATACAATCAATTTTTCAAAAACAATTCATCCATTTAGACACTTATATACCCATTTATTCTTCCATCGACCTTGAGATATACATATATAAAACATATTTAATTTTCAGAAAAACACACATTCACTGGATGATGTCATCAGTGATGTCATCAGTGATGTCATTTGAGATGTCATCAGTGATGTCATGAGTGATGTCACTGACCATGTCATGAGTGATGTAATATGTGACGTCATCAGCAGTGCATTGCGGGCGCGCGAGTTATAGTTAGCTGAACTAACTATAACGGGGCAATTTCAATGGTTTTTTACGAGTAAAATGTCCAGTTAACTATAACATGTGTGAAACCTATGGTTTTTTTCACTGAATATATATATATATATATATATATATATATATTCACTGAAAAAACCATAGGTTTCAGGGGTGTTATAGTTAGCTGGACTTTTCACTTGTACAAAACCATTGAAATTCCCCCGTTATAGTTAGTTCAGCTAACTATAACTCGCGCGCCCGCAATGCACTGCTGATGACGTCACATATTACATCACTCATGACATGGTCAGTGACATCACTCATGACATCACTGATGACATCTCAAATGACATCACTGATGACATCACTGATGACATCATCCAGTGAATGTGTGTTATTCTGAAAATTAAATATGTTTTATATATGTATATCTCAAGGTCGATGGAAGAATAAATGGGTATATAAGTGTCTAAATGGATGATTTGTTTTTGAAAAATTGATTGTGTAACTGACTGATTAAGTGTATCATAGTGAATACATGGCTTAGTGAGTAATGTTTAAATATGTAAATATCAGTATCAGTCTCTCACTTTGTGTATAAGTGGCTGCATGGGTTGGTGAGTAGCTACATGGGTGTCTATATAGGTTATTAGTTGGTTTTTTGAGTATCAGTCTGAGTGTCTGCATGGTTCGGTGGGGGTATTACGTAGTGCATAGGTGCATGAATGAGTGACTCACTGTTTGTATGTGTTGAACACAGTATGTGTGCAGGACTGTATGGGTGGATGAGTGTGTGTATGGGTGTGTTAGTGAGTGAATGACTGTCTCAATAGTGTCTTTATGAGTAACTACATATGTTTTAAACTAGTATATGTGACTATTGGTGTATATATGTGAGTATATGTGAGAGTGAGAGATTGAAAGAGTTCCTGTATGAATAAGTATGTGTTTCTATAAGTGATTGTTTAAAAGACTAAGTATGTGTAAGTTTCCGTAGAAGTAAGTGTGGTGGTGTGTGTATAACTGTATATGCAAGTAAATGTATGTTTGATTCTTTATTAGCATGAGTGACTATGTGTGTGAGTAACTCTATGGATGAGTGGCATTGTGTAACAGGATGTATAGGTGTATGAGTACATATGATGAGTGAGTACATGTATGAGTGACTGTATTGGACTGTTGGTGAATGAGTGGATGTGTATGTGGATCTTAGAATTACTGAAGAGGTTGTTGTAACTGGTATTGGTATGTCCATTGTTTTGAAAATTTTAGTCTCTATTTTTGAATGTGTGTATCAAAGGTTATATTAGGGTGAGAGGAGGTCTGCCACTCTATCACAAGGATGATGTCATCAGTGATGTCATCAGTGATGTCATTTGAGATGTCATCAGTGATGTCATGAGTGATGTCACTGACCATGTCATGAGTGATGTAATATGTGACGTCATCAGCAGTGCATTGCGGGCGCGCGAGTTATAGTTAGCTGAACTAACTATAACGGGGGAATTTCAATGGTTTTGTACAAGTGAAAAGTCCAGCTAACTATAACACCCCTGAAACCTATGGTTTTTTCAGTGAATTTCTGAGGTTTTTTAAATGCTAATTCCTAACTATAACGTGCCTGAAACCTATGGTTTTTTCTGTTAATTTCAAAGGTTTTTTAAATGCTAATTTCTAACTATGCCTACAGAGATAGGACATGTGAAGAAAGAAGAAAAAATGCACAGAAAGAAACAAAAGAAGTGCAGAAAGAAGCAACAGAAGTCCTCAAATACGAAGATAAGTGCAGGAAGAAGGATAACGTGCAGAAAGAACAAAAAGAAGAGCAGAAAGAAGCCTTGTTGCAAAATCATCCTGTACCCTCAACTTTTTCAGACGGATACTGGTGGTAACTGAGTCTGACTAACCAGTCCTAGAGCCAGTGCTATGTTAAAAGACACTTATAATACAGTGAAAACACCTACATACACTAGGGAACATTATGCGTTGGGGTCCCCCTGTGATTAGCCTTACCTCCTCTATAAGCCCCTAGTATATAATAGGGCATGGGGATTAAAACTACCTCTTAAAACAGGCCACAGGGCGTTTTTGCACACGTTAACTCAGGCCCCGTCCCCTCCTTTCACCATTGTGTAAACACGCCCTGTGTCCGTTTTTAGTTGGGAGATTAAGTTCATTTGAGTCCTGAGGGTCCCTAGGGTCCAACTAGCCCACTAGGTACCTCCAGTAAGTGCCACAGAGCTGCGTTGCAGAGAGGTGTAAAAAGTGGCACGGCCTGGACCACCTCTCTGCAATGCAGCTCAGTGGCGCTTACTGGAAGCACTTGGTGGGCTAGTTAGCCCCCAGGGGCCCTCAGTATTGAAGGGAAATTATATCCCCAATTTAAAACGTGCCATGGTGCGTGTTTGCACACGTCACCTCAGGCCCCGTCCCCTCCCTTCACCACTGTGTAAACGCGCCCTGTGGCTGTTCTAAGTTGAGAGATTAAGTCCCCTTGAATCCTAAGGGTCCCTAGGGTCACACTAGACCACTAGGTACCTCCAGTAAGCGCCACAGAGCTGCGTTGCAGAGAGGTGTAAAAAGGGGCTTGGCCTCAGAACACCTGTCTGCAGCGCAGCTCCCTGGCGCATACTGGAGATGCCTGTTGGGGGCGCGTTTGCAGAGTGCTGCATGGAGGGGGCATGGCCTCCGGCACGATGCCAGTCTTTTATTTATTTTATTTTTTTAAGAAGGGGGGCTGTGTGGTTCCCCTTCTTATTCTAATTTATTGGCCCTGATGACCCCATCCCCCAGGGCCTGTCTCCTAATTATATTTTTTTGACCCCAATCCCCAGGGCCGGCCACTGTTTTTTATTATTTTTAAAAAATATATATTTATAGACACACCTAGGACATGCTGGACAAACCGTACGTACCTATCACCATGACGATTTGCGTGATATTCATTAAAAGGCGACTGCATGCAATTAATCCACGTGGAATGTATTTACACCACTAGTGAAGCTCTGACATGTCTGATGCTCTACCGTGCCTAATCCCGGTAGACACCCTTGTCGTTTATTTATACAAACATGGGTAGCTATTGACGGGCACATTTAATACACATGCACACCAAGCCATTCAAAGGGGATTCGACAAAAATTCGACCAAAACTATGCAAGAAACCCCCCTCACAGTTAATAAAACACACATCCACTGCCGGATGTGTAATACTTTTTATTTTACTCTCTGGAAAGGGGACGAACATCACTTGCGAGTCACAGCGCGCTCCTGACAGAGCCCAATGCTGTGTTACACCCACCATTGCCTGCCGAGTGCCACACACCTCTGTATTGTATTCCACTAGCTAGTGCATATGCTATGACACTCTCTAGCCCATGTGCACTGTAACACCACCCCGTGAAAATGTCATGCCACACTTGTCTTCGCACGGGTTATATTGCCCCATCTAACGTGCCTTCCTCGATGCCTATGTTATAACGCACAGTGCTATGCCATACATATTACAATTTGGGATCCATATCTTTGTCACAGTGCATATGCAACGTTACACTCCCCAGCACATATTTTATATTACAACTTTAGAGACTAGTTAGGTTACACAACACTGCCCTGTGCATATTACACTCCAAGGCGCATATCGCATAGCACGCGCTAGTGCCTGTGCTATCTCGCGCTCTCCAATGAATCTGTCATTGCGCACAATGTATTGCATATTATATTTCACGCCTGGTTCATCTTATATCACACTTTTTGGTGCATAGTTTATACCATACACTATATCTAGTTTTCATTTTCAATCGTGCTCTCAGGACTATGTTCTATATAACACTGTGTTCACCTACCCTTTTCACGGGCATTACATTTTGCGATAGGGGGTGGAGGGTCAGGGGGTGTTTTTGCCAAGTGAGCCCGGAGTCACAGTCACTAACGTCTTCTTCTTCCTGAATAAAAGTGAGATTATGCTGCATACTTGTTCATATTTTAAGAAGTTTGCACAGACAAAATGTTTTAAAAACAATAAAGTTTCTAATACCCGCCTTCTCTGAACAGTTAGCTTGCTGCCCCATCCCCCTCCTCCCTATCCTCTGTTGTGTGAATCCATGGACTAGCCTCCTCCCTCCTGCCATGCATGGTCTGATGTGCTGCCACTGCCCTCAATTTAGTATGATGTACCAGTCCACTCCTCCTGCCCTCCATTGCCCAATTCTATGCCCCATCATTGACCTCCTGCTTAAACTCTGTGCTTAGCTTGCTGCCCCTATTCTCCTTCCCCCTGCCCTCCGATGTCTTTGTGCATGCCACTGCTCCATCCTTTTTGCCCACCATGTCCCATGGACCTGCCACTCCTATCTACTCTGAGTGTTCTGTTGAGCTGCCACTCCCCTCCCACCGGCCTAGCATTGTCAGATGACTGTAACCTGTCCCTGCCACCTCCACCCTGCCTGTCCACATGCCATGCCTCTATCCTCTTCCTCCTGTCCTACATGGTCCATTGTACTGCCACACCCTTCTGCCCTCCCTGGTCTGTTGTGCTGCAACTGCTCCTCCTGCCTGCCCCGTGTGGTCTGTTGTGAGGCCCCTTCCCCTGAACTTTCTTGTCTGTGCACAGGTCCTGACCCTCCCTTCTATCCTCCATCGTCCTTTGTGCATGCCCCTGCACCCTCCTTCTTGCCCATCATAGCCATTGTGCTGCCACTAACCCTCCCACTTGCCATGCATGGTCTTCTGTGCTGCCATGGCCCCTCCCACCTTCCCTGTGTGGTCAGTTAGCTGCCCCTGACCCCCTCCCACCTTCCCTCCATGGTCTGTGTGTATGCCATCACAGTCTCACTGTTGCTCTTCATGTTGTGTCTTGCTTCTAGTGCCCATCCTGCCTGACCTCCATGGCCATCTTGCTGCTCCTGCCCTGCCCCCTTGCACCCAGCCCTCTGTTTACATGTGCAGACCCCTACTCCCTCCCTCCTGGCTTGTCTGTTCCATTGTAATGCCCCTGATCCGTCCCTCCTGCCCTTTATGGTCTGTTATGCTGCAGCCTTCTCTCCTGTCTGTCCATTATGGTCAGCTAGCTACCATTGCCTCTTGCCCCTCTGTTCTCTGTTGTCCATGTGCATGGTCCTGTCCCCTCCCTCTTGCTTTCTATGGATTGTTGTGCTGCACTCCCGTCCTGCATGCCCTGTGTGGTGTATTGTGCTGCTGCAAACCCTGATGCCTGCCCTGCAGGGTCAGTTTGGTGCACCTCTCCATGTCTCTCCTGTCCTCTGTTATCCAAGTCCATGTCCCTATCCCATTTCCTTCCATGATCCAATGTACCATACTTGCGAACATTTTGAACTTGGTAAGAGGGAGATTTTGAAAAAAAACTGGGGTATTGATTTTCCCCTTTGAGTTACATTGAAAAAGAGGATATTGTAGACAGGAGACAGATCAAATAAAGCCCATTTGAGCTTAAAAACATTGGACGTTTCCTGGCTGAATCGGGTCTGTTGGCATGTATGGTTGTACTACCATTGCCTCTTCCTTCTGCCCACAATGGTCTATTACATTGCCACAGCCTTGAAGGAGGGTAGATTTTGTATCACAGGGGGCCCCTGGCCCGTTCTGTCCACACCTGAAGTATGAGACCCTTGTCCTTGCCCTGCCAGCCGCATTTGTAGGCCGTATTAAATTGACCAGCGGGTCCTGTGTTGCTATATAATTATCCTGAGACATCCTTACCACTCAGCCAGCATAAAACCCCTGTGTAGGCCCTTCTGTTCAATATGTAGGCCTCTTTGTTAAATTGACCATAGCTCTGCAATTTTAGTGTATAGCAGTCTGAAGGCAGGTCTGCGAGGCCTTCTGCTCCAAACTAGTAGCCCCCACCCTACCCGAGTGCTCCGTGCTCGGTATCAAAGTTCAACATCCCCCTGAAGCTGTCGACATACAGTAGGCTGCATCCTGGACTGGTACTTGCTTCCTGGGCAGGTTTCCCGCTTTAAAGGAAGTGGCAACCGCAGAGCGTCAAGTTAGGAGAACTGAGGAGATTTTATACATGAATATATTGAATTCCTGTACAATACCCATTATTTTCTGCTTGCTCTATGGAACTTACGATAAGCGATTGGCCTGAGAGACTGACCTTTTCACCCAGTCCATTGTCAGCATTAAGTGGGTAAATGACGAAATGTCTGGTAAAATCTGCAGACGAAGCTTTTGGGTAGCATACGTAGGTAGATGTAGCGTGCAAAGGAGCCCACAAAATGATATAAAAAGGGAGCACCCACAGATATCGACGGACAACCTCGCCGTCTGTATGTAGGTTAACAGGCTGTGCAGGTTTTCCCCAAGAACTGGGAGCTCTTGTCTTCCTTTGCTTAAAATGTCTTTCTCTGCTTTGCTTGAAGTATCTTATTCTATTTTACCTATATGAAATGTCATGTTATGTTTAACCATTGTTCTCTTTACTTTTGCATTTAAAAGATGTTGTATTGTAATTGCAGGAATGCTTGCTCTAAGAGTAAATGTGAGTGTCCCTAGGTAACATTTTCCTTGGTGTAACTTGTTTCTCATGATGCATTTATAGATGTGTTTTCTCTCTCTCTCTGTCAGTCCATTAATTGAGATACAGAGAATATCATGACAGCTGTATGATTATCTGGATTCTGTATTTTGTACTTTATGTCTCTATTCTGCGGTTTCTTTGAAGTTGCATCTTCTCATTAAACTGCCATTGTATTCTGCCTCCAATTCCATGTCTCATATGTCTGTTTTCTTCATTTTTGGAGCAAGCGTTCCTAGGCACCCCGGCTCAAATTAAGGTGCCCCTTTTGTCCCTGACTCACTCTCCTGCTCAGTTCTGTGGTGGCTCCCGGGGCTCTGGGGACCGCCCCTAGCTTCCTTGACCCGTAATAGATCTTCCCTCCAACAGCCTCTCTTGCAAGTCCTGTATTGTTGGTTTGTTGCCCCTGCCCCCCTTTCCACTGCCCTCCATAGTCTGTTGTGCTTCCACGGCCCTTCCTGCCTGCTCAGTGTGGTTAAATTGTTGCCTTTGCACCCTCCTACCTGCCTTCAATTTTCAGAGTCCGTGCCCCTGGCCTCTGCCTCTCAACAGTATCCTAATGAACAACTAGATTGCTAACATTCTATATTTATTACAAAAGTGTGGAACGCCTGACATCATCTTGATGTAATCAAAACTGTAATACCTAGAGCATTCCTTTAGAAATTACATATATGAGAGGGTCTTATTGGCATCAAAATTATGGTTAGTGCTCTAAAAGACTAAAATAAGGACATATTTTCTGAGTTTTCAAATAGCGACAAAGCATTATTTGTTATCTTTATGTTTTTTTATCTAGTTGACAACTTGATTAAATGTTGCACTTAGGGGAGAGGATGTGGTGTTACTTCCAGAACTGCAGACTTTGCAACTGGGGAACCAGGTTGAAGTTTCTGCTTCAGCTCGACATTCTGTGATTCTGGTCAAATCACTTAGTCTCCCCATGTCTACAACCAAAATGAATTTGTTCTTGTGTGATGTAACCAATGCTCATGTAAAGCACTCCTATACCTGACAAGTCTGCACTATATAACACTGCAAAAACACAAAATAATAAGTGTTTTGCACACTTCTGTCATTGGGCTATATTTGGGCTATATCTGGGTGATTTTGGGCTACATTTGGGCTCTTTTGTCTCCGGTGGCCATCTTGGGAGATTTATTTGTTATGAAGTTTCCTAATTTCCTCATGTACTGCAGTCTCCTCAGTCGGAAATGCTTTCAGTTTTTTACTTTGATTCCATCATGAAGGTATTCAGATATGTCACACATTTGCCATGAATTCTGAATGTTAGCACTCTAGTTGCTCATTAGATCACTGTAGTAAAACTACTGTTCACCATGGAAGTCTGCTCCTGGTATTAAAAGTGCATGTTTCAGTCTGCATGTCAGAATTTTTTAATGAAATAGAAGAGGATTTGAGAAGTCACTCAAAATGTGCCCTCATTTTCTTTCTTCAGCATTAATCATAATTTCTATGGCAAAATGAACCCCCTCATTGTGTTCCTTTTTAAATTAAATGTTTTAAGTGTTACCAGTTTATTCCAATCAAGATGGCTTCAGGTGTGCCATACTTTTGTCATAATGAAGACAGTAAGTGATCTAGTTGTTTTTAAGAACATTCTTGGACATTCTGTCATTGGGCTATACTTGGGCTACATCTGGGTGATATTTGGGCTACATTTGGGCTCTTTTGTCTCTGGTGGCCATCTTGGGAGACTTATTTGTTATGAAGTTTCCTAATTTCCTCATTTACTGCAGTCTCCTCAGTAGGAAATACTTTCAGTTTTTTACTTTGATTCCATCATGAAGGTATTCAGATATGTCACACATTTGCCATGAATTCTGAATGTTAGCACTCTAGTTGCTCATTAGATCACTGTAGTAAAACTACTGTTCACCATGGAAGTCTGCTCCTGGTATTAAAAGTGCATGTTTCAGTCTGCATGTCAGAATTTTTTAATGAAATAGAAGAGGATTTGAGAAGTCACTCAAAATGTGCCCTCATTTTCTTTCTTCAGCATTAATCATAATTTCTATGGCAAAATGAACCCCCTCATTGTGTTCCTTTTTAAATTAAATGTTTTAAGTGTTACCAGTTTATTCCAATCAAGATGGCTTCAGGTGTGCCATACTTTTGTCATAATGAAGACAGTAAGTGATCTAGTTGTTTTTAAGAACATTCTTGGACATTCTGTCATTGGGCTATACTTGGGCTACATCTGGGTGATATTTGGGCTACATTTGGGCTCTTTTGTCTCTGGTGGCCATCTTGGGAGACTTATTTGTTATGAAGTTTCCTAATTTCCTCATTTACTGCAGTCTCCTCAGTAGGAAATACTTTCAGTTTTTTACTTTGATTCCATCAAGAAGGCATTCAAATGTGTCACACATTTGCCATAAAATCAGAATGTTAGCACTCTTTTTGCTCATTAGATCACTGTAGTATAGCTACTGCTCACCAGGGAAAACTGCTGCTGGTATTGAAAGTGCATGTTTCCGTCTGCATGCCAGGATTTGAGAAGTCACTCAAAATGTGCCCTAATTTTTCTTTCTGCAGCACTAATCATACTTTTTATGGAAAAATGAACCACCTCATTTTGTTCCTTTTTAAATTAAATGTTTTAAGAGTTACCACTTTAATCCAAGCAAGATGGCTTCAGGTGTGCCATACATTTATCATAAGTAGGACGGTTAGCTCTCTAGTAGTTCTTTGGAACACTCTGGAAAGCTGCAGTAGAACACAAAGGAATCAACTGACAGTCTCTGCCCTTGTTGGATGTACATGTTTTACTGAGAATGTCAGACTTCATTCTCACATGACTGAGAAAGATAATGTGAATTTACAGAAAATAAGCTCTCAGTTTAGCTTATAGATCACCTTCCAAACCTCTGTGGTAAAAGCATGAGAAAATATTTTTCTCTCAATCATGATATCCCAGCAGAAGGCTTTTTCACATGGTGAAATCACCTTAGAACATACCACAATTCCTAAAATGAGTATGGTACCATCAACAAATGATTTATAATGTAACTAAAGTCTTAAAATCTTCTATTAACTGCAATGCTTTTTAATGAGGTGCTATCATGTATATTGGTCCCAAGATGGCTGCCAACACTTCTTGGATGAAGTGCTGACAGCCAATCAGATCTCAGGATGAGATGTGTGGTTAGGCTCCGCCCACATATATATATTGATTTAAATGCTATTTTCTCAGGAACTACTGAACAGATTTACACCAGACCTACAAAAGGCACTTCCTTGACCTGAGGACTACCTCTCTGCCAAATTTCAAGTAACTCTGTTCAGCCGTTCGGGCTGTAGCTGTGTCTAAAGGTCCTATGGGAAAATGCATGGGAAAAACGCGTTTTGGGACCCCCCTTTTTTCTCAGCCCCCGCTTGACGAATCCCCCCGAGACTTTCAGGGTAGGAGCGGAGCGTAGCGCCCCACCTATTTTGAAAATTTCGCGAGGATTCATCGACCGGCGCCAAAGTTATTCCAAATAGAATGTTGCGGATTTCCTATGGAAACAGGGTCCTAACTATAACTATCTACTGGCGACCGCCAGTAGATAATATATATATATATATACAAAACCATGCTCCCTTCCACCGAAAGGAGCGAGCCCACGCGGGTACATCAGGAAAGCACGCTTTATTTGAACAGTGCGGCATGACGTGTTTCGTCTATTGACTTTCTCAAATGCCTAAAAATAAATGTTCAAAATATTGTCCACTTTAAAAACAGTGTGCCCCATTACGATTGGTTGAGGCACTCTGAAACAGCCAATGGGAGAGTGTCCTGAGCCCCGGCACTCCGAGTCTCTGTGAAGCAGTGGCCAGCGTTCGTACTCCCCAAGTGGGCGGTGACTGCTTCCTCTCACCCCATGCCTGGATGTTATTGTGGAAGAAAAACGGCTGTCCTGGGCCCTCATCCCGCCGTAGTATTCACACCTAGAACCTGGAAACACCACCTTGGTAAGTAATGTACCTTCGTGCAGTCACGGGCCAATTGCTTGGTAGGTTGTCACTGTGAGCTACGGCGGTTCGGCGATTCCCCAGTCCATGAGGTACACCAAAAGAATGCCACACATATCGCCGAACTGCTTCTGGGATGGGTGCTCCAATTGCGCTGTGGCTGCACAAAACATATCCAAAACCATGCTCCCTTCCACCGAAAGGAGCGAGCCCACGCGGGTACATCAGGAAAGCACGCTTTATTTGAACAGTGCGGCATGACGCGTTTCGTCTATTGACTTTCTCAAATGCCTAAAAATAAATGTTCAAAATATTGTCCACTTTAAAAATAGTGTGCCCCATTACGATTGGTTGAGGCACTCTGAAACAGCCAATGGGAGAGTGTCCTGAGCCCCGGCACTCCGAGTCTCTGTGAAGCAGTGGCCAGCGTTCGTACTCCCCAAGTGGGCGGTGACTGCTTCCTCTCACCCCATGCCTGGATGTTATTGTGGAAGAAAAACGGCTGTCCTGGACCCTCATCCCGCCGTAGTATATATATATTCACTGAAAAAACCATAGGTTTCAGGCACGTTATAGTTAGGAATTAGCATTTTAAAAACCTTAGAAATTCACTGAAAAAACCATAGGTTTCAGGGGCGTTATAGTTAGCTGGACTTTTAACTCATACAAAACCATTGAAATTCCCCCGTTATAGTTAGTTCAGCTAACTATAACTTGTGCACCCGCAATGCACTGCTGATGACGTCACATATTACATCACTCATGACATGGTCAGTGACATCACTCATGACATCACACATGTCATCTCAAATGACATCACTGATGACATCACTGATTACATCATCCAGTAATTGTGTGTTTTTCTGAAAATGAAATTTGTTTTATATATGTATATCTCAAGATCGATGGAAGAATAAATGGGTATATAAATGTATAGATGGATGATTTGTTTTTGATTGTATAACTGACTTATTAAGTGTATCTTAGTGAATACATGGCTTAGTGAGTAATGTTTAAATATGTAAATATCTGTATCAGTCTCTCACTTTGTGTATAAGTGGCTGCATGGGTTGGTGAGTAGCTACATGAGTGTCTATATAGGTTATTAGATGGTTTTTTGAGTATCAGTATGAGTGTCTGTATGGTTCGGTGCATAGGTGCATGAATGAGTGACTCACTGTTTATATGTGTTGAAGACAGCATGTGTGCAGGACTGTATGGGCGGATGAGTGTGTGTATGGGTGTGTTAGTGAGTGAATGACTGTCTCAGTAGTGTCTTTATGAGTAACTACATATGTTTTAAACTAGTATATGTGACTATTGGTGTATATAAGTGAGTATATATGAGATTGAGAGTTTGGAAGAGTTCCTGTATGAATAAGTATGTGTTTCTATAAGTGATTGTTTAAAAGACTAAGGTGCCGATTACGATCCGGTAAAAACCGGGTACAAACCGTCGGTCGGAGAGTTTTCTCCGTCCGACTCGTACCCGGTCGGAAAACTTTACAAACATGGAATTACGATTCGCACGGAAACACCATTTCCGTACGAATCGTAAAAAACACCGACCGACGAAAATATACGTACGAATGTGATCCGGGAATGCTGCGACGTGACGTCGGGACGCTTTCAGGCAGCGTTTCACGACCCAGGAAGTACGATTCGAACCGACAGCAGTCCGGACGGCGATATTTTCACGGCACCCAAAAAGTGCCGGAAAAGCGAAGTACGGCGCGAAACGACCAGAGTAGGTGGCCCGGTACGCGCCGTACCCCCCCCAGCCCCCGTATGTACGCGCCGACCCCCCCCAGCCCCCGTACGTACGCGCGACCTCCCCAGCCCCCGTATGTACGCGCCGACCCCCCCAGCCCCCGTATGTACGCGCCGACCCCCCCAGCCCCCGTACGTACGCGCCGACCCCCCCAGCCCCCGTATGTACGCGCCGACCCCCCCCAGCCCCCATACGTACTGGGGCTGGGGGGGGGTCGGCGCGTATGCGGGCACATGTCTCCATGGTTGCTATGGGAGTTCGGTGCGGACGGTGTTTTTTCCATACGGTTGTAACATCGGACGCACGGGATGGATCGTAATTCCGCGGTCGGACTTCACTTATCACATTTGTACGGTAAATCGTCCGAGGACGTGTCGGACACAATTTCCGACCCGGGGACGTGTGGGGAATAATTCCCAATGCGATTCGTATGGACTTTTTCCCATGCGAATCGTAGTTGGCAGTTTGTACGGCACTTGTACGATTCGTACGGTAAAAAGACCGGATACAAGTCGTACGGGGAAATTTTTTACCGGATCGTAATCGGTACCTAAGTATGTGTAAGTTTCTGTAGAAGTAAGTGTGGTGGTGTGTGTATCACTGTATATGCAAGTAAATGGATGTTTGATTCTTTATTAGCATGAGTGACTATGTGTGTGAGTAACTCGATGGATGAGTGACTGTATAGGACTGTTGGTAAATGAGTGGATGTGTATGTGGATCTTAGAATTACTGAATAGGTTGTTGTAACTGGTATTGGTGTGTCCATTGTTTTGAAATTTTTAGTTTCTATTTTTGAATGTGTGTATCAAAGGTTTTATTAGGGTGAGAGGAGGTCTGCCACTCTATCACAAGTATGATGTCATCAGTGATGTCATCAGTGATGTCATTTGAGATGTCATCAGTGATGTCATGAGTGATGTCACTGACCATGTCATGAGTGATGTAATATGTGATGTCATCAGCAGTGCATTGCGGGCGCGCAAGTTATAGTTAGCTGAACTAACTATAACAGGGGAATTTCAATGGTTTTGTACGAGTTAAAAGTCCAGCTAACTATAACGCCCCTGAAAACTATGTTTTTTATTCAGTGAATTTCTAAGGTTTTTAAAATGCTAATTCCTAACTATAACGTGCCTGAAACCTATGGTTTTTTCAGTGAATTTCAAAGGTTTTTTAAATGCTAATTTCTAACTATGCCTACAGAGATAGGACATGTGAAGAAAGAAGAAAAAATGCACAGAAAGAAAAAAAAGAAATGCAGAAAGAAGCAACAGAAGTCCTCAAAGACGAAGAGAAGTGCAGGAAGAAGGATAACGTGCAGAAAGAACAAACAGAAGAGCAGAAAGAAGCCTTGTTGCAAAATCATCTTGTACCCTCAACTTTTTCAGACGGATACTGGTGGCAACTGAGTCTGACTAACCAGTCCTAGAGCCAGTGCTATGTTGAAAGACACTTAGAATACAGTGAAAACACCTACATACACTAGGGAACACTGTGCGTTGGGGTCCCCCTGTGATTAGCATGACCTCCTCTGTAAGCCCCTAGTACATAATATGGCAGGGGGATTAAAACTACCTCTTAAAATGCGCCACAGGGCGTGTTTGCACACGTCACCTCAGGCCCCGTCCCCTCCCTTCCCCACTGTGTAAACACGCCCTGTGGCCATTTTAAGTTGGGAGATTAAGTCCCCTTGAATCCTGAGGGTCCCTAGGGTCCAACTAGACCACTAGGTATCTCCAATAAGTGCCACAGAGCTGCGTTGCAGAGAGATGTAAAAAGGGGCACGGCCTAGACCACCTCTCTGCAACGCAGCGCAGTGGCACTTACTGGAAGCACCTGGTGTGCTAGTTTGCCCCCAGGGTCCCTCAGGATTGAAGGTGAACTATTTCCCCAACTTAAAACGCGCCACAGGGCGTGTTTGCACACGTTAACTCAGGCCCCGTCCCCTCCCTTCACCACTGTGTAAACACGCCCTGTGGCTGTTTTTAGTTGGGAGATTAAGTTCATTTGAATCCTGAGGGTCCCTAGGGTCCAACTAGCCCACTAGGTACCTCCAGTAAGCACCACAGAGCTGCGTTGCAGAGAGGTGTAAAAAGTGGCACGGCCTGGACCAACTCTCTGCAATGCAGCTCAGTGGCACTTACTGGAAGCACCTGGTGGGCTAGTTAGCCCCCAGGGGCCCTCAGGATTGAAGGGGAATTATATCCCCAACTTAAAACGTGCCATAGGGCTTGTTTGCACACGTCACCTCAGGCCCCGTCCCCTCCATTCCCCACTGTGTAAACACACCCTGTGGCCGTTTTAAGTTGGGAGATTAAGTCCCCTTGAATCCTGAGGGTCCCTAGGGGCAAAACAGCCCACTAGGTACGTCCAGTAAGCGCCATTGCAGAGAGGTGTAAAAAGGGGCACGACCTGCACCACCTCTCTGCAACGCAGCGCAGTGGTGCTTACTGGAAGCACCAGGTGGGCTAGTTGACCCCCAGGGTCTCTCAGGATTGAAAGGGAATTATTTCCCCAACTTAAAACACGCCACAGGGCGTGTTTGCACACGTCACCTCAGGCCCCGTCCCCTCCCTTCACCACTGTGTAAACGCGCCCTGTGGCCGTTCTAAGTTGAGAGATTAAGTCTCCTTGAATCCTAAGGGTCCCTAGGGTCAAACTAGCTCACTGGGTACCTCCAGTAAGCGCCACAGAGCTGCGTTGCAGAGAGGTGTAAAAAGGGGCGTGGCCTCAGAACACCTGTGTGCAACGCATCTCCCTGGCGCATACTGGAGATACCTGTTGGGCTAGTTGGCCCTCAGGGACCCTCAGTATTGAAGGGGAATTAATTCCCCAACTTACAACTCGCCTGGGGGCGCGTTTGCAGAGTGCTGCAAGGAGGGGGCGTGGCCTCCGGCGCGACGCTGGTCTTTTATTTTTTTAAGAAGGGGGGATATGTGGCCCCCTTTCTTTTTCTAATTTATTGCCCCTGGGGACCTCATCCCCCAGGGCCTTCCTCCAATTTTTTTTTGGGGAAAAAAAAACATTTGGAAGGGGCCCCCCTCCCAAGGCCATAATCGGCCCCAGGGACCCCAACCCCCGGGGCATGGCCTTTTCTTTTTTCTATTCTTTAGGAGAGGGGCTGCATTGCCCCCCTCCTCAGGCCACTTATGGCCCCGGGGACCCCCTCCCCCGGGGCCGGCCATTGTTTTTTATTATTTTAAAAATATATATATTTATAGAAACACCTAGGACATGCTGGATAAACCGTACGTACCTCTCAGCATGACGATTTGCGTGATATTCATTAAAAGGCGACTATGCATACAATGAATCAACGTGGAATGTATTTACACCGCTAGTGAAGCTCTAACGTGTCTGACGCCCTACCGTGCCTAATCCTGGCACCCCCGCCGGTGGGTACTCTCCAAGTAGACACCCTTGTTGTTTATTTATACAAACATGGGTAGCTATTGACAGGTACATTTAATACACACGCACACCAAGCCATTCAAAGGGGATTCGACAGAAATTCGACCAAAACTATGCAGAAACCCCCCTGGTTAATAAAACACACATCCACTGCCGGATGTGTAATACTTTTTGTTTTACTCTCTGGAAAGGAGACGAACCTCACTTGAGAGTCACAGCGCGCTCCTGGCTGAGCCCAATGCTGTGTTACACCCACCAGTGCCCGCCGAGTGCCACACACCTCTGTGTTGTATTCCACCAGCTAGTGCGTATGCTATGACACTCTCTAGCCCATGTGCACTGTAACACCACCCCGTGAATATGTCATGCCACACTTGCCTACACATGGGTTATATTGTCCCATCGAACGTGCCTTCCTCGATGCCTATATTATAACGCACAGCGCTATGCCATACTTATTACAATCTGGGATCCATATCTTTGTCACAGTGCATATGCAACATTACACTCCCCAGCACATATTTTATATTACAACTTTAGAGACTAGTTAGGCTACACAACACTGCCCTGTGCATATTACACTCCAGGGCGCATATCGCATAGCACGCGGTAGTGCGTGTGCTATCTCGCGCTCTCCAATTAATCTGTCATTGCGCACAATGTATTGCATATTATATTTCACGCCTGGTTCATCTTATATCACACTTTTTGGTGCATAGTTTATACCATACACTATATCTAGTTTTCATTTTCAATCGTGCTCTCAGGACTATGTTCTATATAACACTGCGTTCACCTACCCTTTTTACGGGCATTACATTTTACGATGGGGGTGGAGGGTCAGGGGGTGTTTCTGCCAAGTGAGCCCGGAGTCACAGTCACAAACGTCCTCTTCTTCCTGAATAAAAGTGAGATTATGCTATTTTAAGTAGTTCGCACAGACACACGTTTTAAAAATAATAAAGTTCCTAATACCCATCTTCTCTGAAAAAGTTAGCTTGCTGCCCCATCCCCCTCCTCCCTATCCTCTGTTGTCTGAATCCATGGACTAGCCACATCTCTCCTGCCATGCATGGTCTGATGTGCTGCTACTGCCCTCCATTTAGCATGATGTACCCGTCCCCTCCTCCTTCCCTCCATTGCCCAATTCTATGCCCCATCATTGACCTCCTGCTTAGCCTCTGTGCTTAGCTTGTTGCCCCTATTCTCCTTCCCCCTGCCCTCCGATGTCTTTATGCATGCCCCTGCTCCATCCTTTTTGCCCACCATGTTCCATGGACCTGCCACTCCTATCTACTCTGAGTGTTTTGTTGAGCTGCCTCTCTCCTCCCACCTGCCTAGCATTGTCAGATGACTGTAACCTGTCCCTGCCACCTCCACCTTGCCTGTTCACATGCCATGCCCCTATGCCCTTCCTCCTGTCCTCCATGGTCCATTTTACTGCCACACCCTTCTGCTTTCCCTGGTCTGTTGTGCTGCAACTGCTCCTCCTGCCTGCCCCACGCGGTCTGTTGTGAGGCCCCTTCCCCTGAACTCTCTTGTCTGTGCCCAGGTCCTGACCCTCCCTTCTATCCTCCATGGTCCTTTGTGCATGCCCCTGCACCCTCCTTCTAGCCCATCATAGCCATTGTGCTGCCACTAACCCTCCTGCTTGCCATGCATGGTCTTCTGTGCTGCCACGGCCCTTCCCACCTTCCTTGTGTGGTTAGCTAGCTGCCCCTGACCCCCTTCCACCTTCCCTCCATGGTCTGTGTGTATGCCATCATAGTCTCACTGTTGCTCTCCATGGTGTGTCTTCCTTCTAGTGCCCATCCTGCCTGACCTCCATGGTTATCTTGCTGCTCCTGCCCTGCCCTCTTGCCCCCAGCCCTCTGTTTCCATGTGCAGACCCCTATTTCCGTCCTCCTGGCTTGTCTGTTCCATTGTAATGCCCCTGATCTGTCCCTCCTACCCTTTATGGTCTGTTATGCTGCAGCTTTCTCTCCTGTCTGTCCATTATGGTCAGCTAGCTACCATTGCCTCTTTCCCCTCTGTTCTATGTTGTCCATGTGCATGGTCCTGTCCCCTCCCTATTGCTTTCTATGGATTGTTGTGCTGCACTCCCGTCCCGCATGCCCTGTGTGGTGTATTGTGCTGCTGCAAACCCTGATGCCTGCCCTGCAGGGTCAGTTTGGTGCACCTCTCCATGTCCCTCCTGTCCTCTGTTATCCAAGTCCATGTCCCTACCCCAATTCCTCCTGCCTTCCATGATCCAATGTACCATACTTGCGAACATTTTGAACTTGGTAAGAGGGAGATTTAAAAAAACAAAACGGGTATTGATTTTCCCCTTTGAGTTACATTGAAAAAGAGTAGATTGTAGACAGGAGACAGATCAAATAAAGGCCATTTGAGCTTAAAAATATTGGACGTTTCCTGGCAGAATCGGGTCTGTTGGCATGTATGGTTGTACTACCACTGCCTCTTCCTTCTGCCCACAATTGTCTATTATATTGCCACAGCCTCTCTTGCCAGTCCTGTATTGTTGGTTTGTTGCCCCTGCCCCCCTTTCCACTGCCCTCCACAGTCTGTTGTGCTGCCACGGCCCTTCTTGCCTGCCCAGTGTGGTCAAATTGTTGCCTCTGCACCCTCCTACCTGCCTTCAATTTTCAGAGTCCGTGCCCCTGGCCTCTGCCTCTCAACAGTATCCTAATGAACAACTAGATTGCTAACATTCTATATTTATTACAAAAGTGTGGAACGCCTGACGTCATCTTGATGTAATCAAAACTGTAATACCTAGAGAATTAACTTTAGAAATTACATATATGAGAGGGTCTTATTTGCATCAAAATTATGGTTAGTGCTCTAAAAAACTAAAATGAGGACATATTTTCTGAGTTTTCAAATAGCGACAAAGCACTTATTATTTGTTATTAAATTATTAAATTATTTGTTATCTTTATGTTTTTTTATCCAGTTGACCACTTGATTAAATGTTGCACTTAGGGGAGAGGATGTGGTGTTACTTTCAGAGCTGCAGACTTTGCAACTGGGGAACCAGGTTGGAGTTTCTGCTTCAGCTCGACATTCTGTGATTCTAGTCAAATCACTTAATCTCCCCATGTCTGCTACCAAAATTAATTTGTTCTTGTGTGATGTAACCAATGTTCATGTAAAGCACTCCAATACCTGACAAGTCTGCACTATATAAAACTGCATAAACACAACAAATAAGTGTTTTGCACACTTCTGTTATTGGGCTATACTTGGGCTACATCTGGGTGATATTTGGGCTACATTTGGGCTCTTTTGTCTCTGGTGGCCATCTTGGGAGATTTATTTGTTATGAAGTTTCCTAGTTTCCTCCTTTACTGCAGTCTCCTCAGTAGGAAATACGTTCAGTTGTTTACTTTGATTCCATCAAGAAGGTATTCAGATATGTCACACATTTGCCATAAATTCTGAATGTTAGCACTCTAGTTGCTCATTAGATCACTGTAGTAAAGCTACTGTTCATCACGGAAGTCTGCTTCTGGTATTAAAAGTGCATGTTTCAGTCTGCATGCCAGAATTTTTTTATGGAATAGAAGAGGATTTGAGAAGTCACTCAAAATGTGCCCTAATTTTTCTTTCTTCAGCACTAATCATAATTTCTATGGCAAAATGAACCCCCTCATTGTGTTCCTTTTTAAATTAAATGTTTTAAGTGTTACCAGTTTATTCCAATCAAGATGACTTCAGGTGTGCCATACTTTTGTCATAAGTAAGACAGTAAGCGCTCTAGTTGTTCTTAAGAACACTCTGGGAAATTCTGTCATTGGGCTATACTTGGGCTACATCTGGGTGATATTTGGGCTACATTTGGGCTCTTTTGTCTCTGGTGACCATCTTGGGAGACTTATTTGTTATGAAGTTTCCTAATTTCCTCATTTACTGCAGTCTCCTCAGTAGGAAATACTTTCAGTTTTTTACATTGGTTCCATCAAGAAGGCATAATTTCAGATGTGTCACACATTTGCCATAAATTCTGAATAGTAGCACTATAGTTCCTCATTAGATCACTGTAGTAAAGCTACTGCTCACCAGGGAAGTCTACTGCTGGTATTCAAAGTGCATGTTTCAGTCTGCATGTCAGAATTTTTTAATGAAGTAGAAGAGGATTTGAGAAGTCAAAATGTGCCATAATTTTTCTTTCTGCAGCACTAATCATAATTTCTATGGCAAAATGAACCCCCTCATTTTATTCCTTTGCAAATTAAATGTTTTAAGTGTTACCACTTTATTCCAATCAAGATGGTTTCAGGTGTGCCATACTTTTGTCATAAGTAAGACTGTCAGCGCTCTAGTTGTTCTTTAAAACACTCTGGGACATTCTGTCATTGGGCTATACTTGGGCTACATCTGGGGGATATTTGTACTACATTTATGGCTCTTTTGTCTCTGGTGGCCATCTTGGGAGACTTATTTGTTATGAAGTTTCCTAATTTCCTCATTTACTACAGTTTCCTCAGTAGGAATACTTTCAGTTTTTTACTTTGATTCCATCAAGAAGGCATTCAGATGTGTCACACATTTGCCATAAATTCAGAATGTTAGCACTCTAGTTGTTCATTAGATCACTGTAGTAAAGCTACTGCTCACCAGGGAAGTCTGCTGCTGGTATTGAAAGTGCATGTTTCAGTCTGCATGTCAGAATTTTTAATGAAATAGAAGAGGATTTGAGAAGTCACTCAAAATGTGCCCTAATTTTTCTTTCTGCGGCACTAATCATAATTTCTATGGCAAAATGAACCCCCTCATTTTGTTCCTTTTTAAATTAAATGTTTTAAGAGTTACCTCTTTATTCCAATCAAGATGGCTTCAGGTGTGCCATACGTTTATCATAAGTAGAACTGTTAGCGCTCTAGTTATTCTTTGGAACACTCTGAAACGCTGCAGTAGAACACAAAGGAATCAACTGACAGTCTCTGCCCTTGTTGGATGTACATGTTTTACTGAGAATGTCAGACTTTATTCTCACATGACTGAGAAAGATAATGTGAATTTACAGAAAATATGCTCTCAGTTTAGCTTAAAGATCACCTTCCAAACCTCTGTGGGAAAAGCATGAGAAAATATTTTTCTCTCAATCATGATTTATGATATCCCAGCAGAAGGCATTTTCACATGGTAAAATCACCTTAGAACATACCACAATTCCTAAAATGAGTATGGTACCATCAACAAATGATTTATAAGGTAACTAAAGTCTTAAAACCTTCTATTAACTGCAATGCTTTTTAATGAGGTGCTATCATGTATATTGGTCCCAAGATGGCTGCCAACACTTCTTGGATGAAGTGCTGACAGCCAATCAGGTCTCACGATGAGATGTGTGATTAGGCTCCGCCCAGATATATATGTGATTTTACTTTTGATTTTCTCAGGAACTACTGAACGGATTTACACCATTTAAGCAAAATGCACGACTCTGAACCAAGGCCTACCTTTCTGCCAAATTTGGTGTAATTCCGTTCAGCAGTTCGGACTGTAGCTGCGGCTAAATGTCCTATGGGAAGTTGCATGGGGAAAACACGTTTTGGTACCCCCCTTTTTTCTCAGTCCCCGCTACACGAATCATCCCGAGACTTTCAGGATAGGAGCGGACCGGAGCTGGCCAACAATTTTGAAAAGTTCGCGAAGATCCGTCAACGGGCGCCAAAGTTATTCCAAATAGAATGTTGTGGATTTCCTATGGAGAATAGGTCCTAAATATAACTACCTACTGGCGACCGCCAGTAGGTAATGTATATATATATGTATATATATATAAATATATCTGCTCCAAAGGTTCCCATCCGGGTAAGACGCACTCTAACAGCAGAAATAGAAGAGGATTTGAGAAGTCAAAATGTGCCATAATTTTTCTTTCTGCAGCACTAATCATAATTTCTATGGCAAAATGAACCCCCTCATTTTATTCCTTTGCAAATTAAATGTTTTAAGTGTTACCACTTTATTCCAATCAAGATGGTTTCAGGTGTGCCATACTTTTGTCATAAGTAAGACTATCAGCGCTCTAGTTGTTCTTTAAAACACTCTGGGACATTCTGTCATTGGGCTATACTTGGGCTACATCTGGGGGATATTTGTACTAAATTTATGGCTCTTTTGTCTCTGGTGGCCATCTTGGGAGACTTATTTGTTATGAAGTTTCCTAATTTCCTCATTTACTACAGTTTCCTCAGTAGGAATACTTTCAGTTTTTTACTTTGATTCCATCAAGAAGGCATTCAGATGTGTCACACATTTGCCATAAATTCAGAATGTTAGCACTCTAGTTGCTCATTAGATCACTGTAGTAAAGCTACTGCTCACCAGGGAAGTCTGCTGCTGGTATTGAAAGTGCATGTTTCAGTCTGCATGTCAGAATTTTTAATGAAATAGAAGAGGATTTGAGAAGTCACTCAAAATGTGCCCTAATTTTTCTTTCTGCGGCACTAATCATAATTTCTATGGCAAAATGAACCCCCTCATTTTGTTCCTTTTTAAATTAAATGTTTTAAGAGTTACCTCTTTATTCCAATCAAGATGGCTTCAGGTGTGCCATACGTTTATCATAAGTAGAACTGTTAGCGCTCTAGTTATTCTTTGGAACACTCTGAAACGCTGCAGTAGAACACAAAGGAATCAACTGACAGTCTCTGCCCTTGTTGGATGTACATGTTTTACTGAGAATGTCAGACTTTATTCTCACATGACTGAGAAAGATAATGTGAATTTACAGAAAATATGCTCTCAGTTTAGCTTAAAGATCACCTTCCAAACCTCTGTGGGAAAAGCATGAGAAAATATTTTTCTCTCAATCATGATTTATGATATCCCAGCAGAAGGCTTTTTCACATGGTAAAATCACCTTAGAACATACCACAATTCCTAAAATGAGTATGGTACCATCAACAAATGATTTATAAGGTAACTAAAGTCTTAAAACCTTCTATTAACTGCAATGCTTTTTAATGAGGTGCTATCATGTATATTGGTCCCAAGATGGCTGCCAACACTTCTTGGATGAAGTGCTGTCAGCCAATCAGGTCTCACGATGAGATGTGTGATTAGGCTCCGCCCAGATATATATGTGATTTTACTTTTGATTTTCTCAGGAACTACTGAACGGATTTACACCATTTAAGCAAAAGGCACGACTCTGAACCAAGGCCTACCTTTCTGCCAAATTTGGTGTAATTCCGTTCAGCAGTTCGGACTGTAGCTGCGGCTAAAGGTCCTATGGGAAGTTGCATGGGGAAAACACGTTTTGGTACCCCCCTTTTTTCTCAGTCCCCGCTACACAAATCATCCCGAGACTTTCAGGATAGGAGCGGACCGGAGCTGGCCAACAATTTTGAAAATTTCGCGAAGATCCGTCAACGGGCGCCAAAGTTATTCCAAATAGAATGTTGTGGATTTCCTATGGAGAATAGGTCCTAAATATAACTACCTACTGGCGACCGCCAGTAGGTAATGTATATATATATGTATATATATATAAATATATCTGCTCCAAAGGTTCCCATCCGGGTAAGACGCACTCTAACAGCAGGGTGTACTAAAAGCTTTTAAGAGGTACGGATGCAACAGGACAGCGGAATCCTTTCACAGCTGTTCACACCGATAAAAGCCTAACACATTTCCGAGTCGTTAGACTCCTTCATCAGAGGCTACGGTTGTTCAGTAAGCCCTTCTGGTACTGCCCCTTCCCTCTTTATATATATGCTTGTCATGACTCTGCGTAATCATGTGGCGTACTTATTCTAAAACACTTGGCTCGTGAGCAAGTGTAAAGTTGGGTAGAAGAAAAACCCACCCCTTTCCCGTGCTCCGGCACTGCCTATGTCTGTATGTTGTACATATTGGGTAAATGTATTGTCAATTACTCTGAAATATTAGGTTGCTTACAGTATGGTTTGATTCACTCTGTTGATGATTTATGATTTGCTGTGCTCTTTCGAGGCTAAATACGCTCTGTGCATTATCGTCCTATATAATGACTCATGTTGTCTCATTGGGAGACTTTGTAAACCTTTGGTAACTTTTCTGCTTTTCCGCACTCGGCGGAAAACATACAATACAGACTCAACCTACGAATGCAGACTCAACCTACGAGGAACAAAGATGCTTCAACGCGCACCTCCGTACGTTGTGACGGTGCGCGCTAACACTGGGAGTGGCTGACTATAAAAGCCACACCCGGTGTTCTGGAAGGCGCTTTGCCTTCCACTTGTTTCCCGAATAGCAGCACTGTTGTGCTCCTCGCGTCTTACCTGATATTTCTGGAACCTCCGGTTTCTTCTGATCTTCGGATGCTTCATCCTACGCAACAGGACCCTGCGACGAGAAAAGACAAGAGAAGGAGTTAAGCACTTTCTGAAATAAGGCGCCCGTCGGAAGACAGTTATTTGTGCTTAAACTAATTTTTGGAACTTCTGCTTTTAAATGAAGACAAACTCAGTTTTCAGTAATTTACAAAAGAAAAGAAGAACTTAATACATAAGAACATTTTATATTGAAGGAAAGAAACAAAGCCTGAATATAATGTGAAGTGAAATAGTTTGTGAATTATGTTTAGTTCCTAGAAAGGAATAAGTAGAATTTTTGTGGCATGTTTTCTGTTTTTCTTCTCTTGGTAATCAGTCGGGCTACTTTAATTGAAAAGCATAGAAAAGCAAGACCAGCTTAAAGGAATAACACGTGAGTTGAAAGCAATTTGTAAACCAGACATATATTTAGAATTGTGAGTAATAGAAGGGTAATTTGTTGTTTTACTTTACAGTGTAATGATCCTATCATCTATAGAACCTTTTCAAGAGATCGCCTGACTACCTTTTCCTCCAACAACCAAGACAAGACATACTGGACGTAGGCCATCCACATTCTGCTCGCAGGTAGGCCCCGAGACAAAATCTTATTAAAACGTTAGATAGTACAGGACGTTGTAAAGGTGAAAGGGTAAAAGGTAATTTAAAATCTTATACATCCTTGCTTGTTGTTTCGCAGGTCGACAGCAAGTTTTCCACCACGTCCAGTGTCCGGCCCTCCTCCCTTAATTCTAAGTTGCATCTTGTTGTAGTTTACAACCACAAGTTTTAAGTTAGAGTTTTGGGAAGTTGGTCCATTGCGTCCCTGCGAAAAATCCACTGCGTCGTCATAAGAATTTTAAGGTAAGAGACGACGTAGTACCCTGACAATGCTCAGCTGGTTTTTTATTTGATCTTGGTGAAGAACTGCAACCAACACTTTCTGTACATTTCCGGAATTATGGTGTCAAGATTCCATTAACATTACAGCTCTTTCTCTGCTAACTTAGATAATTATGCCACAATTCCACTACTGACCATTCTTCAATTTTAGAGCACTTGAATTCTCAAGGCGCTTGGGGAGGGGGGGTCCGCTACTGCTCGAACAGCCAGGTCTTGAGTTGCTTCCTGAAGGCGAGGTGGTCTTGGGTCAGGCGGAGGTGGGTGGGGAGGGAGTTCCACGTCTTGGCAGCCAGGTAGGAGAAGGATCTTCCTCCCGTTGTGGCTCTTCGGATGCGGGGGACGGCGGCGAGGGCGTGACTGGCCGATCGGAGCTGGCCAACAGGGAGTGTAGAAGTTGAGGCGGTCGTTGAGGTATCTTGGGCCTTGGTTGTGGAGGGCTTTGTGTGCGTGGGTGAGAAGTCGGAACGTGATTCTCTTGTTGACGGGGAGCCAGTGCAGGTTTCATAGGTGTGCGGAGATGTGGCTGTGTCGGGGGATGTCCAGGATGAGTCGAGCTGAGGTGTTCTGAATCCGCTGGAGTCTTTTCTGGAGTTTTGCAGTGGTTCCGGCGTAGAGGGAGTTGCCGTAGTCCAATCGGCTGGTGACGAGGGCCTGGGTGACCGTCTTCCTGGTTTCGGTGGGGATCCACCGGAAGATCTTCCGTAGCATGCGTAGGATGTTGAAGCATGATGAGGAGACGGCGTTGACTTGTCTGGTCATGGAGAGGGAGGAGTCCAGGATGAAGCCCAGGTTGCGTGCGTGGTCTGTCGGTTTGGGTGCGTTGCCCAGGGCAGGTGGCCACCTGGAGTCGTCCCAGGCAGAGGGCGACGATCCCAGGATGAGGACTTCCATCTTATCTGAGTTCAGTTTCAGGCGGCTGTTCATCATCCACTCGGCTACGTCTTTCATAACCTTCGTGTAGGTTGGCCCTGGCGGTGGCGGGGTCGTTGGTGAGGGAGAGGATCAGCTGGGTGTCGTCGGCGTAGGAGATGATGTTGAGGTTGTGTTGGCGTGCAATGGCAGCGCGGGGGCTCATGTAGACGTTGAAGAGGGTGGGGCTGAGCGATGATCCCTGTGGTACGCCGCAGATGACTTCGGTGGCCTCGGATCTGAACGGGGGGAGGCGGACTCTCTGTGTCCTTCCAGCGAGGAAGGAGATGATCCACTCCAGTGCCTTCTCTTGGATTCCGACGTTGCTGAGGTGCTGCACTAGGGTGCGGTGGCAGACAGTGTCGAACGCCGCGGAGAGGTCCAGGAGGATGAGGGCCGCTGTTTCCCCGTTGTCGAGCAGGGCTCGGATGTCGTCAGTGGCTGCAAGGAGGGCGGTCTCGGTGCTGTGGTTGGCTCGGAAACCGGACTGTGAGAGGTCGAGGGAGCCATTCGTCTCGAGGAAGGCGGCCAGCTGTCTGTTGACGGTCTTCTCGATGACTTTAGCAGGAAACGGGAGGAGCGAGATGGGGCGGTAGTTTTTGAGGTCGGTGGGGTCGGCTGAAGGTTTCTTCAGGAGGGCGCTGAGTTCAGCGTGCTTCCAGCTCTCCGGGAAGGTTGCGGTTTCGAAGGAGGCGTTGATGATGTCTCGTAGATGGGGATCGATGACGGAGTCGGCCTTGTTGAAGACGTGGTGGGGGCAGGGGTCGGTTGGAGATCCGGAGTGGATGGAGTTCATCGTGCGTATGGTTTCTTTGGTGTTGATCGGGGTCCAGGCGCGGAGGGTGGTGGTGGGGGGCGCTGGTGCGATCGTAGGGTGCATCGGCTGTGTGCTGAAGCTGTTGTGTATGTCTGCGATCTTGTTGTGGAAGTACGAGGTGAGGGAGTTGCAGAGGTCTTGTGATGGGGTGATGTCATTGTTTCCAGCGCTGGGGTTGGAGAGCTCTTTGACGATGTTGAAGAGTTCCTTGCTGTTGTGGGCGATGTTGTCCAGCCGTTCCTTGAATGCTGTTTTCTTGGTGGTGTGGATCAGTTGGTGGTGTTTTCGAGTGGCGAGCTTGAGGGTGGTCATGTTGTCTGGTGTCGGGTCTCTGCGCCAGGCTCTCTCGAGGGCTCGGCAGTTCTTCTTGGAGCTCTTGAGTTCGTCAGTAAACCAGGGTGCTTTCTTACAGCCGGTTCTGCTGGGCGGGGTCCTGAGAGGGGTGAGGTCGTCTGCGCAGTTGCTGATCCACTTCGAGAGGTTGTTGGCGGCATGGCTGGGATTCGCTGAGCTGGCGGGAGGGTCCTGGCTCAGGGATGAGGCGAGCTGGTCGGCTGTGATCTTGTTCCAGCTTCTGCGTGCAACCTGTTGCTGGTGGTGGTGGATTGTGTTCTTTCTGAAGCTGAAGTGGACGCAGCTGTGGTCCGTCCAGTGGAGTCCGGGGGCGTGGCTGAAGGAGATGTCCTTGCTGGAGGAGAAGACGGGGTCAAGCGTGTGGCCGGCATAGTGGGTGGGGGTGGTCACCAGCTGCTTGAGTCCGAGGTTGGCGAGGTTGTCCAGCAGGGTGGTGGTGTTGCGGTCCTTGTTGTTCTCCAGGTGGAAGTTGAGGTCCCAGAGGAGGATGTAGTCAGCGGAGGGGAGGGCGTGCGGGCTGATGAAGTCGGCGATGTCTTCGCTGAATTGTGTGCGTGGTCCCGGGGGTCTTTAGATTAGGGTGCCGCTGAGGGTGGTCTTGGGGCCGGTGTGGATCTGGAAGTGCAGGTTTTCGGCGGCTGTGAGGGTGTCGTCGGTGTTGGTCGTGATGCGGATGGTGTTCTTGTGGACGATGGCGATGCCTCCTCCAGTCTGATTGACTCGGTCTCTCCGGGTGATCTTGTATCTGTCCGGGATGGCGATGTCGGGCGCTGAGGAGGCATTCATCCAGGTTTCCGTGAGGAAGGCGACGTCTGGTGATGTTGAATCTCACTCCCCATTTCCTTACATCTACTTTGGCCCAATCCCCTTTATTGATCTTTAATTTTTTTGCATATGTGATATTATCAAATCTGATTGCACTCTCACCCTGTCTGATAGTGCTGTTCTTCGGAACATTTCTTTCTCTGCAACCGGTTGACATTAGATTGTCCACCAAAACACTAGACCCGGATAACTACACTGGTCTGAAAAATCTAAATATTCGCTTCCTTGCAGATCACATAAAGGTGTAATGTGTTTGCCTCTTTATTAGGTGTTTTGCCATGAGCCCAAACCATAGCCCTGATAGCATTTTCCACATCCTGACCTTCTAAGGATACCCCGCGTACAAACTCCTCAATCATCCCATACATGCGCTCAACTAGTTCATTTCCTTGAGGATAATATAAACTATAACATTTGTGTTTGATTACCCTCCCCTATAAAAATGTCAACAACTCCTTTGAGGTGAACTGGAATCCACTATCTTACAATAATTCAATAGGAAATCCCTCTCTGGCAAAAACGTCTGTTAGAAAAGCAAGAACACTCCTCCTGTGAGTTTCCCTGACAAATCTGACACCCAACCACTTACATACCTAATCCACAAGAAAGATAGCAAAATAATACTCAACTGGACGTTAATAAAATAGGCCAACAAAATCAAATGCTACTCTTTCCCATTCCTTTTTAGGCAAATCCACAGGTGTCAAATGCTGCACTCTAGTTTTGACCCCTTTGCCATTTTGCTGATAATTAACACACCTGGACACCCATTCCTCAACATCCTTTTCCATGCTAGGCCACCAGTACAATACCCTCAACCTTTTTTATTAGAAGTCATGTCTAAATGTCCTTCACACCTTAAGGCAAGCAACCTGACCCTTATATTTGTAGGTGGGATACGTTTTTCACTGCAAAATAAAAACTCTCCTACAACAGACAAGTCATCTTGAATTTTCAAGTAACTGTGCAACATGAAAGGTAAGTTATTTTCAGTAGGCCAACCACAAGTCATATATTTTTGTACTTCCTTCAGAATGTTCTCCTTTTTCATCGAATTAATCCACTTTTGTTCAGACACACAGTTTATTTCTGACCAGCAATTGCTAGCTACTAAACATTCTGCGTCTTCTTCTACCTGATCAATAATCTGGTCAGAACTATCTGATTCCGAAGGCATTGGTAGTATGGAAAAGTGATCAGCTTTTTTGTTCTTGCCACCCAGGATGTGAACAACATCAAAATGATGCTCCAATAGTTTCAAACCAAGTCTAACTAATCTAGCAGTGGCCTTATTATTGTTTACATGGAACCACTTAGTCTGGTAATGAACAGTTTGTGATCTGTTATGATGACAACATTTGACCCCCACAAAAAACACTTGAATTTTTCCATGGCCCACATGTAGTCCAACATCTTCTGTTCATTTACAGAATGTAATCTTTCCTGTGGCTTTTAAGTACCTGATGCAAACATAATGGCACTATCCCTACCTGCACACTCCTGCATCAAAACTGCACCCAGTCCAAGGTTACTGGCATCTACCATTATGCAAGACTTTGCCCCTAGCGAGAAAGGAGTCAGTAACAAAGCATTACTTAGTTTCTGTTTTATAATATAAAAAATAAAGTTCCATGTCCCACACATATCTGACATTTTGTTTCAACAACTTTAGTTGCGGTTCAGCCACCATAGCAAACGTTTCTACAAATTTGTCATAATATTTGCACATGCCCATAAAAACATGAAGTTCATCATGATCTTTGGGTGTAACAACTTTCCTTATGGCTTTTCACAGGCCTGGCTTAGGTGACTACATGATCCAAATATTCCACCGCCATAACCTCAAACACACGTTTCTTTCCTTAACTTCAAACCCCGAGCAACCATCGCTTTTAGTACTCTATTCAGTCTGATGTTGTGTTGACAATCATCTTTACCATCACCAACACATCATCCTGAAGGATGGAAACACCAGGAATCCCAAACAGCACATCTTCCATCACTCTCTGAAAAGGGCCCGCTGCTGATGCTGATGTAGTGACAAAAGCATTTAAATGTTTGGAATCCTCACTAGGAAGACACTGATGATAAGAAGACCTTATGTCAAGCTTTGAAAAAAAAGCCACTCCAGACAATGAAGACATTAAATCATCAATTTTGGGAAGGGGATGCGCATCAATCCATATAGCCTTATTTAAGCTTTTCAAGTCTATGCATTCTGCAATTCTTTGTTTGTCTTGCGAGCAAGCAATTGGAGATAACCACAGTGAGGACTCCGTTGGGTCTATTATTCCTTCTTTACGCAAATGCTCCAGCATTTCAGATCAATCTCTCTTAATGCTTAAAAGTACAGTATGAAGCTTCTATTTCACAGGCAAAACTCATTCCTTCAATTTGATGTGGTGTTCAAAATTGTTCCCAACTGCTCTGTAAATAAATTATTGGAATGTTCTTAAAAATGATTCACACTTGAAATAGGTACATCTTCATCATTCACACACCACAGCCTCAACGGAAGGTCCAGACATCCTTGATGGTGCTACGCTAAAATGTCAGGTCCAGCTACAGACATAATACTTTTCGCGACAACAATACGGTCCTTAGAATGTATAGAAGCTTAAAAGGAACCTTCCAAATCAATTTTGTCCCATTGTAGCCACTTGAATTAACATCAGGGAGTAGAAGATCTTGCAAAAGATCATTTTCCAAAATGGTTTCTTTAGATATATGGTTATCTTTCAACCGGAATCAGTTAATAAAGGAATTTTGACACCACTGACCTGAAATATCTCAACCGGATCTTTACAAAAATGTATATCCTTCTCATGTATTTTCACACGCAGGACCATGTTCCTCATGTCATTACCCATGTAATCTAGTTCTTCTTCCATCACACCTTCATTTTAACATTCTTGTTAGCTCTGCATACTCGTGCAAAGTGATTCTTAACTTCACATTTGCTGCATTCTTTGCCTAATGCTGAACATTGTTTAAAGAGGCAACATGCGTTCTTGAGCCACATCTAAAACAAATGAGATAACTGAACACTTTGGAGCATATTTACAAGTCCCTATCACTACAGGAATGTCACTTTTATGTTGTTCCTGTGATGCGAAAAACCCTTCACCATATTTACAAGGCAGTGTTACTGTAAATAAGGCTCCATTTCATGTTACACTTAGCATGAAAGGGGCATGCAATGGGCGTTGTGGTGGACATTCCGCCGCAACACCCATTAATTTTGACTCTGCCCTCTATCTAAAAGGGTGGCGAAAATAGGAGGCAGCACCAAAACTGAGGCCAGGGAAAACCAGGTCTTAACATGGTGAAAAGAGGAGAAATGCTTACTTTTCACTTGTCTTTGCTGTTTCTATGTGTGCTGTGTGCATTTAATCCATCAATTGCCCCATAATACATATTAAATGGTCTAAACCATTCTTTCCATCTCACCGTTGGTTCACCAGGTACTTGCAAGACTGGTTTAGGTGGCGTAATATTCTGCATGCTTGTCTATATGGGCAGAACACATATTACAAAATAATGGTATGATAGTACAGATTTTGATTTCCACAAAATACACAATGTACCCTCAAGAGATGAAATTGCAACTTCTTTAGTTGGGAAAAGAATATGTGGCTATTTTGACTAAATGCACAATATATGTTTCATAAATGATGTACAGAAACTAGCACTTAGAAAACATGAAATTAGAAAAACACTTCTTATTAGTAAAATATGAATTTGAATATATTAAGTGTGTGATTTGCTGAAATGCCTAAAAATAATAGTCACTGTTGGTGTGAGCATCACCGAGGAAACAACACACAATACTGGCTTATCAGTAAAATTGGTTGGCATGCGCATCGCCGAGAAATAACACGCAATATATGTCTCATTGAAGAAATGAACACCACAAAGACGTGCGCTGAAAAATGCCCACTACAAACTGGCTGCTAGAAAGACGTGAGATGGGTGTCAGCAAGGTGTGCTTATCGCTGAACGATGCACGCTGAGGAAATTAGTGTACTTAAATTTCCTCTCTCAAAAGTAATGCTGAGAGCATTTTAAAATGTCTGCCAGAAAAGCATGCATATCGTCAAATGATGCTCACTGATTAAATAAAAATAATTTCTCTGAGTAATCTCTGAATATATAGGCTCTAGGAAACATAGGGGCATATCAACAAGGGCTTTATCTCTGATTTTTTGGCTTTAAAAGCCAAAAAAGGGGAGCTAAAACTAGAGCCCTATCAACAACAGGGTGCTAACATGCACATTTGCATGTTAGCACCCTTTTACTCTACGCTTCCCCTTGCATCTCTAATGAGATGCAAAGGGGGCGTTCCAGAGTAAAATAATAGGAGAAATGTCGCTAAGCGACATTTCTCCTATTATTAAGAATGTCGCTAACCCTGTTAGAGACAAAAAAAGCAGCGCTAACCGCAGTTAACGCTGCTTTTTTACATCTGGTATTTTTCTGACTTAGCCATGATATCCTATGGAAGGAGGATATCATGGCTAAGTTTGCCTGTCCCTATCAACAAGGTAACGTGAGATTATCGCTGGGTTTCCAGCGATAATCTCACGTTAGCCTGTTAGCGTGAGGATTTTTATCGCTATTGAGATAAGTGTTGCTAATAGCACGCTATCTCAGCAATAAAAATTCACGCTAGCCGGCGATAATTATCCTAGCACTAAGTGCGCTCAGAGATAATTATCGCCGGTTGTTGTTGATATGCCCCATAATGCTGTAAAAAAATGTCAAGCTTTCCAAGTAGTTGCTTTTACGTGTGCGTGTCACTGAAGTAACGTTACATTTTTTAGGTGTGCGTATTGCCGAAATGCCTGACTAATGAAAAGATGGCCGCATAGTGCAAACAACATGAAACTCCTCCCACCCAGAGAAAATGTTACCGGCTGCGCTGCGTTGCCTCCCGCCTCCAATATTAATCTGGTAAATGCTAGTAAACTACCACAGGTGTCCCCGCCCATACCGGAAAATGTCACCAGGAGCCAGTAACCAGTAATAGGCAGCGTTGGTCCTCATACATTACTTGTCACCAGTGATTGTTTGACATGCCATCCAAGAATATATTTATCAATTGAAGTAGCAAGGAAAATAGGAGACAACTTCTTAAACGCCTGCATCAAGCCTGCTCCAACTGACTCTGAGCAGTCTAACCATTGTCCTGGAATCTTGTTCAAAAACATTCCTACAGGAACCCTTTGAGCACAACACCAAGACATAACAAATCCTATGGGCTATTTTTTTACGATTTTATTACACAGCTACATGTTAAAAACACCCCTACTGTTTACATTATTGAGAACTATATCCCGAATAAGAAATTATGGGTCTGATTTAAAGGTAGGTGGACACGGTACACTGTTGCAAACGTGACAGAATACCCTTCTGCCAAACTGATGGTCCACCCACCTCATTTGGAGGTGGGCGGATCATAAATACTCTGTCAAAGAAGCCCCCTCACCTCAGTGAACGGGGGACTTCCTCGGCACACTTGATTGAATAGAGGCAATCAGTGGAAACAATCTACACCATTCTTTCTATTTAGGGTGGACAGTGAAAATGCTTTTCTTCCTGCCCATCTCTGCCAGAGAATCCTGTCATTAAGGGACAGAAAAAAACCGGAATCACCCTGTTGGACATGGCACTCCCTGCAGTGTCACCCCTAAAGTCTTTGCCTTCACTCCTCCTGTTTTCCGAATTTAGTTTTTGTTGGGCTTGTGACTTTGTGAACTTTACCACAGCTAACCAGTGCTTGTCCTCAGTCTCAAAAATATGTTTGGAAAAAATGGGACTACACCTGATTCGTAGAATTAATTTATTTATAAGTCCCTAGTAAAGTTATATACCATATACCCAGGGCTGGTAAATTCAAATCTACTAATGAGCCTGCAGCACTTATTGTGCCGTACTCCTAAGTAGTCTCTTAAAACAAGTCTTAACCCTCTCATTGCAGCCTGTATGCGGTTTTAAACTGCCAATTCGACCTGGCAAAATAAACTCTTTAAAGTCACCCTTAAGATAGGCCCTAAACAGCACATAGGAAGGGGTGCAGTGTATTTAAATAGCGGAACGTGTACTTTTACGTTTTACAGGTCCTGGTAGTGAAAAACTCACAAATTTGTTTTTAATTACTATGAGACTTCCTCCCTCTATAGGATAAAATCGGGTTACCTTAGTATGTGTAATTAGTGGTTACTTTAGTTTTAGGAGCAGGTACAAATGTCATGTTTTAGAGCTACAGAATTGTAATTTAAAATCCTCTTTAATGGAAAAGTCAGATTTTAAGTTCCTTTTCGGAAGATGGCATTTTCTCTTCCTAACCTTTTTTGCCTGCAACCTGCTTCCTGGGTCACAGAACTAGGTGGAGTTTTCAGTTGGCCTTTGTGTATTACTCCCACACAGCCACATAATAGAGGGACTGGGTATTGGCAGGATGGGCCTTCCTGACAGGGTGAGGGGGCAAAGTGGTGCACAGCTCCATTTCACTTCAAACACACCACCTCAACACTCACACAAAGAATTTCAAACTAGCCTTTTGTGACCCCAGACATACTGGGACCAGAGCATTAAAGCAGGAAATTCCACACACTTCTGTAGGGAGAAAATTCAGAAGTTTCTTCCACTTCAAAGCTGGCATAGGTATAAGATTTGTTCCTCCGACCCATTCTACAGGTCACTTCTGGACCTGCGGAATGATTCTCACAGGACTACCCTGCCATCCGTAGCCTGCTGTGTACTTAAGAGGACTGCCCTGCTGCACCAAGAGGACTTCCCCTGAATCCTGCCCTCTGTTCTCAGAGGACTGCCCTACTGCTTGAGACCGGCGTTTTTGCTTTGGACTTCAAGAGTGACTCCAACGGCTAGTTGGCTGGCCTCTTCATCAGAGTCTCAGGGACAAAAGGCTCTAATCAGCTTGAATCCACATCTGGACCCAACCTGAGTGAGTCCTCATCATCCAAGATATTCCCTCCAGTCCTATAGACCCTTGGAAGTGGGGCTAAATGTGCCAGAATAGCCCAAATCCAAAACTTATGAACTGAAACATTTTTTGCCAAAAAGTGCACCAGGACTTGGAGGAGAGGGGATCTCCCTGCTGGCCGATGCACCCTAGATGCATCGCCGGTCAGCCTGACTTAGCGGTAGCTCCCACTGCGTTCTTTACTAATGCAGCTAATCCTGTTCAGTGGCTCTTTGCAGAATGGGTATCCTGTTTTGTGAAGCCCCCGCCGGCTACAGACTGCAGCTTCATCCCGCAGGAGAATTTTGACTTCCATAAAAGAGACTAAGTCAAAAAACAGAAATCTTCCCCGTAATTTCGTCCAGCTGCTCTTGGATGACATTGCCTCCTCCTTGGGCTCCGTAAGACGCCTTGTCCTACTGAACTCTACTTTCTCAGACATTTTTCTTCAAAATGTCTTCCAAGTCTGAAGGTAAGCAGAGCCCAGGCCCAATCCACTTTGTGTATCCGAATTAGGCTCCATTGCTGTCGAACATAACTTTCGACTTTGCCCCTCTCTTGTGCGACTAGATGTCCAAGGTTGGCACTTTGACATTTTAGGCACTATTTTTCACTTGAAACTGAAAAAATTCATAACTTGAGTTCTACTTATTGGATTTTGTCATTTTGGTGTCAAATAATTTATTAAAATGTATTCTATTATTACAAATTGGTGTGGTATTTTTTGGGTGTTGTGTTTCACTTTAATATTGTTTAAATGCTGCATAAATACTTTACACATTTCCTCTAAGTTAAGCCTGAATACTTTTGTGCCGAAGCTACCAGAGGGCTAAGCATGTGTTAAATGTAGTGACTTTTCATGGTTCACCCTGACAAGGATTGTGGCTGTTGGTTGAGAAGGGCTCCCTCTAACCAACAACCCAATTTCTCACAGACCCCTACACACAGGGAGAAAATTCCCAGGGTATGTGGGCCATTATTATTATTTATTTTCTAAGCACACTTTGAGCATATGTTTACATAGCTTACTGGTATTCATTGGCAGGTCATGGAATGTTACGTAGGAATAGAATGTAATGACATCTGCTTGTGGATGTCTCTGTTGGTGACAGTTGAAGACTGCTGTTCTGTGGATGGGACCTTGGATGATGTATGTCCTGAATAAAGAAGATTTATGACATATTGGTGTCAGCAACTTCTTCACACTGGCGACGAGGGTGGGATCTTTTCTCCCTCATCCATCATGTCCTGCGATTAAGTTTAAATGTCTTAGTTGTGGGAAGGTGGGTCATTTTACCAGAGCTTGCAAATCACAAAAAGTGAATAAGGGTAAGCGTGTTAAAGAGATAATGGTAGAAGAAGAAAGTAACTCAGACTATGATGATGTGGACTGTGGGGAGGTCTATCTACCTAATGGTGATAAAAAATGTAAGGGTCCTCTAGACGATGTATGTGTAAACAGTTCTTGCATCAAAATGCTTTTTGATTCAGGGGCTAAAATATCACTAATACCGAAAGTGTTTTTTGATAAGGAATTGCGTGGTAAGGTCAAGGTATTCAAGCCTGACATCAAACCTCTTGCATATGGTGGACAGCCTATAAAACTATTTGGGTACTTCTGCTAGAAATAATTCTCATGGTTCTGGTACTTTGAACTCTGTGTCTTATAAAGATAAACCAAGTACTGTATGGCAGTCCCAATTTAAAAAAGTGTTCAGTGATAAACTAGGTTGTCTCACTGGATTCACTCACAGTATAACTCTAAAAGCAGAGGCAAACCCTGTTACGTGTAAGGTACGTAATGTACCTTTGGCCATGCTAGAGCCAATGCGTCTTGAATTAGAGAAGCTAAGAAAAGAAGGTATTATTGTGGAGACTGAGGCATGTGAATGGTTGGCTCTGGTAGTTTTGGCACGCAAGGCTTCCGGAGAGGTTCGTTTATGCGTGGACTTGCGCGCTCTCAATCGTGAGGTTGTACCTGATAAATATCCGTTACCTAACATCACAACCATGTTAACACAGCTTGGGGATGCGTGTGTTTTCTCGTCTTTGGATTTAAGGGCTGCATATCACCAGGTCAAAATTGATGAAAAATCCATGAGTCTTACTTCTTTCATAACCCCATTTGGAACTTACAAATTTACACGGCTGCCATTTGGTTTGATTTCCGCAGCGTCGGTGTTTCAGAGGGTCATGGAAGATGTACTGAATGGGATTCATGGGGTTAAAATATACCAGGACGATGTACTAGTGTATGGTTCGTCACAAGAGGAACATGATCAAAGATTGAAAGCTGTCTTGCAACGATTTGCAGAGAGGGGTTTGACCTTGAGAGAAAATAAATGCAAATTTAATCTTAAAGAAATTGATTATCTAGGTCACTGTCTAACATCCACTGGGGTCAAACCCAAGGTGAGCCTTGTTAAAACTATAAGTGAACTGCCGGTTCCAGAGTCCAGAGATGAGCTGGTTACTTTTCTAGGAATGGCGGAGTATTATAATAAATTTGTACCGCAGTTTGCTTGCCGTACTCCCAATTTGAGATCTCTTTTAAAAAAGGGAGTCAAATTTATCTGGTCCTCCAAGTGTCAGTTGGAATTTGATGACATAAAGATGGCCCTTAATTCTGCTCCCTCTCTCCAGAGTTTTGACATCACATCAAACTCCATACTAGTAACAGATGCAAGCTCACGTGGTTTGGGTGCGGTTCTCAAGCAAGTCAAGAATGGGAAAGAGGTTACCATACTTTTCCTCTCAAGAGCTCTGGTAGGTCCTGAGCTTCTTTATTCTGTAATTGAGAAGGAGGCACTGTGCATGTTCTGGGCCATCAAGAAATTAAAAAAATGTCTTTGGGGTAATGTTTTACTGTTCATTCGGATCACAAGCCTTTAAAAGATGTGTTTTGCAAGAAAAGTCTTGATGCAATCTCATCACGGATTTGCAAGTGGGTAATTGCGCTGCAAGACTTTGATTTTGTGGTCAAATATATACCAGGGGTTGACAATAAAGTAGCAGACTGTCTGTCCCGGTTGATTCCAGCACAAAATGAAGATAGTGTTGAGGGTGTTGAGGACTCATGGGAGGTTGACGAATTTAAGGTGTGTGAAGTTGTTGAGGGTGTTGTCACTGAAAAAGATTGGAGGGATGCCATGTCTGAGGATGTGGATTTGATGGAAATTTGTGGTTTAATGGCGAATGGTTGGCCTTTATTGAGAAATTTGAGCGAAAATGCTCGTAGGTATTGGAATGTGAGGAATGAACTGCCTGTGAGTAAAGGTCTATTGTGGAGAGGGACAAGATTAATTCCTCCGTCCTTGATTAGGGAAAAAATTGTTCACCTTGCTCATCAAGGTCATCAGGGAATTTCAAAGACAAAAGAAAGAGTGCGTCTACATTTCTGGTGGCCTGGTGTGGATTTAAGTGTGGAACGACTGATAAGGGATTGCACTGATTGTAACATATCTGACAAGGTATGCAAAACCAGGGTACAACCCATGGTTATTCGTGAAGCACCCATACGATGCTGGCAGGATGTAGCATTGGACATTCTAGGGCCTGTGTACAATAAGAGTGGCCAGTTTTTTGTTCTGGTTCTGATGGACATGTTCTCTAGATGGCCAGAAATAAAAGTTACGCAGAGTATACAGACCAGTAATGTAACTAAGTTCTTGGAGGAGGTATTTGGTAGAGAAGGGTTTCCTGAATCTCTGTTAACTGACAATGGGGTTCAGTTTGTCTCGAATGATATGGAAGAGTTTTTAGCAAGAAAAGGCATAAACATAAACGTTGCTCTCTCTATCATCCTGAATGTAATGGGATGGTGGAGAGATTCAACCGAGTGTTGAAGGAGTCCATCCAGTTAGCCAAGGCGCAAGGGAAAGACTGGGTAGCTGGGATTCATGAGAGACTCAAGGTTTACAGAATCACACCCCACTCCACTACCGGTGCTATTCCCTTTGAACTTTTTAGAGGTCGTACTCCTAATAGTGTATTGTTCCAGTCCTGGATGAGGGAGAAAGGGGCTGAGACGAAAAATTTAAGTAATGCTCAAATGCTAGCAAGACAAAGTGCCAAGTCCTTGCAAAGGAAAAGTAAGTTTGATGTTAGACATGCTGTGGCTCACACCTGTGTAAATGTTGGTGATCGTGTTAGAGTGCGACTCCCTCATAAATTGGATGGCTCAAAGTTCTCCTCTCCTTTTAAAGTTGTTAAACTTTTTAATAATGCGGTTAAACTTAATGATGGACGCATTTGGAACTTAAATAGGATATCACTTATTTCTAGTAACCTACCTGAGCGTGATGACAAACTTTCTAGACCGGTGCATAAGTCCATACAAAGGGATGGTAGTGCCTTATCGCGTAGGAGCTCACGTGCTGTTAGAGTTCCTGCTGCTCTCCATGATTTTGTGTTAAATTGATCAGAATGTTAAAGCGTAGGAGCTCACGTGCTGTTAGAGTTCCTGCTGCTCTCCATGACTTTGTGTTTAATTGATCAGAACGTTAAGACACGCTGTCAGTGTGTCTACTTCTTTGCATGATTATGAGTTAGTGTATTTAATGTTTTCACATCTTTACAATTGTATTTTTATTGTTGGTTCGGGGGAAGGTGTGTGGTATCCTTGATGTTGTCATATGTTTACATAGCTTACTGGTATTCATTGGCAGGTCATGGAATGTTACGTAGGAATAGAATGTAATGACATCTGCTTGTGGATGTCTCTGTTGGTGACAGTTGAAGACTGCTGTTCTGTGGATGGGACCTTGGATGATGTATGTCCTGAATAAAAAAGATTTATGACATATTGGTGTCAGCAACTTCTTCACACGTAACCTTAGAAAAGTTTGACGGCTGGCTGTCCTGCTTGATGATACTGTCTGTAAAATGTTTCCTACATTGACAGGAAATGCCATGACAGAAATTCAATGTTGAGAGCAGTCTGCAGGGCCGTCCGACAACACTAAATTTGGCGTGTGTAGAGGTCCTTTGGAATGGTTGAGGTATTGTCTGCTGCATCCCAATGGAGTTAACTCTGTGCCTCAAAGTGTAATACATATACATTTTGCCACTAGCTGATTGAAAGAAAGCATTTATTGAGTGCACAGTTTTCTGTTACCATAGAACTGAAGCTGCTCCTAATGACTTTACCTGAGAAGTTTGCATTTTTAGGTCTTGCTAAAGACAGCCATAGCTGTTAGGCAAGATCTTTTGTTGCTATTCTACACCACATACACAATACAAAACACACACATACACATATGCATACAGAAAGGGGCTTTAGATCACCTTCAGCCTTTGGCTGGTTTGGGTAACTCCCGTTCAAGGACACTTTGGATGGTCTGCCTGTCAATTTTTGGATCAACTCACAGAAATTTGTAGATATTTGTATGTCACCATTCAGTCTCCACTGGTTTGAGTGGTTGGTTGCAAGCAGTTGATTTTAGTGATTTCATGTCCTTGTGCACACACTAATCATAAATACCGGTGTCCCTTCTACACTGGTAGAATTGGGGAGCAGCAGGGCAGCGGCCAGTGTGAAAAAATTTACATTAACTCCAGACTCTGATTATGCCCCGCCCCCCTGTGCATCTTGCTAACCGCACTAGGGTGTCTTTCCTTTACTGCAGTTCAATGCCAGTGAACAGAGCCTGGAGCTGCACAATAAGCGAACCTGTGGGATGGACGCTGGCGAGAACGCAAAGGGGCACAGAGATCATGATCTCTTTCTACAACTGCACTGCTGCGCTCATGCTGCCACTGTTCGCAGGCTGATAGCAGCCTTGGGGGCTCCAACTGGAGGCGGAAGCCCTCTAAGAAAGGAGATGTCAAAAGCCAAAAGGTGGCAGCCTTTTAGCTGCAGATGGCAGTCATGCCAACAACAAAATGATCTCAGCCCTAAATGCAGCAGGAAGACCACAGGGCCTCCAGCCCCATGTCACCTGCACCCTGGCTCTTGGAGATTACTACAGCCAATCAGGGTGTGGAGTCTGCTGACCTTCCCCCGCCATTTAATGGTCTTATTTTCAGTGGCCCCCGGTTTGTGGGATAAGAGTTGGCCCCTTTTCCACAGTATAAAAATTACTTAGTAGAGACTTTAATTCACATTTGATTCCTTAAGCAGCTGCAAAGTAAACTTCAATTTGTTACAGTATTGAACATCTATCGAAAAATGTGGGGTTTGTTGACATTTGACAACATGATACTCTTATTACACACTAGTATCTTTTTTCGGTAAAAATAAAAATACATAAAAAAATAATAATTTTGCGTCCAGCTCAATTCAGTCCAGTGGGATATATTTTCACTTGTTCTTCAGTTCATTCTGCCAAGAAGGTCATATTTGGTTTCACTGAACCTTTAGTGCAGAATGTCCCCTGACAGTGTTTTGATGAAGTTATACTAACAAACAATTTCAGTTGTCTTTAATAAGGTCATCCAGCCGTACTTTTGTGGAGACTGGCAGATCGGCAGATGAACTGTTTGCCTGATGCTATAATGTATTTCTAGATTTCTTGTTCTACCTGCATCATTCCCTGCCGGGTATTGTCGTTTCAGCAGAAATATATGGAGTTTAATATTCTAGATTTTATGTAATTGTAGAGAAATGCAAATCGTCTTTAGGTGGTGTAAGTGATTGCTACTGGAAAAAAACTGAAAACACAGCTATTGATGTATGCCCTTATTTCATTTGTAGCTAAAACACACTGCATACTATTAAATATACTATTAATGTCCAAAATTAGCTCTTATGGCTTAGATTATTAAACAGGAGTAATACACCCTTATGTCACCACAAACTGCACTTCGATTCCCTGAAACTGCATTTTATTTGGAAATATTTATAATTGCCTGGAAGTGTTGATAACAGGTATTTTCAGCATGAGTTGGTAATTGCTCATATGAGGAAGCAGGTGGAAGGAACATGTAAACAACCTTTTGTGGCTTAGATTATCAAAGTAAGATCTGTCTACAATAAAAAAATATAGAGTTTGTTGTTTGATTCCTAGCCTCCATGTATCTGATCGTGCCCTAATTAACTGTACATTTTGATTAATTAAGGAGAGCTGCAGAGCAGAACAACTCTAAACTTATCCTGGAGTAGAGATCGAACGCCGATCATTGGCTATTCACAGTTTGGAAATACAACACTTTAAGTTCTCTTTCCTCTCTTAGCAGTGGAAGAAATAGATGCAGTTATACAGCCCCCTAATAATAAAGCGCAATTAACAGTGATTAATGCCAGGCAGCATGGGGGAGATAAGGCTGTTACTACCTCCCACTCATCTTTCCCAACAGAGGAACAACAGGCTAATTGCCCATGGATGCTCTAAGTCCCTTCTTAAGACTGCTGTAGAACATGCAACACAAAATGAGAGCAAACAACAGTAACTAGAGCCAGAGCTCTCTGCATTCTGTTTTGTTAACTGATTTCAGCATACCACCGAGGCTTGTGGCTCCTATGGGACCCAGCCCTTGGGATACCATTAGAGGCGGCACTTAGGGCTCTCACTGGTCTCAGGGCTTAAGGTTCTTATTGGTCCAGGGCTTAGGGCTCCCATTAAATCCAGCACTTAGGGCTCCTATTGGCTCATGGTCGTCTGATCACATGATTCCCCTCCTACTTCAATGGAACCTTTAGGGAATCTAGGCAAAGGGTGACAGCTTAAGGAAAGGATCAGTGACGTCATTTAGAGATCTACAAAAGGGGGTGGTGATGGACGGAGCATCAGAACCAATCAAACACTTACACCCAGTCAACAGATCTGGGTTTGATCCATCACCGTTCTTTAGCCCACTCTGCCACCCCAGTTCAGACATGGCCATATGCAAATCAGTCTGACCCTGTGCCTCATGGGAACAGTCCAGCCCGAACTGCCAAGCCATGCCTTCCCTGGACCGGAAACAGGCTTCCTAGGACCGGTTTCTGGCATATCAGCCATCTTCAGCCAGGCTTGCTTGAATCCAGTGGCAAAGTGAGCAAGGAACTCACGTCTGAGCATGCCCTGCCAACTTATGGCGAACAAAGCGGTACAAAAGGGGGTGGTGATGGACGGAGCATCAGAACCAATCAAACACTCACACCCAGTCAACAGATCTGGGTTTAATCCATCACCGTTCTTTAGCCCACTGTGCCACTCCAGTTCAGACATGGCCATATGCAAATCAGTCTGACCCTGTGCCTCATGGGAACAGTCCAGCCCGAAATGCCAAGCTATGCCTTCCCTGGACCGGAAACAAGCTTCCTAGGACCGGTTTCTGGCATTTCAGCCGTCTTCAGCCAGGCTTGCTTGAATCCTTTGGCAAAGTGAGCAAGGAACCAAGGTCTGTGCATACCCTGCCAACTTATGGCGAACAAAGCGGTACAAAAGGGGGTGGTGATGGACGGAGCATCAGAACCAATCAAACACTCACACCCAGTCACACACACTGGCTGAGCAGCAGGAAGATAGATAAACCACATGATATAAGTAAACTATGCAGGGCGTAAAAGATAATTTCCCATTTGAGTATCAGGAAGCATAAGAGCATGTTAGTACTTGCCGTGTTCAGTCACAAAGGATTTGACGAAACCTTGACTTGGCTGAACAAAACTTAGGCTGGTTGTCTACCTAGCACAGACAATTGGCCAAATTAAAAAAGGGATGCACACATATTAACTTGCAAAGTAAAAAAATTTTGGGACATTTTAGGAGTACAACATGACATTTGCAATTTACAAAAGTCAATGTTTCATTTAACGAAGGATTGAATCCCTTGACATTTTAGCTATGAGCAAAGTGGCTCTTAACTCCGCCATAGCTGGTCCCAAGACCAGCTGCGAAAGGAGGAGTGTTGTGCATGGGATCACCGTGCAAAAAAATGCTAGCTATAGAAACGTCAACCCAAAGACATCCTGGCCTTGGTGAGAGAAGAATCTCCTTCACGGACAACTATGACACTTTTTGGTGAAAGCCATAAAGCCGAACCACCTGATTTTGACCAAGACCATCACCATCGGGACATGGAAGGTGAGGACAGAAAGACAGAAAAAAAAGGCAACGGAGATGATAAAATACAACCTTGCCTGGCTTGGTATCAGCGAGACCAGATGGACACAATTTGGGCAGAAAAGATTAGCTCCAGGAGGAATGCTGCTGTATTCTGGAGAGGAAGAAGAGAACATCCCACACACTCAGGGAGTAGCACTGATGCTAACGCCAACAGCCAACAGAGCTCTGATTGGATGGGAAGCCCACAGTCCCAGAATCATCATAGCGACCTTTCCTCACAAAGAAAAAGAGGATCAACATGAATGTCATCCAGTGCTATGCACCTACAAATTACAGCAAATAATAGGAAAAAGAAAAGTTTTGCAACAGTCTACAGTCCATCCTGGAGGAATGCCTTGAGAGAGAAATCACCATACTGTTGGGGGACATCCATGCCAAGATTGTAAGAGACAACACTGGGTACAAAGAAGTCATGGGCAACCATAGTCTTGGTGACATGAACGAGAATGGTGAAAGGCTTGCAGATCTCTGTGCCCTGAACAGTCTGGTCATAGGTGGTAGTGTATTCCCACACAAACGAATAGTCAAAGCAACATGAGTGTCACCGGACCACTCAACAGAAAATCAGACTGACCATGTCTGCATTGCCAAGATTTACCTGAGGTCTCTACAGGATGTGAGAATGATGAGAGGAGTGGACGTGGCATCAAACATTCAGCTTGTTATGGCCAGGCTAAAGCTTAAGAAAGCATGTAAGGAACCAACGAAACAAAGGCGGCAATGTAACACTACCCTTCTCAAAGATGCACAGAAATGGAGTGAATACTCAGTCACCCTCAGTAACAACACTAGCCGAACAAGAGCAAAAAAAGACAAAGCTCAAGGCAAATACACCAAAACTAACAAGGAAACAAAGAGAAGCTTAAAAGTAGGCAAACGAAGATTCATCAATGGTCTTGCCACAGAAGTTCAAGAAGCAGCAAGTCATGGAGACTTGAAAGAACTTTATGACATAACAAGGAACCTCTCTGGTAGATACAGTACGCCAGAAATATCTGTAAAAGACAAAGTTGGTAAGACAATTATGGGTAACGAAGGCCAACAACAAACATGGGTGGAGCACTTGAAGAACTGCTGAACCAGCTCATGTTGTAGTCTCCACCAGATATAGAGCCAGCTGATACGAACTTCCCAATAGGATGCAGTAGACCAACCAAGGTAGAAATACGGCAAGCCATCAACCATATAAGAAATGGGAAGGCAGCAGGACCGACAACATTCCTGCAGAGTTACTGAAGGCAGACATTAAAACATCAGTAGACATGCTCTACCCAATGTTTGGAAGGATGTGGGAAGAGAAAAAGTGAAGCCAGACTGGAAGAAGGGATAGCTCATCAAGATACCCAAGAAATGTGATTTTAGTAACTGTACAAACTAAAGAGGGATATCTCTTCCATCAACCCCAGGCAAAGTGTTCAACAGAGTCATCCTGCATAGAATGAATGAACAAGTCGATGCTCAGTTGGGAGACCAGCATGCTGGCTTCCGAAAAAATAGATCTCGAGTATGAGAAGGCCTTCAACCAGCATGGACAGTGAGGCCCTTTGGAACTCCTCCAGTACTATGGTGTGCCAGAAAAACTCATAAAAATCATCAGTAACTCTGTTGCAGGGATTCTGCACATACACAGAACTATGCGCAGGAAAACAGGACCTCGGTGTATTGGGGTTGTACCTTCCTACCACCTTAGTACCTCAAATCCCAAAACCAACCAGCTTTAGTGTCTCATTCGTTCTCCTACATAATCATGAAGCTACAAATGATTAGGGAACCCAGAACACAGCACTCCCGACTCTCTCAGGAATCTTGGTAGCAAGACATACCCTTTCACTCACCCCCTCGTACTTGTCCACATTAAGGATTGTCAGAGTCACTGTAGAGTTCAAAAACGTTTATTTTAACTATCGTGCTCTATAATGCAGTATACGAGCCACTAACAGCAGCAAAATGCATAAACCTAGAACAGTTAGTATTGTTACAATACCATAGAATATAAAGGGGGATATCATCATATAAAGAAAGTGGAAAAAGAACTATAAGGCCTAACCACCCTCCCCTTGGTAAGTTGTGGTCTATTATATAAAGGAAGATCTCTGGGCTTTGTCAGAAGACCCCATACCTTAGAACCTAGATGGTAGGTTTACATTATAGTAACAGCATAGCTCTTCTCCAAGGAGAGGTCTCTCTCCAAGTGTGTGTACAACATGCATCCCCATAATATCAAAGCATGAGCTTTCCAGCAGTGCAGCTGTGTTTAGCATGTTTTGTCTCGTGCTAGGGACTGACCAGAACAGAATAACAAGGGGCATGTTTATCGACCTTGCACATCGTGTTCAGACTAAACTCCAGGAACAGCAGAGAATGCAGAAAACAGACAGTTCTCATGTGAAAGGCACAAACAGAGACTTGCAAAATAAAGTCGTGTAGTAACGTGTGCAAAAGCAGCATCATAGCAGCAGAGCTCATGCTAACTTAGCAATGTCGAGAATGACCCTAACGGGTATATAACAACTCTTACTAGGGAAGACATGAAACATACTCCGAGGAGGACTACTCACTGAAGCCTTTAAGTGAGGTTCGCCAGAGTTGTTGGTTCTCAACTTTTCTTTTCAGCTGGCCATAGACTGGATCATAAAGACATCTACAGCAAGGAAAAGAAATCAGATCCAGTGGACACCTCAGAGGCATCTTGACAACCTGGACTTTGCAGATGACCTAATCCTACTTTCCCATACCCATCTGCAGATGCAAAAGACGACCGACAATGTTGCAGCCACATCAGCATAACTTAGCTTTAACATCCACAGGAGAAAGTTCATAAACTTAATTTTGGATTCCGGCGAACTCTGCTATGGGATTCTAGCACATCTGCCCTGTCCAACTCAGCGTATTCTATCTAAAGTATTCTAGCCAGGGAATCCTAGTAGCCAGGGCCATTGTTTTAGAATATAAGGCATCCACTGATAGGTTACATATCCTTGAGACCTGCCCCCCCAGGTACCCAAAAATATGCATGTATTGTAGACTAGGTGATCTCAGGTGGACCATGAGGGAAGGGCCCAAACTGCCATCCACGCAGCTATGTATCTACTATAACACAATACATAGTGGGCTGGTATTTTAAAGTTGTTATGAAGGTCCTAAAAAACAGTTTGACTGCATGCAAATGAAGTTTGGGCTGGCAGTCAAAGGCAGTCATGATACCTGAACATTTAAAGGCATGGTGGGCTTTGTGCAGTCTAGGGGTTATCTCTCAAGGGTGACCAAAGCTGGCTTATATGCCAATGTGGGCAGAGAGTAGGTGAACTGTGACCGGTGGCATGCATGATAATACAATTTTAATCATGTTAGTAACAGTTGCAGGAGGTAGTAGATTCCAAAAGTTATCTTGCTTTAAACCTTCGTTTCTTGGTCCTCATATGAATCTTTTGATATTGGAATTTATTCTGTGGACTGTATTTTGCTTTATTAAAAGTGGGAGCATACTAAAATTGCAGGTGTACTGGGGTGCAATGGACATTTTAACCACCTTTAATCTGCCCCATAGGGACAGATTTAATTGTGTTTACCTCATAAAGTCAGAAGAGGTTCAGGCTATCAGAGGATGTAAGCTGTTATTGGTCATATTTTGTAATCCTATATTGAGCTTGATCCCCAAATAAGTCAATCTGCTCTGAATCTGTGTCGTCTGGAGTATGTCAGGGTATTTAAGTTGTTATTGGTCATATTTTGTAATCATCTATTGACATTGATCACCAGATAAGTCAATCTGCTTGGTATCCTTGTCATCGAGAGCCTGTGTATGTATGCTTAAGTTGGTGCCTTAGTGAGAGAGAGGGATTCACAGTTCCTCCAGTTAGTCATATAGCTGGAGAACTGAGAGACGCTCTGAATGATGGTTATGACCATGGGAATAGAATTGATGGGTTTCAGGCAATGTTGGGAGGATGTATTCTGAATAGAGGAAAGTCTTAATGGGACAGACCAGTGTTTAAATGACCTTGACCATTAGAGCCATTCATAGCTTCTCGGACAATGGTTCTTGTTGGTATTTTGCAACCAGTGCTTAATATATATGGCCCAGAATCTTGCCCAAGTCCAAACTCTTGAGGGTGCAGAAGAGTTATCTCAATTCAACTCTATGGAATGGCTTCTCCACATCCAATGAAAGAGCCAAAGCCTTGGTCAGATGATCTGCTGTGGGCCACAGGACAAGCAACAGGGTTCTCATAAGGTTCCTGGATTTTCTACTCGGTATAAGACCAACCTGAGAGTAATGATCCAGGGAAGGGAGAACTTCACTGAGCCTGAGTGCTAATATCTTGGCCAGGATATTAAGGTCTACATTAATGAGGGTTATAAACCTATACTCGCAGCATTCAAGATGGTCTTTCTCTTTCTTGGCAATCAATGCTATAAAGACTCTATTCGAGACAGGGTCGTGAGAGCCTAATGTTCCTGCTTTCTTAAATAACTTATAAAAGATGGGAACAATCATAGGTTTATTTATCGCTTGGTGAACAACAAGTGAGTAAGGTCAAGATGTCATCTGAGATTTCATCCTTCATTTTCTCTCCTTCTAAGAGAGCCCTGTCTTTATTCCTGAGAGCAGGGACTTATAATGTGCTTAAAACGCTCCTTGTAGTTCTATCATGTCTGATCAGAATCATAAAGATCTTCATAAAAGAAATCAAATCTGCCTGCAATATCCAGAGAATGATTTAACAGAGTTCCATCAGGAGAACGGATAGCAGAGATCACCATTTGTGCTTCTTTCTATTTTAGCTGTACAGTGAGAAGTCAGCCTAACTTCTCTCCCCTCTTGTACTGACATAATTTACATTTTATCTGGGCATGTTCTGTGTTCTGAGTTTATGAGGTATTCAAGGCTATTTTGGCAGTCTCAAATTGTCTCTTCTAGTCAGAAGGGGGAGTCATATTGAGTGCAGTTGTTGCTTCACTCAAAGCCTGTTCTATACACAATGGCCTGATTCATAAAGGCACCTTTTACTTGTGAATAATTGACACTTTAGCGTAAGTTTACTACTTTTTGGCTATTCACAAAAGCAAGTCCAAAAGTGAAACTTACATATCACCACCAAATTTAAGGGCCTCAGGACTGTTCACAAACTGCAGGGGTTATTCACAAAAGTAATTTACACTTTTCAGTAATCTATACATGCAGATTACTCTTACACTTTTGAGTAACTTTACACTGGAATTTTGTGAATGCCCAAAAGTAGTAAACTTCACCCACACAACTCTGCCTTGTTGAGCCTCGCCTCTATGGTTTTAAGCCTGAAGTTTAGCGAACTAAGGTTCAAATGCATAGACCTGACTTCAGAAAATAAATCAGACACTATTGTGTCAAACTGTTTAATAGATTTTCCAGTAGTTGCAGGTCCTTCAAGATGGCATGCATGTCTGTGGTTATGTGGTCAGTGCTAGTTCAGGATTAGGTGGCTGTTTGGATCCCACTGTCACCTCTATTAACAAACGTTGTGTGACCGGCTTTAGATTTATTATCCCAGAGTGGAGGGTAGTTGAGTAGTCGCCAATGATGATCAGTTGCATTGAGTAATGCAAAAAGACAGTTGGTTTTTGCCCACATTTGATACACATAAATGCTCCAGATGTCTTGCAAGCTTCCCACCTGATATGGGGTGGGATGCTCTCCCTTATATCAAAGGAGACACAATGTGAGAAGAATATATTGCCTTGATCTGTACTGCATGGAGGACTTAGTGGGTGTGAATATTTGCAATGGGCAGTGTAGACCTGACAATGGCATCTTCAAGGAGGGGCAACAAACACTGGTTTCATACATTCGAACAGGAGGTAATGTTACGGTGTGCAAGAAAACCTCTTTAAGCCAGCAATACGTCCTAAATCTGCATACTCTAGGTGCCAAACTGGAAGTAACTGTGGAGGAGGAGTGATCCCATTCCATTCTGAACCTGCACTCTCACTTAGATAGTTGAGGCGGGCAGGAGAACTCACCGAGAGTGCCTGTTGATAGTATGCTGCAGAGGACAGGTCCCAAGGTGCCGCCGCACATCAGATTCCCTAGGCCTCAGTTCTGTTGCAGCTCACAGGCTGCAGTCACGTGATATGCCACAGTAATGGTACTCTTGAGTAAATCACCGCTCATCAGCAACAGCAGGAATCCCCTTCAGCCTCATGGAGCCCCTGGCTGCACTGTTGCAGAACCCTTTGCTCCATGGTGTGCTAGTCTCATCCTGAGCGGGCTCGCCTAGTAGAATGCTCCTAGCTGGTGGCCATCTTGCCCTAGAGCAAGCTCTATCCCTAAATTTGCTGAATATTATAACATTCCTACTCAAAAGAGGGAAACTCCTAAACCCATCAAGGCAAGTGACTGTAGTTCGCTGACCTCTAGGGAAGTAAGGGAAAAACAAAAAAAAGTGGTGCTAGCAACAAAACATAGACAATGTGAGAAAAAGATTTTTGACTTAATGAGCTTCTCAAACGTTCACATGGTATTGGCACATTATGGTTAGGCCAACGTAATCCTTATATTGACTGGAAATAGTCTAATAAACATTTATCTTCACATTATTATAAAATTAATTGCTTCCCAGGAGATTCATGGCCATTGTTTTTTCCCTTTTATGGTTCGCGAGTTTAACCCCGTAAGAAGGTCAAATTGAAATTCCTGAAGCATATCTTGATTATCAGGATATGGAAAGTGAAAAAAAGAGATTATTATTAACAACCTCACAGAGAGTACAATTGCTCCACTGCTTTTTCCTGGGAGCCAAATATATCACTTAACTGGGAAAGAAGATGAATCTTTTTAAAAAGTATCTTGTGGAAAGCTTGACCAAAAGAGTCATACAGCTGCGTTCTCTCAGCATGGAAGCCTACATTTTTTGGATTGGGAACTAGATACCACTTCCACAAAGAACTGATATCCCTTTTCCATGTTTTCTGTACTTACAGGTCAGGTTCATGCAGAAAAAGTGTTTACAAAGCTGGACCAGAAAGAAGCATACCATTTAGTCCATATTAACTCGAGTGACGAATAGAAAACAGCTTTTCATTTTAGAGATCAGCATTTCCCGTATCTATCATACCATTGAATCTTTGTAAAGCTCCTTTTACCATTTAGTAAGGAGAATATTTCATGATATCTTGGACATTATTTCATCAACTACCTAATGAAATGTAGTTTTTTTTTCCAAGGACCTTGATGGCAACTTAATGAATGTCAATGAAGTATTACATCAATTATATATACAATCCTTCTACTCCAAATTCGACAAATGCAGTTTGCAGCCCATTCAGTTGCCTTTTTAGGTTTAAGCGTATCTGGCAAGGGCATCTTTATGGCTCCCCAGAAAGTTTCTGTAGAGATGGATTCTCCTTGCAATGTAAAGATATTCAGAGATACTTGGGTTTTGCCATTTATTTTATTTATTTATTTTGCAATTGTTCTTTATTGAGTCCTTTCCTACAATTGTGGTATTCATCCTACAACTAACCAAGAATGGAATAACTGTTCAATAGAGACTAGAGCAGCAGAAAGCATTTGATCAAATAAAAATATAATTTAACACTATGTCACGCTTTGCCTGCTTGCTTCAAGGAGGTTGAAGACAGTGAGGATGCATTCATCCTTATGTCTCTCCTCTCCTCTATTTCCAGTCTCCCTAGTACGTGCCCGTTTGTGAGATGGAGGATGCCTTTAAAGGATTGCTCTTCCTGGACGCCAGCCCTCCCCTCGTGACGGGGTCACATGGGCCAATGAGAAGCCCCGGAAAGCCCAAGAGGAGCTTCATTAACGGCTTCCCGGCACTGAACGAATAGTTCCATAGTACAGGGGAATACTCAAACAAGGAAAACGAGAGAAGTACGAGAACCGGCAGAGAGACGAATCCTGGGCCATGCAGCACGCCAGAAGGAGATGTCCTGCACCAAGCCGTGGGAATTCCATTCCAGGAGATTTCACCAAGGACTCACCGCAAAGATCCAAAAAGGGAACCGGACCCGATCCGGCAACACGAGCCCGCCAGCAGTGTTCCTGGAGGAGTATGGCACATGGAGGTACGTGGCCACCTCAGGGGATTGTTTAAAGGGGGTCACTCCGACGCTAGAAGTACGGAGGTCAAGAAGGGAGGGGGTTGATGCTAGAGCGTAGGTCTGTGAAGTTTAACTGATCAGCGCAATGCCTCTTGGTTAAAGCAACACTGGTGAAGGTAAACCACGTTAATCCCCAGTACTTAAAGAGAATTGAACCACATATTCAAAAGAGAATCTTTCTCTCTTTCGAGGGACATGTATCACAGACCTCCCATAGGAAGGATCAAATGTCCCCACACCAGAGAACAGAGCACCAGGAGAAAGAGATGGACTGTTAAAACTGTAGAAGGAAATAAAAGATTGTGTTAAACACCGATACTTCTCTTGCATATCCTTCAAAGTGCCACACACTGTAACCAGTATTAGATATTCTGATCATAATTTACCCTTCATAGTGGAGACACATGCTTTCTCTTTTGCCGTATTGTTACAGAGAGGCCCCTTGTCAAAGCTCTACATCTGCTTGCTTTCTTTTCACATACATTATCACCTGCTGAAAGGAATTACACCATGATGAAGAATTACTGCCTGTTGAGAATGCTTTTTCTCACTTGCACATCATATAGAGGGAGTATTCTACCATGTGACTGTATAGAGAGATTGTTAAAAACCTGGGCTTTGTTTAAATCTACAAAGTGTACAAATTCCCAAAACTCAAATCAGATTAAATCTCTATTGACAAGGAAAGTTGGATTGAGATGGATCATCATCAAAGAGTTGTGATGGCATGCCTGTTTTTTCACATTAAAAACAAACTGGTTATTCCTACTGAATCATTGTGAGAGAAATCTTTGTACCCATGTCATGACTCTTCTAAGGCAGGATAGTCTTAGAAATGAAAATGTAGACTTAGTGGCTCATCTTTTTGTTGACAGCCATGAGGAAGCATGTGAGACAATGTGTGCAGCAATGTTGTGCTTAGATGAAGTCTTCACATCAAAAACCCCTGTTTTAATGATTCTTTTGAAAACCCAAGATATTTTTTGGGATAAGATATGTTGGACTTCAATACTGCTCAGGATCCCTCTAAAAACATACTCTAATTGTGTTAATAGTTTGCTTTTATTTCCCAAAATATGCATAATTTTACTCATTACCTAAACTACCAACAGGTCTTCAATTAGCTATAGTATTGGTGAAAGAAATTGCACGATTACATTGTTTGTCTGTGGAAATTGTGACTGAAAGGGGGCATAGCTCATTTCAAAGTTCTGGACCACTCTACTCCTCTGATTGAGTACCATACATTTCAAAACAACAAGTCATCACCCCTAAACTGATGGTCAGACTGAAAGCATGAATACATCTTTAGAACAATGCCTCCATTCTCACACTATGTACCATCAGTTACAATGGGTTACATGGTTGCCTTTGGGGGAGTTGGGATAAAATAACATTTTACAGTCCTCACTAAAGTACTCTCCTTTTTCTGTTCATTTGGATTCCACTGTCAGCAATTTCCTGAAATTATTCACAAAGCCTCTGTTCCCTCAGTTATAACTTTACGCTCCACTGTCTCCACAGTTTAAACCACCACTCTGCTTCGTTTATAAGCAGACACTGATTGCAAATGTTTTACTGACCGACTTTGCAAAGAAACACCAGTAAACAAAAAAAGAGGATCTAGTGTGGCTGTCCACTCATATTTGTGAAAAGCTCAGTTGAGCTTATGCAAAGAATACTTAATATTACAAAACTATCAAGGGCAACACATACAATACAACTCTACCCTGATCCCAGTGATGTATTTGTATTAGACTACACACATGATGTTAATTTGGTTAGGGAAGTACTGTAATATCCAATGTTACGGAATTAGGTTTTAATCTGTTAAACATATTGACAGTATCTATTGCAGAAATCATGTGCATTGAAAATCAGTTACTATAGTTTTAGATGCACGTGTAGAAATAAGTCATTCTTTCGGACAGTTAACTTGACAAAGTGGAATGACGCAAATTTAGAATAAAAATGGTTGCCTATTTAGGCAGAGTACATGTCTCTAAGGGCTGGAAAAACTAAAATGCTAGATAGTCAGAACATAAGATGGAGGTGGGGATGGCAAAACCATGGATTTCCATACCGTCGTAGCACAACTCTCTTAGACACATAGCAGATTGCACGAAGATTGACCTACATCTACTCAATGGAAGCTGATAGCTGGTTCAGTCAAAAGAATTAGCGGTCAATAACATCTGTCTTTGATTACACGATTACACTATTTTGACTGGCACAGAGACTTCTCAGTATCATTTCTCTGAGGAAGCTGAGGAAGCGGATCCCAGAAAGTTGAGATATATTTCCCTTTAATGAACACTCTTGGTGAAACAAGCAAAATAATGTCCATGAAATCACTTGGAACGAGTAACGTGTTGTCAACCTTTTTTGCCTGTAATCTTCTTGGTCATGAAATGTAGCAATTCATCTCAGTTGTAGAAAACTCTGGGGCATATTTATGTAGGTCCTGCACTTTTATCTACTACGCAGCACAACATAGCAAGGTGACTTGCTGCGCTGTGTAATATCTTAGTACATATGCCCCTCAGTTTAAAGGGTACCAGGATGACACTTGTAATGGAAAATTGGACTTCAGGACTGGGAATGGTGCCATGCACACAAAGTATTATATAAATGGTCTCTCTTGAATTGACTCTATTATCTTTAAAAAGGTTAGGTATTATATCCTCTTAAAACTCCAAAGTTGTCTTTCTCTATTTTTGAACTTTGAGCTTTGGTGAACAGTTGATGAGGCTAGTAGACCTTCGACTATTTTCCCCCATTCAACAAATAACAAAAGCACCTATAGCAATAATAATAGGATTTATGTAATGAGGCTTAGCTATTTAATTAAGTTCAAGACCATCTGTCTCTGGGATCCCAGCTCATCGTTGCTCAATATTTTCTGCAATAGATTTGGGACCAGATTTATTAAAGTGTTTGATTACCCTTGCATCATGCAAGGTAATGCAAGGACAACGCAACACTAAAGTCAGACTTACCAAGCCATGCAAGGCCACCTTGCATGACTCTGCGGTGCTTGGTAAACCTGGGGAAAGGCAAGGCAGCACAAGTGGCTGCCTTAGGTTACTCTGCCCCGGGGAATGGGTGAAGCATGGGTTTTCCCACACATTCACCCATGGGTTTTGGCACATTCCCAGATCATCCAAGACTGATAACCCTGGGAATACGTCCAAATGCTACCCCTTCCCAGTTAAGCATAATGGGGCGAAATATATTTATTTCCTCTTGTTTTTCCTCTTTTATTGTGCAGCACACATAGAAAGAGGAAAAAGCCTCAGAGGACTGTTTTGTTCAGAAAGTTGTCTCTTTCTGCCCAAAAACAATCCTGCCTGAAACGCAGGCATCTTTGCACCATGACACAAGGGTGTCTGCATTGACGTTAGAAGTCCAAAGTGTGCCAGTGCAAGGACAGGACAGGAACGGACCATATCATTTTAAATATGGTGCATTCTTGCCCTCTCCCTTTCATACTATGTGGCACAGCAAGGTGCCTTCCTGCATTGCATTGCGAGAAATATTGATACATCTTCCGCTTATGTGCTCAAGCCCAACATTTATTTGATTGGATTACTATTTTGTCATTGGAGCAATGTACAGATTCTACTGTCTCACTTTTAAATAGGTTTTGGATTGCATAAATTTAAGAGACACCATTTCAGCAGTTATGTAGAGTTGGGCTCCTGATGGGCAAGATATTCCAGGCCCGAGCCCTGAGTGAAACATGGTCTTCTGGATGGAAAACCTCTGAGTGTGGCAATGTGAATAAGTGGCAGACACATGGACACACCTAGGTGGATTGATGAGACAATGATTAGTCCAAGCAAATAATTCAAATTTTGTCTTTACTAAATGTTAGACCTGGCCCTTTTTGCAGGGTTATCCCCAAACCTTTTGCCTTTTTCCTCCTATTTCTTTATGACCTATTTTTGTTAGCTTTAGTACTCTGGGCCCTTTACCACTGCTAACCAGTGCTAAAGTGCATATGCTATCTGTCTAAATTGTATTTAATACAATGTTCATCATAGAATCAAACATGCAACAAACCAACATCAAGAATTGCTATGGCATTTTATTCTTTTTTACAGTTTTCTTTAGACAATTCTTTTTATCAAGGTTGCTCCAAGGGGAACGTGCAAATAGTAAGGGTGCTTGAGTATGAAAGAGTGAAAGGAAAAAGAAAGTATTCAAGAGATTGTGACATAAAATACTTAAAAGAATTAGACACTGGACTGGTTGTCAATCACCGTCCAAATGGAAGCCTGGTCACGCTTATCAAGTTATGCGAAAGATGAGTTAAACAATTGCAAGGTCAATTAGAAACCAATTCTAATATAGCACGTGGGAAAATCAGCGTATCCCAGGCTCATGTATATAGGGCGTCGACGTTTCGATCCATCTTAGTGGCCTAATGAGGGAGTTTGAACCTTGGCCGTGCGGATCTTCATCAGGACTGGGGGCAACCTAGATAGGTGCTAGGCCGTGTCGAGTGCCTAAAATTAATGAAAGTAGAATGAGGATGTTGCATGGGGCTACTTAATGAATTACCATATAATTGGCGCTTCAAAGGCTTACCCGTGGTCATGCGTGAAGCGATATCCCTTGGTTTAAGGTACAATTGTGAAGGGCATCGTATTGCTAGAGTCCACTTGTGAAGTACCACTAAGTGGGTATGATTAATGGCTGCAAAATTAAAATGCACGGCTATTAATTGCCAGGGAAATCCCACTCATGTAGGAATAGTAAGGGTACAACATTTAATAAAGAATACCTTAATTTAGTGGTGCCAATCCACTTGAAATCTTAATCTTGTAACCACAGCTGGAATTGATGCCAAACTAAAAGAATGTATAACACAGCGTAACTAGAATTAAGGTTACGCCAAAAATTGTGCTTAAAGAAGCAGGATTGGGGTGTTGGAAGTTTTACCTGAGGCCGCTATAATCCGGCACACGTCCGTAACGCGTTGTGCTCGTGATCAAGTAACCGCGCACCGCGAGGACGCCTAGTTAAGCAAAAGCGTCAGCGTGAGGGTGACGGTACCGGGACGTTGTGAAGGAAAGAGTTAAAAGACTCAGACCGGGCTGCCGGTGTTGAGTCTTGGTCATGTTAATTCAAGTAAAATTCGCAAACAATTATTTTGAGCAAACCAAGCACTGAATGAAAATTATTAACGCAAATATATGCTGTTACCGGGTCAATATAAGGGAAAGAATTAAAGGACTCAGACCAGGCTGCCGGTATTGAGTCTTGGACCCGATAACTCGTAGAAAGATTCGCAGACATATAATTTTGGGCGAACCAAGCATTGAATGAAGATATCAAGGGACAATGTACACAAATTTAACCAACATTACATTTGTACAAAAAATGAAATTTGACGAAAAACCATTATATCAACACAGTCTTGAGTATTATACACAGAATGGTGTTAGACAAAGCAAGGATGCATTCAAGGAGTAGTTATTTGTCATTGTGTACAACAAGAAATTACCGGTCACGTGTGCTAAACGAGGTTACATGTGGGAATCTAGTTCATATTAATACAACAACGACGTACAAGGACAAACAGCAAGAGGTCCTATATTTAGCATTAATACAATGGGGAGATGCATGAAATGCTGTAGATAACGATTGTCACACCTAACAAAGAAATATAAATTATCGGGCACTGGTTCAAACATTGTGTGCCAATTGATTATTGCATAAATCAAGGGTACCTATAAGGGTTAACTGGCAATTGTACATACTCTAAAAGATCCATACTCTAAAAGCGGGTACATAGGAAACTAAATCATATTGATATATCTCACCCACAGAATTGACAAAAAAAGGGAGCATAGTATCTAACATCCAATGTCCTATACACAGTGTATACATAGTGGTTTATAGGTGGGGAGAGATCAAGTAAGGTAATTCTACATCTGGATACTTAGTATACAGGGTGCAATCCACTAGAGCCCTAGTGAGTTATCTAACAATAGCACAACAACCCCCACTAAGGGAGGTCTCAAGAAAAATTCATCCAGTATTCATAATCGAGATCTGTTTGCTAATTTCTTCAAATTCATTCAACCCCCTTGCAATTGTATCCAGAGAGTGTATCCACCTGCATTCTCGTTTACTCAGTATACTGGTAAAGTCTCCACCTCTTGGGTTAGGCTTGACTTTCTCAATTACCCACCATCTCAGACTTTCTGCAGTATGTCCAAACGAAGTAAAGTGTTCCACAAGGGGGGCACCTAGTGTCTTGCAGTGTATGCGGCTGCAATGTTGCAAAATACGACATTTGACTTTCTGGATAGTCTGGCCCACATACATAAAGTCACATGGACAGACAATTGCATAGATGACTCCCGTCGTGTTACAGTTGGTGTGTTCATTGAGTTTATACTTCTGATTGTTATGTGAGAAATCCGTGATGTCTTTAGTAAGTACACAGGCCTTACATGATCCACATGCAAGGGTGGTGGCAGATTACCCAAATCTTCTGCTATTAAGTGCCAATGTTGGTTAATAGCCTTCTTGATAGCACTGCTCTTAGTGTTAAACGTAGTAACACATACTAGACGTTCCTCCTTGGTATTTATTCTTGGTTTAGGAACTAGTAAGAACTCTCTGTGCTTGTTTCAAAAGTCTAATAGGGTATCCACGTTCCAATAGTCTAGCTAGAAGACTGGCTGACTCCTCAAAGTAGTCCCCTTTTTTAGAGCAGTTCCTACGTAGCCTCAGAAATTGACCAAAAGGGTAAATTATCCCTGAGGTTACGTGGATGATGACTGGTGTATCGTAGGAGTGTATTCCGTTCACTATTTTTTCTGTAAAGGCTCGTGTGTAGTGTGCTTGACTCAGACTTAATGATGATATCCAGAAAGTTAACCGCTTTTCTGTTAAATTCTATAGTAAACTGAATATCGTTGGAACATGAGTTAAGCCAGTGGTGGAACGTTACCAACTGTTCCTCGCTACCTTGCCAAATGATTAGTACATCATCGATGTAACGTCGCCAGAGTGTTATATTGGCCCTGTGTGGATTGAGATCACTGAAGACAAAGTGATGTTCCTATTCATTCATATAGATAATGGCAAGATTAGGAGCGAAGCTTGCACCCATCGCTATGCCCTTTGTGTGGTTATAGAAATTACCCTGGAATGTAAAGTAATTTCTGGTCATAGCAATCCTGAGTAGTGAAATTATAAACTCAGTGGGGACAGTATGTGGTGCTGGTCTAGTGTTCAGTACTGATTCCATACAAGTAAGTGCTGAATGTTGTAGAATATTGGTATATAGGGACGTTATGTCCATAGTGGCTAGTAGATGTGTATTAGAGTCAAAGGGACGCTCGTCCACTAATTGGATTGTTTGCATCGTGTCTCTGAGATAAGTTGCAGTATTCTCTGCAATTGGTTTCAAGAATACATCCACGTATTTGCATAGAGGTTCTAAAATTGAGCCACATCCCGAGATTATTGGTCTACCCTGCGGGTCCTGAATACGCTTGTGTATCTTGGGTAAGGTGTAAATAGTGGGCATTCTAGGATGTTTGTTATTGAGATAGTCATATTCAAGTTTGCTTAAGAAACCCGCCTCTAAAGCCACCTTGGTCACATCGGTTATAGTGTTGCTTATCTCTCGCGTGGGATCCCTGCTTAGTTTAGCATAATTACCTTCGACTGACAGACACGACGACAACACTACAGATGGTAGTCTATGCACCTGAGAACCCTATAGACAATTTATCTGACTATACACTCACACCTAATGAACAGAGAATCCTGGAGAAGGGACTTTCCTTTGTGCCTACTTCCATGCCAAACATGCCTAACACCTTTAACTTGAAAATTGAATTACATCAATTTTTTAGGAAAATCCGCTTGAAACACTACTTCCTTAAGACTCCTTACAACCCGGTATTCTCAGGCAGTGGACTTAGACCACTGTCTAAGATTAACCCACCAACTCATTTTATGTCACATAAATTGTTAGCGTACGAACAAGTAGTTATGAGGGACATTGACTCCACACTGACCAAACGACAATATGTGAAATATAACGTGAGCAAACAGGAACTGGAGGCCCTAGAAACCCTGAAAAAGAACACAAACATAGTGATTAAACCCGCGGACAAAGGCAGTGCGATTGTGTTACAGAACGTGGATGACTATACAAAAGAGATCTTAGCACAGTTGTCAGTCGAAGGTAATTATGCTAAATTAAGCAGGGATCCCACGCGAGAGATAAGCAACACTATAACCGATGTGACCAAGGTGGCTTTAGAGGCGGGTTTCTTAAGCAAACTTGAATATGACTATCTCAATAAGAAACATCCTAGAATACCCACTATTTACACCTTACCCAAGATACACAAGCGTATGCAGGACCCGCCGGGTAGACCAATAATCTCGGGATGTGGCTCAATTTTAGAACCTCTATGCAAATACGTGGATGTATTCTTGAAACCAATTGCAGAGAATACTGCAATTTATCTCAGAGACACGATGCAAACAATCCAATTAGTGGACGAGCGTCCCTTTGCTCTAATACACATCTACTAGCCACTATGGACATAACGTCCCTATATACCAATATTCCACAACATTCAGCACTTACTTGTATGGAACCAGTACTTAACACTAGACCAGCACCACATACTGTCCCCACTGAGTTTATAATTTCACTACTCAGGATTGCTATGACCAGAAATTACTTTACATTCCAGGGTAATTTCTATAACCAAACAAAGGGCGTAGCAATGGGTGCAAGCTTCGCTCCTAATCTTGCCATTATCTATATGAATGAATATGAACATCACTTTGTCTTCAGTGATCTCAATCCACACAGGGCCAATATAACACTCTGGCGACGTTACATCGATGAGGTACTAATCATTTGGCAAGGTAGCGAGGAACAGTTGGTAACGTTCCACCACTGGCTTAACTCATGTTCCATCGATATTCAGTTTACCATAGAATTTAACAGAAAAGCGGTTAACTTTCTGGATATCATCATTAAGTCTGAGTCAGGCACACTACACACGAGCCTTCACAGAAAAAATAGTGAACGGAATACACTCCTACGATACACCAGTCACCATCCACGTAACCTCAGGGATAATTTACCCTTTGGTCAATTTCTGAGGCTACGGAGGAACTGCTCAAAAAAAGAGGACTACTTTGAGGAGTCAGCCAGTCTTCTAGCTAGACTATTGTAATGTGGATACCCTATTAGACTTTTGAAACAAGCACGCAAACGTGCCTGGCACAATCACAGAGAGTTCTTACTAGTTCCTAAACCAAGAATAAATACCAAGGAGGAACGTCTAGTATGTGTTACTACGTTTAACACTAAGAGCAGTGCTATCAAGAAGGCTATTAACCAACATTGGCACTTAATAGCAGAAGATTTGGGTAATATGCCACCACCCTTGCATGCCTTTAAGAAAGGTAAGAATATAAGAGATCATGTAGTACAATCTATATTACCTATACCACGTACAATAAGCTAAACCACACTTTGGGGTATTCTACCAATTAGGGGTCACCACAAATGTGGATCATGTAAGGCCTGTGTACTTACTAAAGACATCACGGATTTCTCACATAACACTCAGACATATAAACTCAATGAACACACCAACTGTAACACGACGGGAGTCATCTATGCAATTGTCTGTCCATGTGACTTTATGTATGTGGGCCAGACTATCCAGAAAGTCAAATGTCGTATTTTGCAACATTGCAGCCGCATACGCTGCAAGACACAAGGTGCCCCCCTTGTGGAACACTTTACTTCGTTTGGACATACTGCAGAAAGTCTGAGATGGTGGGTAATTGAGAAAGTCAAGCCTAACCCAAGAGGTGGAGACTTTACCAGTATACTGAGTAAATGAGAATGCAGGTGGATACACTCTCTGGATACAATTGCAAGGGGGTTGAATGAATTTGAAGAAATTAGCAAACAGATCTCGATTATGAATACTGGATGAATTTTTCTTGAGACCTCCCTTAGTGGGGGTTGTTGTGCTCTTGTTAGATAACTCACTAGGGCTCTAGTGGATTGCACCCTGTATAATAAGTATCCAGATGTAGAATTACCTTACTTGATCTCTCCCCACCTATAAACCACTATGTATACACTGTGTATAGGACATTGGATGTTAGATACTATGCTCCCTTTTTTTGTCAATTCTGTGGGTGAGATATATCAATATGATTTGGTTTCCTATGTACCCGCTTTTAGAGTATGGATCTTTTAGAGTATGTACAATTGCCAGTTAACCCTTATAGGTACCCTTGATGTATGCAATAATCGATTGGCATACAATGTTTGAAACAGTGCCCGATAATTCATATTTCTTTGTTAGGTGTGACAATCGTTATCTACAGCATTTCATGCATCTCCCCGTTGTATTAATGCTAAATATAGGACCTCTTGCTGTTTGTCCTTGTACGTCGTTGTTGTATTAATATGAACTAGATTCCCACATGTAACCTCGTTTAGCACACGTGCCCGGTAATTTCTTGTTGTACACAATGACAAATAACTACTCCTTGAATGCATCCTTGCTTTGTCTAACACCATTCTGTGTATAATACTCAAGACTGTGTTGATATAATGGTTTTTCCTCAAATTTCATTTTTTGTACAAATGTAATGTTGGTTAAATTTGTGTACATTGTCCCTTGATATCTTCATTCAATGCTTGGTTCGCCCAAAATTATATGTCTGCGAATCTTTCTTCGAGTTATCGGGTCCAAGACTCAATACCGGCAGCCCGGTCTGAGTCCTTTAATTCTTTCCCTTATATTGACCCGGTAACAGCATATATTTGCGTTAATAATTTTCATTCAGTGCTTGGTTTGCTCAAAATAATTGTTTGCGAATTTTCCTTGAATTATCATGACCAAGACTCAATACCGGCAGCCCGGTCTGAGTCTTTTAACTCTTTCCTTCACAACGTCCCGGTACCGTCACCCTCACGCTGACGCTTTTGCTTAACTAGGCGTCCTCGCGGTGCGCGGTTACTTGATCACGAGCACAACGCGTTACGGACGTCTGCCGGATTATAGCGGCCTCAGGTAAAACTTCCAACACCCCAATCCTGCTTCTTTAAGCACAATTTTCGGCGTAAGCTTAATTCTAATTACGCTGTGTTGTACATTCTTTTAGTTTGGCATCAATTCCAGCTGTGGTTACAAGATTAAGATTTCAAGTGGATTGGCACCACTAAATTAAGGTAATCTTTATTAAATTTTGTACCCTTACTATTCCTACACGAGTGGGATTTCCCTGGCAATTAATAGCCGTGCATTTTAATTTTGCAGCCATTAATCATACCCACTCAGTGGTACTTCACAAGTGGACTCTAGCAATACGATGCCCATCACAATTGTACCTTAAACCAAGGGATATCGCTTCATGCATGACCACGGGTAAGCCTTTGAAGCGCCAATTATATGGTAATTAATTAAGTAGCCCCATGCAACATCCTCATTCTACTTTCATTAATTTTAGGCACTCGACAAGGCCCAGAACCTATCTAGGTTGCCCCCAGTCCTGATGAAGATCCGCACGGCCAAGGTTCAAACTCCCTCATTAGGCCACTAAGTGTCAAGAATTCCTGTCATACAAGGGAAACACGCCCTTATGTAAACAGGAGAGCTGTTACATAACTCAAGGGAAACACGCCCTTATGTAAACAGGAGAGCTGTTACATAACTCAAGGGAAACACGCCCTTATGTAAACAGGAGAGCTGTTACATAACTCAAGGAAAACACGCCCTATAAAGGGAGGAACCGGGAGGTACAAGGCTGTCGGATATTGTGTTTACACCGACGTACCTGCTTTGTGAAGAGCAGTGTTCCGGAGTGGTGCTCCAGTAAGGCAAGAACGGAGGTAGGTCGAGTCGTTACTCCCTGGGCCGTGTCTTGCCCCATCGTCACCTGTGAAGGACCCGGAAGCTCTACCGGTCAACCATTGAGCTTCGCTTTTTGACTCGGCTGAGTCCAAGCGCAGTGGCGCTTTTGCTGGTTGGAGTCGTAACTCCCAGCCCGACCAGAGACACAGGGACTGCCAGCTGTAACGCACACCAGGAGGTGTTTGCCGCGTTACAGACTCGGAAGTCCACAGGATCGATCGAGCGGCTGCTCTCGGTTCAGTCTTCTTGCTTGTGATTGGGGTATCGGTGACGCATCACCAGGAGGTGACCCCGCGTCCCGGTGCAGTCTGAGGAAGAGGTTGAGCGGCTGCTCCCTTCAGGTAGAGACCCCGGCTGGGTGTTTCCCTGACTCCTCGATTCTCCCAAACACTCTTCGTGCCCCTCACAGCCTACCGATTGGCATTGTCGGCCATTTCATTTCTGCCCTCTGTTGGCATACGCCAAGATCGGCGTATATGCAGAGGACGGTTAGGACCATCCGTGCTGTGGGCTGGTAACGTACTTAGCCTGGAGGATTCCAGTGACTATAACTTTTGTTTGTTCTTTGTATTTTATTTGCCTTCATTAAAAGAACTAACCCTTCACAAGTGGTTGCGTCCTCATTGTCGTGTCTGTTAAACGATCCTGAGACGTTCAGGGCGTTACAAAATATCCGACCTTAATAACACTAACTGTCTCCCGGTCGATAACAGACATGGCAACACTTGATGATGTGCTGGCTGCTTTAGCGGCCATGCAAGTTGAAGTGGCTGCCTCTAGGCAAGAAACAGCCGATGTAAAAGCCAGACTGGATGCTATCCAATTGGACCCGCTCACGCCCAGCACCTCCCTCACGAACCAGACCCCTGCGGTAGTAGTGGAAATGCCGGTAGCCATCCCCTTGGCAACACCAGAGAGGTACAGTGGGGATCCTAACACAGTGCAGGTATTCCTCACACAAGTGGCGCTACATTTATCGTGCAAACCAAAGGCGTTCCCCACGAGTCAGGCTCGTGTGGCTTTCCTTATATCCTATTTGGCTGGAAACGCGGCACAATGGGCCGTACCTCTGGTGAGCAGGGACGACCCCCTCTTATGTGATTGGGGTGCTTTTCGCGAGGAATTCCTGAAGGTATTCGACAGAAGGGCTGACTCGTACACGGCGGACCGTGAAATGCTTGAGTTGAGACAGGGATCCAACGACCTGGTGCAGTATCTCAACGCGTTCCGAAGGCTGGTTGCGGAAACCAAGTGGCCTGTTGCTAAACAGACGGCGCTCTTCCATCAAGGGCTGTGCGATGAGCTCAAGGACGCCGTGGCTCATATTGACCCTCAACCCAAGACATGTGAGGGCCTTATCAACCTGGTATTACGGCTGGAACATAGGCTAAGTGAAAGAAAGGGGGATCATGGGAGAAAAGGAAAATCCCTTCCATCCTATGTGACGGTGGGAAGTCCTGAAACTTCCACCGCATCCAAGGGAGAACCCATGGACATCAGCGCAATACGAGCGAGCCTCACAGCCACGGAGAAAGAGTCACGCCGTAAACAAGGATTGTGCCTATATTGTGGCAAAAAAGGCCACTACGTACGTGAATGCCCTGCCAAACCGAAGACGTCACGTTATCGGGCCAACCGGTCGGTAACAGCCGTGGTGGACATACCGGCGGAAAACTAGAGGACTCCAAGACCAGAGAAGGGGCATCTCGGAGTCACTCATCCATCCCTTCACTTTCCAACTCGGTCACTAAAGGACAACGACACCTGTTTATCACGGTGCACGTGGGAGTGCATGACCAGTGGATACCCGTTGTGGCCATGGTGGATTCAGGGGCCACTGGCATGTTTATGGACCACAACGAGGCATGCAGGCTAGGGCTAGTGCTTCTTCCCAAAGCAGTACCCGAAGACGTCTATGCGGTAGACGGAAGGCGATTGGTGACGGGGCCCATCGGACAGCACACGGGGGTCCTTCCGATGAGATATGGGAGGAACCATTTGGAACAAATCGATTTTAACATCATCCGAGCGCCCCAATATGGCGTCATATTGGGATTGCCGTGGCTACAGAAACACAACCCCTTTGTGGATTGGCCAACACATCGCATCGAAATGACGTCACCGTATTGCATCCTGCATTGTGGAATAAGAACGGAATCCCTTGACGCAGATGAGAGCGGGAGTCAGACGGTGGCTACAGCGGCAGAAAAAGATGTGGCTCTCCCCCAGGCTTATCACAGTTTTGAGGATGTATTTGATGAGGTGAAGGCGGAAGTGCTACCACCACATAGACAGTTTGACTGCCAGATCGACCTGGTGCCAGGGGCCAGCGTTCCCAGCGGCAGGCTGTATGCCCTGACGGAGCCTGAAAACGTGCATCTCCGGGGGTACCTGGATAAACTCCTCAAGCTAGGATTCATCCGCCCGTCCAAGTCTCCGGCCGCCTCGCCACTCTTCTTCATCCCGAAGGCTAATGGGGAGCTGAGAGCCTGTGTGGACTTTAGGGCATTGAATGCGATAACCATAAAAAATCGGTACCCCTTGCCTCTCATCAGTGTACTTCTGGAACAGGTCAAGAAAGCTCGTATCTACACCAAGTTGGATTTGAAAGGGGCATACCATCTGGTGCGCATGAGGGACGGAGACGAGTGGAAGACCGCCTTTAAGACCAGGTTCGGCCTTTTTGAGTACCTCGTCATGCCGTTCGGTCTGTGCAACGCCCCGGCAGCCTTTCAGTACTTTTTGAATGAGGTATTCAGAGAGGAGTTGGATATCTACGTGGTCGTATATATCGACGACATCCTCATCTATTCGTCCAGTGTGGAGGAGCACGTACACCACGTCAAAGCTGTGCTCCAAAAGCTGAGGGAAAACATGCTGTTTTGTAAACTCAGCAAGTGTGACTTCCACGTCACATCCGTGGAATTCCTCGGAGTGATGCTGAGTCCAGAGGGACAGGAGATGGCAGAACGAAAGATCAAGGCGGTGAAAGAATGGCCGGTGCCCCAAAGCGTGAAGGACGTCCAAAGTTTCATTGGCTTCGCCAACTTTTACAGGCGGTTTATAGATGGATTTTCAGGAGTGGTGGCCCCAATCACACAGCTACTGAGGAAGTCCAAGGAGTTTGTCTGGTCCCCTGAAGCGAACAAAGCCTTTGAGGCCCTGAAAAGCGCCTTTGGTAAGGCGCCGGTGTTGGCTCACCCCGATCCGGATCTCCCCTACGTGGTGGAAGCGGACGCGTCGGATGTGGCGCTGGGGGCTATCTTGTCCCAACGCAACCACGACACAGGGGTGCTTCATCCCGTTGCGTACATGTCCCGCAAACTCAACGACGCCGAACGCAACTACCATATTGCGGAGAAGGAGCTTCTCGCAATCAAGGACGCCTTCACCGAATGGAGGCATTGGTTGATGGGGGCAAGACATGTGGTATCGGTGTACACGGACCATCGGAACCTACAGTTCATGACGGCCACTAGACACCTTTCTCCCAGGCAGCTGCGGTGGATGATCTTCTTTGCGGGGTTCAACTTCCGCATCACATATCGGCCGGGGACGGAAAACCGGAAGGCGGACGCCCTGTCCCGTCAATCTGCAGTTAAGGAACCATTGCCTGCAACCGAGCGTTCCATCATTTCCCCGAGGATGGTATTGGGGGTTATCCAACCGGATACTTTCCTGAGGGGAATAAAGAGAGGGATCAGGTCATTCGCATGGCGGAGGTGGCTCCTCAGTCACAGAGAATGGCAGCTGAAGGACGGGATACCCCTGAAGGGCAGGTGCCTATTGATACCCACGCCTAGGCTAAGGAAACAAGCATTCATCTGGTGCCATGACTCTCCATGCGCAGGTCATTTGGGCTTTGAAAAAACGGTGGCTAGCATGGGACGGCATTTCTGGTGGCCAACCATGAGAGTGGATGTCAGGAGGTGGGGACAGGAGTGTCCTACGTGTGCTACCATGAAGGCCGACCATGGCCGAACCCAAGGGCTCTTACATCCACTTCCGACCCCGGATAGACCATGGGATAGCATATCACTGGACTTCGTGGTGGGCCTACCGGTAGACCAGGGGATGACGGCAATACTGGTGGTGGTGGATTACTTGACGAAAATGGGGCACTTCATCCCCTGCAAGAGAGTCCCTACGGCCGGGGAATTGGCGTCACTACTCCTAAAGAATGTGGTACGACTGCATGGATTACCTGGGGTGATCGTGTCGGACCGGGGGTCGCAGTTTACTGCGCAATTCTGGAAGACTTGGTGCACTGCGCTGCATGTTAAGACCGCCCTGTCCACCAGCTACCACCCTCAAACGGACGGCCAAACCGAGCGCCTGAACCAAACGCTCAAACAGTATCTGCGATGTTTTGTGGACCAGGGCAGGGAAGAATGGGTCGACTTGCTATGGGTTGCAGAGATAGCCTATAACAACGCCACTCACAGCTCCACACAGTCATCTCCGTTCTATAGCAACTATGGCCAACATCCCAGGTTCTTGCCATTTCTACATCCGTTCAGAGAGGACAGGATTCCCGCCACAGCGGACAGGGTGGCACACATAAAAGACACGTTGATGCGCTCAAGGGCTGTCCTAATAGAGGCCAAGAGAAGATACAAGGCTGCGGCAGATAGGAAGAGAAGGCCCGGGCCACTGTACCGCACTGGAGACTACGTCTGGATATCCACCAGAAACATGAGGTTTCGAAAGAACAGTGTGTTCCATCCCAAGTACATGGGCCCCTATCGAATTACCAAGTGTATGGGTCCCGTGAACGTGAAGGTGTGCTTGCCCCAGTCATTGCGGATACACCCTGTCTTTCATGTATCATTGCTCAAACCAGCACCCTCCAAGCCGTCTGGGACACCTAGGCCGGTATGCGTGGAGTCGGAGGTGGAGTATGAAGTGTCGGGCATACGGGCGTCCAAATGGCGCAGGGGGAAGCTGTGGTACCTGGTTGCGTGGAAAGGCTATGGCCCGGAGGAGCATTCATGGGAACCGGCTGAAGGGGTTCATGCTCCGCGCTTGGTCTCCTTGTTCCATCGGCGTTTTCCTGCCAGCGCTGGACCCGTGGGGAGCCGCTGAGAGGGAGGATGTACTGTCAAGAATTCCTGTCATACAAGGGAAACACGCCCTTATGTAAACAGGAGAGCTGTTACATAACTCAAGGGAAACACGCCCTTATGTAAACAGGAGAGCTGTTACATAACTCAAGGGAAACACGCCCTTATGTAAACAGGAGAGCTGTTACATAACTCAAGGGAAACACGCCCTTATGTAAACAGGAGAGCTGTTACATAACTCAAGGAAAACACGCCCTATAAAGGGAGGAACCGGGAGGTACAAGGCTGTCGGATATTGTGTTTACACCGACGTACCTGCTTTGTGAAGAGCAGTGTTCCGGAGTGGTGCTCCAGTAAGGCAAGAACGGAGGTAGGTCGAGTCGTTACTCCCTGGGCCGTGTCTTGCCCCATCGTCACCTGTGAAGGACCCGGAAGCTCTACCGGTCAACCATTGAGCTTCGCTTTTTGACTCGGCTGAGTCCAAGCGCAGTGGCGCTTTTGCTGGTTGGAGTCGTAACTCCCAGCCCGACCAGAGACACAGGGACTGCCAGCTGTAACGCACACCAGGAGGTGTTTGCCGCGTTACAGACTCGGAAGTCCACAGGATCGATCGAGCGGCTGCTCTCGGTTCAGTCTTCTTGCTTGTGATTGGGGTATCGGTGACGCATCACCAGGAGGTGACCCCGCGTCCCGGTGCAGTCTGAGGAAGAGGTTGAGCGGCTGCTCCCTTCAGGTAGAGACCCCGGCTGGGTGTTTCCCTGACTCCTCGATTCTCCCAAACACTCTTCGTGCCCCTCACAGCCTACCGATTGGCATTGTCGGCCATTTCATTTCTGCCCTCTGTTGGCATACGCCAAGATCGGCGTATATGCAGAGGACGGTTAGGACCATCCGTGCTGTGGGCTGGTAACGTACTTAGCCTGGAGGATTCCAGTGACTATAACTTTTGTTTGTTCTTTGTATTTTATTTGCCTTCATTAAAAGAACTAACCCTTCACAAGTGGTTGCGTCCTCATTGTCGTGTCTGTTAAACGATCCTGAGACGTTCAGGGCGTTACACTAAGACGGATCAAAACGTCGACGCCCTATATACATGAGCCTGGGATACGCTGATTTTCCCACGTGCTATATTAGAATTGGTTTCTAATTGACCTTGCAATTGTTTAACTCATCTTTCGCATAACTTGATAAACGTGACCAGGCTTCCATTTGGACGGTGATTGACAACCAGTCCAGTGTCTAATTCTTTTAAGTATTTTATGTCACAATCTCTTGAATACTTTCTTTTTCCTTTCACTCTTTCATACTCAAGCACCCTTACTATTTGCACGTTCCCCTTGGAGCAACCTTGATAAAAAGAATTGTGTAAAGAAAACTATACAAAAGAATAAAATGCCATAGGAATTCTTGATGTTGGTTTGTTGCATGTTTGATTCTATGATGAACATTGTATTGGATACTAAGAGCTACCCAAATTTATCCTTTTTAGCTCAGAATATTTGAATGATATCACTAAGTAAGGACTTATAGCCCACCCCTGAAAAATTAAGGTCCAGGACCATTGTTTTTTTACATTGCACCTAGGTCCTTGACTTTTGGGTTACCCCATTTTTTGTAATGGTTAAATTGTATTGGTGATTGGTTTATTCATGGTTGGCATATTTGATTTAATAGTAATTCTCTAGTAAAGTGCACCAGGTGTGCCCAAGGCATGTAAATTGAATGCTATTAGTGGCCTGCAACACTGATTGTGGCACTAAAATGAGCAACCTGCAAACATGTCTTGGACCTGCCACTGCAGTGTCTGTGAGTGCAGTTTTAAACTGCCATTTCGACCTGGCAAGAGCACCCACTTGCCAGGCCCAAACCTTCCCTTTTACTTCATGTAATTCATCCCAAGGTAGGCCCAAGCCAGCCCCATGGGCAGGTTGCAGAGTATTTAAATGGTAGGACATGTACTGGTATGTTTTACATGTCCTAATAGTGAAATACTGCTATTTTTATTTTTCACTATTGCAAGGCCTATCTCTCCCATAGGGTAACACGGGGAATGCCTTGAAATATCTTTTAAATGTAATTTCCCATTGGCAGCACCAGATTTGGAGTTTGGGGTCTCTGAACTCACACAATTTACAAACACATCTTTTGGTGAAGTTGGTTTTTAAATTACGTGCTTGAAAATGCCATTTTTAGAAAGTGCAAAAAGAACTATTGATGGACAGAATGCAGAACAATGTCATACATTCACCCCAGTACAGAGATCGGGGCCTAAAACCATTGTTTTTTTGCTCACCATGCCATTCCAGTTTGGACCCAGCCATATGCAAATCAGTCTTGACCCTGTGCCCAATGGGAACAGTCCAGGCCGAACTTCCAGGCCAGGTCCTCCCTGGATTGAAAACAAGGATCCTAGGACCAGTTTCGGGGTTTCAGCCCTCTTCAGCCAGGATAGCTTGATTCCAGTGGCATGGAGAGCACAGGACTCACGTCTGAGCATACCCGTCCCACTCGGGGTGACAAATGCAAAAAGAACTATTGATGGACAGAATGCAGAACAATGTCATACATTCCCCCCAGTACAGAGATCTGGGCCTAAATCCATTGTTTTTTTGCTCACCATGCCATTCGAGTTTGGACCCAGCAATATGCAAATCAGTCTTGACCCTGTGCCCAATGGGAGCAGTCCAGCCCAAACTGCCAGGCCAGGTCCTCCCTGGACTGAAAACAAGCATCCTAGGACCGGTTTCGGGGTTTCACCCCTCTTCAGCCAGGATAGCTTGATTCCAGTGTCATGGAGAGCATTTTTAGAAAGTGGGCATTTCTTGATTAACCATTCTGTGCCTCTGCCTGTACCTGCAGAAACCACATCTGGGTTAGGATGACAGTTCGGCTCTTGTGCATTCACTTTAGACAGTCCCATAAAAGGAACTGAGGTGTGCCTTGCATATCCTGATGGGCCATCACCAGGCTGATGGGCCTTCCTGAGCAAGAGTGGTAGTAAAAGTTGTCATTGACACCTGACCAGAGCTATGCCTTTCCTCACACAAAGCTGTCTAGACCCTCCTGTAGAGTGTCTGGAGCCAGGTCAGAGAAAGGCAGGGTCTTGTGCACTACAAAGACTTTCCTTTGAAGTTTGCCTACTTCAAAGGTAGAAAGGGGTATAAGTATTGGACCTCCGACACTCAAATCAGAACACTTCAGTATTGAGGACATTCTGTAAGGAAGAACAGCTGGATGCTGTAGGAGGAACTGACACTCTGCCTGTTGCTTTGTTGTGCTGGCCTGCTGCTTGCTGTTTTTGTCCTGGGAGTGAAAGGACTGGACTTTGCTTTCTGTATCCTGCTTCCAAAGTTCTCCAAGGGCTTGTGTGTGCTTGCCTCCTGTTAAGAAGTCTCAGGGCCATCAAAGACTTCACCTACCAGTGCCTGGGCTCTCCTGCTGAGAGTCTTGACTTGCCAGGTGGTGCCAAATTCAGTTCCTGGGCCCTTGGAGTTCGAATCTGTTAAAGTGAAGGAGAAAATCCATGCATCAACTCCCGGCATCTGCTTTTATCAACGCATCGCTACAAACTTCAATGCTTTGCTGCTGCCAGCACTAGACAGTTGTTCCCGATGTTCACATTGACCATGGCTTTCACCGCAGGCCCCGGACTTCTGTCTCAGCAGGTCAGAAGAACTGCCGCAGTGTGATTTCATGCACCACATCGCCGAAGTCCATGACGCACCACTTCAACTCCAACGACTGTGGAATCGACGCAGCACCTGCATCGCCTTTGTCACATTAACACAGTGCATCTGGAGCTTTGTCCCTGGGTGCCGATTCCTTCATCGACATTGCCCAGCAGTAAGAAACTGAGGCCACGTGTCCGGAGATCGGCACATCACCTCCGCTTCCAGTAAGGAACTGATACATCACCTCCCATAACTATAAGGAATGGACGCATCACCTCTCCTGCGTACCACTAAGGCACCAACACATCACCTCCTCTGGCAGAAAGGAACTGATGCATCAGCTCCCCTGGAATTACGGAACCAACGCACCACTTTGCTTTTCGGTGCCTCACCCCCCACTGCGCCTGTTTTGACACATCTATGGTACTTTGTGCTAGAAGTAACGCATCCATTGATTTCTGTGGACTGAACTTGCTTAATCTTGAAAAGTGATATCTTACTTGTGTATGTTGGATTTTTGTTGTTTTGGTCTTGTTTTATTCAAATAAATATTGGCTATTTTTCTAAACTAGTGTAGGCTCCTTTTGTAGTGTTTTCACTGTGTGTGCAAATGCTTTACACATTGCCTCTGAGATAAGCCTGTCTGCTTGTGCCAAGCTACCAAGGGAGTGAGCAGGGGTTATCTTAGCTTTTTGACTCCCTTACCCTGACTAAAGTGACATTCCCTACTTGGACAGGGTGCCAACCACTGCCAACTAGAAACCCTATTTCTAACAGTAATTATTTTAAAATTGTGGCACTTCAGCAGAAAAGGTTAGATTCAAATGGCGAGGAGATGCACCTGCTTAATGAAATCGCATCGCAGTTGAATGGATGAATTTGTGTTATCCCCATATTTTGGTGGGTCACAAGTGTGAAGCAAAATTTAAATGGAGTTTGAAAGAAGTTTCTAACTGTATTTATTCTGCCTTTTTCTCCCAGTGCTCTTTTTTATTCCGGTTACTAAAATATTAGGCTCTGGTGCAGTAACCTTCTCTGGCCCACAGCCTTCTCAACCTCCAGCATAATCTTTTAAATTGTGTGATAAGTTGCAAAATTGCAAGATTCACAGCTGCACCTATTGTTCATACTACAAGAACTTATACAAAGTGCCTACCTTCAGCATTAGTGGCACATTGAGGCAGTGGAAAACCGTTTGTGGAGCCATCAGGGTCTTCTCCGGGGCAGGAGGAACTAGTGCTGGTCCACTGCTGCCTTACCCCCAGAGCAAGCCTCACCCCATCCACCCTTTAGCCCCAGAGACTTGTCCACACTAACCCTGTTTGACCTCGACCGCAGAACTGTCCCTGGCTCTTGCCATAACTGGCACCTACTAAAAGGAGGATGTAGCCATAGTATCAACTACTTTCTCCTCCAGTATGCCTCCCAAGGAACATACTGAAGCAACAAATGGTTATGGATAGGAGGGGTTGTAGTCAAATAAACTGGAAAACTATAGACTTATACCCTTAGGTGAAATGTTTCCGTTTTTGTGAATTTCCATTTACTATTATGCTGCAATATATATCCGTAATAAAATTGGGCACATTCTCAATTTGGCTCTCAGTAGACAAGCTCCCCAGCAATCAGACAGTTATTTCCCAGCAGGCAGATATTAATTGTTGCTGTGGATTGAGTCAAGCTGCGTTGACATTCAGTGCATGGGTTTGGTTTATATTCAGTGGTATGACATTTTTTGTAGTCGTAGATAGGTTTGTCCATCTGCCACAAGTGCATCAACACTTTTGTGACACAATTCAATACCCATCAGTAAGAGGTTCAACCTTTATCCTGTTTGTTTTCTGGTAAGATTGGCCTTCTGCTAAATTTTTAGAACAACTCTTTCTTTGTTTGTCAAATTTTAGTGAACGATTGGTGTTGTAAATCAGTTATTACTAACATTTGAGACAGATATAGAATGTTGTGATTTAGGATTGAAATCCTGATAATTGGAGTATTCATTCTCAATTTTGTCTTCAAAATGTTCAAAGAAATGTCTAAAAACAAGTCTTTGCTCCGGTTTGTGTAAAAATACCCGCATCCACCAATGGCACTTTGTATGTAGGCACACATATGACGTTCTTTTTGTAGTATTCTGACATTAGTATTTGTTACATTGGATTTTACTGCCAAAATAAACATCTCACTGGGACCAGCCATCCCACATTTAGAAAAAAACTGAAGACCCATCAATTTTTTATTTCAAATGCATTGTCTCCACTAACTAGTAAATGTATCTGGGTAGCTTAGTATGGAGTGCACTCTATACCAGTTCAACGGTTGGTCCCTAATTCAAACATGCATTCACCCATCTAAGAAACATTTTCACAAGTTCAATTGCACCCCACTATTGGTAAAAAATTACAAAGCAAAACCAGTATGTGCAAACAGACCAGTTAGAAAGTGTTTTTCATGCTCAGAAAATTTCTCTGCCGTACCCGGTTCTCATATCACATCTAGGTGGCCTTCTTACAAAAAATGTGCGCATTGCTTGAAAAATATGAATTTTCAGAAATATCAAACTAATGCTGCATCGCCATTCACAGGTAAGAGGGTGTGCATCTGAACATCCTTGCTGCTTACTTGATTGCCTGGCCTCTGTAGCATGTGTGTTCCACTGAAGATTACTCCTGGACATCCGGAAGCATGTCAAAAGCTGACAGCACCAGATGACATACTGGTCCCAAGTAGGACTCCCTCCTTGATTCACCTTGGAGGACCAGTCTGTCTTGTTAGTTCATCACTTCCAGCATCTGTATTTCTTATGAATATATGTGTGTGTGTGTGTGTGTGTGTGTGTGTGTGCGTGTGCATGTGTGTGTATACAATCATTTACAAAGCGTATATTTTCCTTAGGTTAACCAAATGAGCAGGAAACTCATCACATGAAAAAACTGCTTGTAAAAAGATGTATTAAAAAACAAGATACAAATGTTTTAATTGCTATCATTACCCTTTTATTACTATAGTCTTTCGCATAATTAGTTCTTACATGGTGATCCCTGCGGGGGAAACCACACCATATGCGCACAGTTCTGAAACAGAAACAATTGATTTGATACTTAGGGATGGATGCTCGGCAGACTTGCATGCTTAATTTTCTAATTAAAGGAACCATATTTACAATAAATTACTTTTCTTTTCGTGGGAAGCAGTGTGACTTACAGTATCTGTAAGGTCATAAACTGCTGGTTATAGTGGGTAGAAGAATCCAGTAACTGTATAATATAGCACAAAAACTTAATTGCAATAATTAAGCCTTTCTCTGGCCCCCCTTTTTATAATGCATTTCATATACTTAACAAAGAGTCTAGTGCAACTCTGAAGATCCCCCTCCTAACCAGCATGGAACCTTAAATTCTCAAATTCCTATCAAAGTGCTCGCTTGGTTGACAACAAGATCCACTGTATACAACTTGCATAGCAGGTTCAAGGGGCTCAGTTGACAAGTGTTTCTGCCTTTAGAGTTGGCCACACTGAGGGTTTGGCAGACAGGGTACATTTGGTTAAAAACATTGTTTTGTCAAGGAAGTATACAAAGAAGCTGCATCTAATTAAGTTTAACAAAATGGGAGGGGTAACTCGTTTACAAAGCGGATGACTGAAATCATAAGCAAAGAGATAATATATTTGGCATGGAAAAACGAGAGGCAAAAAGGAGTGCAGAAATGTCTGGATTATTCGCGACCTCTGGCTCACAACGAATGGAGAGGGGTCAAATAACACCTATGAGTAACACTAAAGAAATATTAAGATACTGGGAGAGACTTTTGGAAAAATAAATCAATAAGTTGGTGGGAGCTGATAATGTTACAGAAGTATGTAGAAGTGAAAAGAATTCCCAGAGGCCTCCGCCTCCTGTTAATGCCAAGCCATCAAGACACAAGTGAGTAATTATTACAAGAATGGGGAGAGCACCTATTAGAACCATCCATGGGCCTAATCCTGATCCTAATAAAACACATTGAAAAATCCCTAAAAGAAATTAGAAGAGAACTAAAAAACGAGAGGAAGAAATAGAAAAAATTAATCTTTCCGAAGACTTGGAAAAACTGAAGTCTGATATATTGAAAAATCTGGAGAAACATGAGGATAGAGTCAAACAACGAAAACAACATAAATTTCAAAGAGATAAAAGAGACTTTGAAGAAGGCAGGATTTTCACTTTTGGCAGACAATATGAAGTGCGGAAAAGCAAAGCTCAATTGCAAACAACTAGTAGGGAATTTTCAAGTTATGACTCTCTAACAAGTACAGATGCAAGCGAAAATGAGAGCACCCCACAAGCTGCATCAGATATCAGAAAAAATACCAACGTTTTTGCCGAAATGAGAATGGCATTAGAACAACAGAACAAAGACAACCAACCAAGAAGAGGGGGGGGCAGAGTCCAAGGAAGAGGAACAAGGGGAAGACAAGAAGAGGCCAGAGAGGTAGGGGAGGAACCAAGAATGGACACATGGTCCAAGGATCGATTGAGACAGCACAAGAAATAGAAGAATCAAGTTCACAAGAGTTAAATGTTATCAACCTTTCAGATAACATTCTAACTGACACTGAAAAGGATGTCCTTAAGAAAGGCTTGAACTTTTGCCCAACATCCCATCTGGACATTGCCCAGACCAGAATTGACCTATACAAATATACAAGAAAGATCAAACTGGCTAAAATACACGCAGAAAAAACAAAAATAGAGTATCAAGTTAATTCAACACAACCAACCAGCATTCTCTTGGCTGAAGATATTCAAGGTCTGGAAACTTTATTAACAATGGGAGCAGAATCAGCATCGCAACAAATGGAGGCGCTAACAGAATTAGAGGAATCACGATCGCCAGGGGGAGCAGGTGAAAGTGGTCTTTAACCAAAATCAAGGTACTATCCAAATCTACCACCAGGTAACAAAGTGGATCTTTTTCATGAGGCAATAATAGAAGACATCTACAAAATCAAAAATGCCACCTGCAAGGATAATTTATCAAAACAGGAGAGAGAAGCACTACACAAACTGCAACAAGACAAAACCATCGAAATAAAGCCCGCAGACAAGGGCGGTAACATCATTATCCTGGATGAAAGAGACTACATTGCAGAAGCCGGCAGACAACTAATGGATTTGGAATGCTATAACCAACTACTCAATGATCCCACAAAAGAAATTGAAAACAATCTAACATTGTACTTACAAAAGTGGCTTGAAAATGGACTAATAGACGCAGAGGAACAAAAATATCTTTGATGTATTCATCTGACCATGGCAACATTCTACTGCCTACCTAAAATTCATAAGAGCAGAGAAGCCCTCCCCCCCCCCCCCCCGGGAGACTGATTGTTTCCACAAATGGCTCATTATTGGAACCAATTTCAACTTACATCGATCATTTCTTAGCACCATTGGTCACAGATCTCAGCTCCTACCTACGTGACACCACGGATCTTCTACAGAAATTAGAAGGAGTCACATGGCAATCAACCTTTAAACTTGTCACCATGGATGTGATTTTGTTATATACGAATATCGAACATTCAATTGGAATCCAGGCGTGCAAGTATTTTCTAGGCAAAAGAAATATTCAGTACCATCAGCACAATACTATGTTAATTGAAATGATCACTCTATGCCTGGACAATACCATCTTTTTGTTTAATAAACACATTTTCGGTTGTGCCATGGGCTTTTCCTTCACCCCCAATTATGCCAATCTAACGATGGGGTGGTTTGCACAACAATTGGCCATGGCCAAGAAAATGATGAATTCTTGGAAAAGACCAATTTATGGCTCCGTTTTATAGACGATCTCCTGATTATCTCGGATGGCACAGAAGCAGAATTCAAAAGATATTTTGAAAAACTAAACAACAATGCATCAAAATTGAAATTCACCTTTGAAATTAGTGCAAAAAAGTGACATTCCTGGATACAAACATCTATGTCAAAAACAACTCCCTTCCTACAACGCTACATCGCAAAAAAACAGCTACCAACGTGATACTGCATGGGGAAGGCTTCCACAATGAATCGTTAAAATGGAGCATCCCGTATGGGGAGTTTTTAAGACTCAGGAGGAATTGCTCTGCTGATACAGAATTCATCAAACACAGCAAACAAGCAAGTAATAGATTCAAGAAACGCAAATACCCTTGAAAAGTAATTGAAAAAAGTTTACAAAGAGTATTAAATCAACAACGAGGGGACATACTCAATAACATAACAAAATCAAAAATTTATGAATCTGAAAAATCACAAACAATAAAATTAATAACAACATTCAGCGTGGGAAACAAGAGCTTGATCAAGATCATCAAAAAACACTGGGGGATTTTACAGCTTGATCGGGTACTAAAAGAAATCATTGGTGATCACCCAAATGTGACATATATCGCAGGGCAAAAAGCATTGGAGATAAAATCACACAGCCACTTCAATGAAGCACCAACAACAACATGGCTACAAAGAGAAGGCTTCTGGCCTTGCAAACAATGCAAGGAGAGCAAGATTGCAACACACAAGCGAGAAATTGACATCAAAAAAGGCAACAAATGGAAGATCAAGCAACATCTAACCTGTAAAAGCAATTATGTAATATATATGGTTGAGTGCCCATGCAAGTTAAACTACATTGGAAGCACAATCTTTGAGGTAAAGAAAAGAATTCTTGAACATATTCGAGCCACCAAACACAAGGATCGCTCGAATGCTATAGCCAAGCATATGGAAAAACAGCATGACAGCAAGTGGGAATGCTTGAAATACTGGGCCATCGAACAAATCCCACAATCAGAAAGGGGTGGCAATCGCGAAAAAATCTTGCGACAGAAAGAATCAAGACATATAGTGGCATTCAGAACTTTAGATCCCAGAGTTCTCAAACAGGATGAGGAACTCTATGTACACCTCTAAAACCATTCAACAAAACTAATTAACACAAAAATGAAAAATTGCAATAAAAAGAAAAGAAATATATGAAAAGCACTAAACAAACATGGATCCATAAAATTTCTCACCAGAGAGTTGAAAAAGAAATTGATGATCAGTATGAGCAAATGAATGCAAAGTGATACCAGCATTGCACAAGACTTTGCCTAAACATCAAGAATTGCTCACCAGAGAGCGATAACCAAAACGGAGGCGCGAAAACGGACACAAAGCATAAATTGCCAAAGAATAAGGAACATAATGAATTGTCTTAACACAATTCACACAGAGAAATGAGCACAATTAAATCACTTTAAAAAAACTGCATTAAGTACGTTATTTTAAATGTAAACTACACTAACCACAATGCACTGTACATAACAGGAAGTAATTGTGTGCAAATAGCAATAAAAGATGTCCCTTTTCTGTGACACACCATCCCGTGAACAAGGTCCAAGTGACTGGACCGAAACGCATAGGGCATGGCAAACATCTAACAATAAACCCATCCTGATTCCTGTAAACGAGTGAGTGCTTTCTTTTCTTTGCTGAAAGGCGAAAATCTGTTTTATTTATACCGGCGTGGCTCTGCCGGAAAGGAACGCACCGCACCCACCAAAGATGAGCCAGCGTCAAACAAGTGGGCTACATTGTGGTAACATATATATATATATATATATATATATATATATATATATATATTCACTCAAAAACCATAGGTTTCACACACGTTATAGTTATGAATTAGCATTTAAAAAACCTTGCAAATTCACTTAAAAAACCATAGGTTTCACACATGTTATAGTTAGCTGGACATTTCACTCGTAAAAAACCAATGAAATTCCCCCGTTATAGTTACTGCAGGCAACTATAACTCACGCGACCGCAATCCTCTGCTGATGACGTCAGATATTACATCACTGTATTTAGACACTTATTTACCCATGTCTTCTTCCATTAATCTTTAGCTATACATATATTACAAATAGTTTTTTTTTCAGAAAGACACATATGTCATCAGTGATGTAATATCTGATGTATATGCGCACCGTGCTCTGTGGGCACTCGAGCGCCCACGGTTCGCAGTGCGCGCAGGGTGCGCGCACCTCGCGATTTAAAAAAAAAAAAAAAAAAAAATTGTTTTTTTCTCCCTTGGGGGTCCTTCTGTGACCCCCTGACCAAGGCTAGGGGGTCAGGAACTGTCAACTCTGCCCCCTTTTCACGTTCTCCACCTTTGTTTTTCAACCCCTCAGACTGCAAGAGACAAAATGGCGGCTGACACTTCCTGGTTTCGACCGATTAGAATGTTTACCGACATCTAACAACCAATCAGAATTGCGCTCGCGCACGCCAGGGTGCACGCACAGTGCGCGCGTTTAGATATTGATATGCTTTTAAATGCTATTTTCTCAGGAAATAATGAACAGATTTACACCAGACCTGCAAAAGGCACTTGACCTTATGGCTACCTCTCTGCCAAATTCCATGTAATTCTGTTCAGCCGTTCGGGCTGTAGCTGCGACTAAAGGTCCTATGGAAAAATGCATGGGGAAAACGCGTTTTGGGACCCCCCCTTTTTCTCGGCGCCCGCTTGACGAATCACCCCGAGACTTTCAGGGTAGGAGCTGAACGGAGCGCCCCATTAGTTTTGAGATTTCCTATGGAAACTAGGTTGTAACTATAACTATCTACTGGCGACCGCCAGTAGATAATATATATATATATATATATATATATATATATATATATATATATATGTGTATATATATATATTCACTTAAAAAACCATAGGTTTCACACATGTTATAGTTAGGTGGACATTTCACTCCTAAAAAAACAATGAAATTCCCCCGTTATAGTTAGGTCAGATAACTATAACTCGGGCGACCGCCACTCTATCACAAGGATGATGTCATCAGTGATGTCATGAGTGATGCCACTGACCATGTCATGAGTGATGTAATATGTGACGTCATGAGCACTGGATTGCGGGAGCGTGAGTTATAGTTATCTGACCTAACTATAACGGGGGAATTTCATTGAGTGAAATGTCCACCTAACTATAACATGTGTGAAACATATGGTTTTTTAAGTGAATATGTATATATATTAACTGCAAAACCCAAGGTTACAGGGACGTTATAGTTAGGAACTAGGTTTTAAAAAACATTAGAAATTCACTGGAAAAAAACAAAGGTTACAGGGATGTTATAGTTAGAATATGTATTGAAAAAAAACCTTCAAAATTCACTGAAAAAACCAAAGGTTACATAGTTAGGGTCAGATTTTAATCATACAAAACCAGTGAAATTTGGCTGTTATAGTTAGTGAGGTAACTATAAATCACACCTCCGCAATGCACTGGTTATGGCTTCACACATTACATCACTCATGACATGGTCAGTGACATCACAGATGACATCACTGATGGCATCTTAAATGACAATATTCATTTTAAATTACCCATACATATACATTCTAATTTCCTTACCACCCCTATACACTATCCATCCCTAAACCCTAAAAACTATTTTCTACCTTGATACACCACCTATCCCTATACCCCCTCATTACCTCTGTATACTATGCATCCCTGGATCACAAACTCTCTCACTACCTCATACACTACCAATTCTTAACCCATAAAAACCGTGACTACCCCTCTACACTACCCATCCCTGAACCGTAAAATCCCTTGCAACACTCCTCATTCCAGTAAAAGGCCCTGCTAATCATTACCCAATACACTAAGCAACCATGAACACCTTTACACTATCCATCCCTTAACTGTAAATGATCCTAAACACTACACACCCCTGAAACCTAAAAACTCCTTATTCACCAGACAGACTACCTTTCTCTGTTGCCTAACAACCCCTTACAATCCCTACATCCATCCCATCCCTAAACCTTAAAAACATTATATGTGTGTGTGTTATATATAAAACAATATATTAGCTGTCCTACTAAAACATGGGAACTCCCAAGGTTCCCTACTTTTTTTGCAGATATAAAACTATATATACATATAAAATACACTTTCCAGGGAAATAAAGGCTCACAAGCAAAATTCCTTATAAAATGCATGCAAAGTAAATACTCATCAGGTACTTTCCTGTGTGAGCATCCCGATGTAGTTACTGGTGATGTAATGTCCCTTGATGTAATTACTGCAATGTAACAGTAGCACACCCACATATGAGTTAAAATACCACAGTATGAAGATAGTAATGCCACAGAGTGTTCATCCACCAAAATACCTTTTAATATTAAAAGGTGCTACATAATTTGATTATGCTAACTACATCATTCGGTTAAACCTCCTCAAGATATTTGAAGTTCATTGTAATGCATATCCTATAGGCTGGTCCATGGAAAAACTTATTGGGCAATGATTACCTTTTTGGCTTCTCTGGGTCCAGAGGCTGATCTCTATTAACAATGTCCAGTAAAGAAATTCGAACAAATTCACGATTAGTCTCAGTTGGCATTTTCCCTGCCATTCCATTGTAATAATCAGAAAGAAGCCTCAGGGTGTCCTGAAAGCGGTCCACTTCCACCTTCAATTACAAAGAAAAAAATACAAAGATTCTTATAAAGCATTTGCAGTAGTCCTTATACAATATCAAGGGAGGTAAAGTCTACTTAATAAATCCTTTTGGGGATTGATTAACAAAGTAAAAAGCATAGAAAATAAGTTTAGTCACATGAAAACTAAAGATTGAGAATCTTCAATATTTGAAACAAGTGAAACTATTTTTGTTTTAATTCAAGAAATCCAAAAAATGTCTGACACCCTTATAATGTAACAGATGCATCTGCAGTTTCTTGCTGTATTCATACATAATAGAAGTTTATTATTAACCGACTCAATAGTACTAATTTTATCCAAGTAAGGTGAATGAAAGGCTGTGCAAACCAGCAAGGATTCAAACCTCAGAATATGGGAGCAAAAACAGAACTCTGAGGAGGGATTAGCATAATGACCCAAAAGACCCTGATTGCCTGCAAAGAACAAATAATAACTATTAGGGTGAGTTGTTGACATTCATAGAAGGGTGTTTAACCAAAGTAGCAATTCCAAAAATCATGAGACACAAACATTATGGTCTAAATAATGTAATGTCACAAATATTGTGAACTTAATATTGGAAGTACGAATGTTACTTTTTCCGTATTTAATATAGTTTTTCAAATATAATTTTATAAATATTGTTGTAATAAATAAAGATGTATAAAAGATCGTTTTTTCATTAGTTTGATAAATATGAGTTAATTTAGTATTATAAATTATCTATATTATAATATTATTTGTGTTTTGATAATTTTTAAAGAATATATAATATATTTTAAATTTATTTAGACATTGTTAATTTAGTAGTGGTTTATTGATTTTGTAGGGGATTAGGATGGGAAGATTTAACATGCAAATTATTGTTTTTTAGAGCATTACATATTTTTGATTGAAAATTATGTACATGTATTAATTGATTATTATTACAATTATTTGTTACTTTTTTTATTAATGTTTAATTACTACATTGTGTTAATAATTGTATTTTTTTAAATCCTTTTCATTTTAATTGTTTTATTTAATAATTTAAAATTAATACATTTTCATTTTTACAACAAAAATTCTATTAATTTCTGGCCCTGTTCCCTTTAAGGGAAGTTGAGAGAAAATATATATATATTTTTGTTAATTTTATTATTTTATTGTAAGGTACATTTGTATTATTTAATGTTATTTATTTAATATTTAAATTATAAATGCAATGTAATTTTTATTTATTTTGTTTATATTTAAATTAACTTGTTACTTTAGGAGCGGAAGTGGTTACCTAACCCCTCTGTGGACTAACACTTTTCCTACTATTGCTTAGATTGAAGTGGGAATAGTAAATCTAAAACCTCCAACATAAAATCCTTTCCCTTCTTTTGCTTCCGTTGGAGTGGGAATATTAAACTTAACACCACCGGGTAGCCTGGGGCTGCTTGTGGATCACTTTGTCTGCCTTTGGTATAGGTGACACATTTATTAAAATGATCCAGGCACTTTATACGACCTCACAAGCCTGGGTTGCCTATGCTGGCAATTACTCTGAGCCTTTTCGCATCTACCATGGGGGCAACACAGGGGTGTCCACTTTCGCCCCTTCTTTTTGCCCTTTATATTGAACCCATCTATAATCTCTTTCTAGGAATGCAGACATACTACCATGAGTCTATGCTGAACAACAACTTGAACTTACCACTTATGCAGACGATGTGGCAATTTTCTCCTCAAATCCTGCACTAGTTGTCTCCCAGATCTTCCATGAGGCATGTATTTTCGGGCATTTCTCTGGTTACCAAATAAAATTTAGACAAAAGATCCTTTTGAATTTTAACTCTGACTCTTCTATTCAGGGGTCTACCACCTCAGCGGTTTATTTAGGCATTAAGATATGCCCTTTGGTCTACAATAGTGTTGAAATTAATTATAAAACTTTATTATTTGACACTTATTAAATTAAAATCATGAAATAAGCTACCGCTCACGATTAGCAGGCAAGTCAATATTATAAAAATGAATACCCTACCAAAGTTTTTGTATTTATTTCAAGCAATCCCGCTGAGGGTTCTAGGTATTTTTTTAGGTGCCGCGATGGTGCTATTAGTAGTTTTATCTGGGGACATCCACTTTCACCGGCCGGGTGCGTAGTTTACTGACATATATGCTATTTGGATTTTTAGCGGCCCGCACTGGGTCGTGGAGAGCCCCCGCCCCGCGAAAGAGCGGGTCCGGTGTCATTACTTCGAATGGCACCTGTGGAGCAACGTGATGTTTTCCTGGATCAAGATCAGCACAGAAATTACCCGTAAGCACAAGAGCAACCCACTGTGTTTTTTTTATTTCATTGAGGAGAGAAGGGCAGCAGGACCTACTATAGCTTTATTAAAACTACTATAAGTACCATACTGCATAGCGGAGACGCCAGAAGGCGGGACTTTTGAATATCATTTAAAGAGTCATGATGCTGCCTCTCCCTACGTGCCATTTCCCATGAAGAAGGGCGTGGTGACGCCCGAAACACATTGAAACTTTGATGGCTATGTTTGCTGGAGTGTGTAAAGGTTTTTTGCTGTGCTGCCAGAGAAAATTAAAATGAACTTTACACGGATGCGTGTGGGCCTAAAACTGTTGGTGCGTCTTGCTATTTGGATTTTTAGCAGCCCGTACTGGGTCGCGGAGAGCCCCAGCCGCGAAAGAGCGGGTCCGGTGTCATTACTTCGAATGGCACCTTTGGAGCAACGTGATGTTTTCCTGGATTAAGATCAGCACAGAAATTACCCGTAAGCACAAGAGCAACCCACTGTGGTTTTTTTATTTCATTGAGGAGAGAAGGGCAGCAGGACCTACTATAGCTTTATTAAAACTACTATAAGTACCATATTGCATTGCGGAGACGCCAGAAGGCGGGACTTTTGAATATCATTTAAAGAGTCATGACGCTGCCTCTCCCTACGTGCCATTTCCCATGAAGGAGGGCGTGGTGATGCCCGAAACGCGTTAGAACTTTGATGGCTATGTTTGCTGGAGTGTGTAAAGGTTTTTTGCTGTGCTGCCAGAGAAAATTAAAATGAACTTTACACGGATGCGTGTGGGCCTCCAAATGTTGGTGCGTCTTGCTATTTGGACATATATATATATATATATATATATATAAATATATATATAAAAACGCGTTTTGGGACCCCCCTTTTTTCTCGGGCCCCGCTTGACGAATCGCAGTGAAATTTTCAGGATAGGAGCGGACCGGAGCTGGTCAAAAGTTTGGAAAATTTCGCGAAGATTCGTCAATCGGCGCCAATGTTATTCCAAATAGAATGTTGCGGATTTCCTATGCAAAATAGGTCCTAACTATATCTACCTACTGGCGACTGCCAGTAGGTAATATATATATATATATATATATATATATATATATATGTATATATATATATTCACTTAAAAAACCATAGGTTTCACACAGTTTATAGTTAGGTGGACATTTCCCTCGTAAAAAACCAATGAAATTCCCCCGTTATAGTTAGTTCAGATAACTATAACTCGCGCGCCCGCAATCCACTGCTCATGACGTCACATATTACATCACTCATGACATGGTCAGTGGCATCACTCATGACATCACTGATGACATCATCCTTGTGATAGAGTGGCGGTCACGCGAGTTATAGTTATCTGAACTAACTATAATGGGGGAATTTCATTGTTTTTTTACGAGGGAAATGGCCACCTAACTATAACCTGTGTGAAACCTATGGTTTTTTAAGTGAATTTGTACGTTTTTTTAAATACTAAGTTATGTATTTAATAAATTATTTTTTTTCCAGGATTTTCACCGTGCGCGCTCCGGGCGCGCATGGTGCGTGGCGCGCTCCGTGCGCGCGCTGTGGGTGATCGTTGCGCTTCACGCACCGAGCGCCCACCATGCGCTGTGCGTGCCGTGCGCGCACGGTGCGCGCACACCGCGATATTTAAAAAAAAAAAAAAAAGGTTTTTTTCACCCTTGGGGGTCCTTCTGTGACCCCCTGACAAAGGCTAGGGGGTCAGGGACTGTCCACCCTGCCCCCTTTTCACGTTCTCCACCTTTATTTTTCACCCCCTCAGACTGCGAGAGACAAAATGGCGGCCAACACTTCCTGGTTTCGACCGATTAGAATGTTTACCGACATCTAACAACCAATCAGAATTGCGCTCGCGCACGGCAGGGTGCACGCACAGTGCGCGCGTATAGATATTGATATGCTTTTAAATGCTATTTTCTCAGGAAATAATGAACAGATTTACACCAGACCTGCAAAAGGCACTTCCTTGACCTTATGGCTACCTCTCTGCCAAATTTCACGTAATTCTGTTCAGCCGTTCGGACTGTAGCTGCGACTAAAGGTCTTATGGAAAAATGCATGGGGAAAACGCGTTTTGGGACCCCCCTTTTTCTCGGCGCCCGCTTGACGAATCACCCCGAGACTTTCAGGGTAGGAGCTGAACGGAGCGCCCCATTAGTTTTGAAAACTTCGCGATGATTCGTCAACCGGCGCCAAAGTTATTCAAAATAGAATTTTGAGATTTCCTATGGAAACTAGGTTGTAACTATAACTATCTACTGGCGACCGCCAGTAGATAATATATATATATATATACAACGTTCTCGATGCCCATGAACAAAAGGATATCATTGCCAAGGGAAGAATCACAATAGCTAATAAATTAAAACAGTACGAAGAGACTATCAAAACTCGTAAGGCTTTTAAATTTGCAAGGGACAGGGATGATAACTTGGCGGGAAGGGTTTTCACGTTTTCACGCAAATTTGACAACATGAAAAGAAAGGCCCTCACTGATCAGGATCCCCTGAACCGTACTAATGTTGACAATGATACTACTACCATCGATGTTGAATCTGATACTAACTCGCTCACTAGCGGGGATTCGGAGGAAGGCCCCAGTATACAAGCTACATCCAGCAATGTGACAATAAGACATACTTTAGGGGAGGAGCTTAATTTTTTAACTATGGACAGGCGAGCAACCCTACGCCCCAGGAATCCCCAGAGTCAAACCAACGCAGCAGCAGCCAGCGTCGGAGAGAGAGGCGCAGGCAGCGCCTCAAGGCCATCAAACAGGGGCAGAGGAGGACGGAAATGGAAACGTTAGACTCTCATGACAATACCATCATCAATTTAACGGACACTATACTATCTGAAGCTGAGAAACAACTATTAATGCTAGGTTTGTCATTCTGTCCTGAGTCCAACTTTTCATACAAACAGTCACGCATTGATGTCTATAAATTCATTCGCAAGATCAAACTAAAGAAGTTCTTCCAACTTAATAAGTCTACTACTGAGGTTACCACCTCTAACACTATGCTGGATGCCTTACAAGTCCGGGACTCCAACATGATACAAATGATGCAATCCTTGGCTAAGGAAAGCTCGGACTCTCCAATTTGTGACAATGACTGTGAACAACTCGAAGGGATCAATACGGGATTGGCGGCTGCCAGTCCGTTTCGCCCTCCGTCTTGTTTTTACCCAGTGATGCCTAAAGATTCTGTAGATGTTTTTAGTGACATGGTAATTGATGATTTGAAAAAATTAAATTTGTTGACTCACTCCAAATGTGGTAAAATTAATTGGAAATTGAGGAATTATTGGGCATTAATCAAAAAGATACGTGACAATGGTCAGATTGTGGTCATGGGTGCTGACAAGGGAGGGAACATAGTTTTATGGCCTAAACTTGAGTATCTTCAGGAGGCGCAACGCCACTTATCGGATACTGCTTGCTATTGTAAAGTAGGTCGAGAGTATCTCACACAATTTAAAAAAACTGTCTCCTCCTTGCTGGCACAATGGAAAAGAATGGGGCTTCTCTCCAAAAATGAGTATTTATTTCTCAAGAATGATCATCCAACTACAGCCACCCTTTACTTTATTCCTAAGGTTCACAAGGGAATTCATCCTATACCTGGCAGACCTATCATCTCTGCCAGGAAGAGCCTTTTGGAAGCCATGTCCAAGTATGTTGACTATTTTCTTCAGCCACATATGACTGCGTTGCCGTCCTTTATTACGGACACTGACGATTTTTTGAAGAAAATACAAGAAATTCATTGGCAACCGAATTTCATGTTGATCACGCTAGACATTGCTTCCCTTTATACGAGCATAATACACTCACAAGGATTGGAGGCTATAGAATATTTCTTGGGTTTTCGCTCCATCAATTTCAAAGAGCATAATGTTATGCTCCTTCAAATGATTGACCTTTGCCTCAATAACAATGTATTTCTCTTCAATAAAGTTATATACAAACAACTTAGGGGCGTGGCCATGGGGGCATGTTTTTCCCCAACCTATGCCTGCCTTTTGGTGGGTTGGTGGGAGGAACATGTCCTCCGAGCCACACACAAGAACATGTGGGATTCACATATTCGATAATATGGCAGGTACATAGACGATATTTTTATCGTTTGGGAAGGATCTCAAGAGGAGGCCTTCTCTTTTGTGAATTCAATTAATACCAACACTATGAAATTACAATTTACGGCAAACATCAGTAAGGAGAGGGTGGAATTTTTGGATGTGGAGGTCTTTATTTTAGACGACCACATAGAAACCAAATTACATAGAAAGAGCACAGCTGGGAATTCCATCTTACATGCCAGCAGTGCCCATCCACCCCACCTCATATACAGCATACTGTATGGGGAATTTCTTCGCCTACGGCGTATTTGCAGCCGTCAATTTGACCTTGAACATTGTCAGAAGGAAGCCTTTGATCGATTCCTTGCCCGAGGTTACAATCAAGTTAACCTTAAAAGAGCACTTGATAAAGCCAATCTTTGCTCACGTGAATCCTGCCTTCCCACTCAACAACCCCATACCACATTTTCTGAGAGTGGAGTAACAAATGAGGTTACGCAACCAATTAGATTAATTACCACTTTTTGCAAACAACATAAAAATTTCCGTGGTATCATTTACAAACACTGGCCCATTGTCCTGACTGACATGACCCTCAAATTTCTGTTGCCTGACTTACCTAACATCACATTTAGGAGAGCACCCTCTATGAGGGATGCTTTAGTTAAGTCTAATCCTGAAGTCACGGAAACAGTCACTTGGTTATCACGTTCTGGCTTTTTTAAATGTACTTCATGCCGTGCTTGCAAATTTGGAACCAATGTTTCTGAATACATTACAGCGTTCAGTAACATTCCAGTACAAATAAAACACCATTACACCTGCCGCACGGATCATGCAGTTTATGTGCTTGAATGCACTTGTCATCTCAAGTATGTGGGCAGTACAAAATTACCGGTTTTCAATCGCATTTTGCAACATCTTCGTGCGATTGTTAACTCGGATTCTACGTACCCCGTTGCCCGACATTTTAAAGCCGTTCACTCCAACAAAATCAGTGACCTTAAATATTTTGTCATTGGGGCAGTGCCCCCTTCCATCCATGGGGGCAACAGAGAGAAACAACTTCGCCAGTTAGAATCCTCTTTCATCCTATTGCTTGACACTAAAATGCCAAATGGGATGAATACGAGTGAGGACCTGCACAATTTCTTGTAAATAATGTATAAATTCGGTATCTGATCCTTTGGATATGTTTTTTTATGTAGATGAGCTAAAAACTTTTGGATTAGTCACTTATGCATCTAGTTGTTTTATGCTTCACTGGCAGTTTCAATATCAAATTTATTTCTTCAAGATTATTTTTTCTTTATTGTCTTCTGCTTCACCTCATTTTCTCTTTTCTCTTTCCTTTCACTGTTCTATTACTTTGATTCTCTTTTACCCTTCTAACTGTTATATTTTAGGATTTTAAGTAATTATTGTTCACTTAATTTCCAAGTTTTTACTTAGAGAATGTGAGCCTGAAACTGCGTTATTTTCAACCAATGAACCGTGGATTTTGTGTTTCAGTACATTTCAAATTTGATTGGGATCTATCACTGTACTTAATTAATTCTGGGGCACTTGCCGGATATTGTTTACAGTCAATGTATGCTCAACATTATGATTTGTACTATTCCGTGTGATTTGTTGGAGTGTTGAACTCTTTTTAATGAATTCACGTCAGTTTCATGGTGATTCCTCAGTTCTCTAGTATTTTGTTTATTTTCATTGAGCACGAAGGAATTGATTGGGTGTTACTATCTTTTTAAAGGAAGGTCCGGTCTCAGCGCGTCATGTGATCAAGATCGCGGAGGCAATCGAAACGCGTCTGAGGCGGACACTTGTCTGACTTAAATGGAATAAATCAGAAATGAAATGAAACTTTAAACTGCTTGGCGTATTCTCATTGGACAAACAGCAACGTGTGGGTTTCGAGGTCCGTACCTGTTTCTAGACTCCCCAGCTGGATTGGGAGTTCAGGACTTGTCTTCATATATATATGTGTATATATATATATATTCACTTAAAAAACCATAGGTTTCACACATGTTATAGTTAGGTGGACATTTCACTCATAAAAAAACAATGAAATTTCCCCGTTATAGTTAGGTCAGATAACTATAACTCGGGCGACCGCCACTCTATCACAAGGATGATGTCATCAGTGATGTCATGAGTGATGCCACTGACCATGTCATGAGTGATGTAATATGTGACGTCATGAGCACTGGATTGCGGGAGCGCGAGTTATAGTTATCTGACCTAACTATAACGGGGGAATTTCATTGAGTGAAATGTCCACCTAACTATAACATGTGTGAAACCTATGGTTTTTTAAGTGAATATATATATATATTCACTGCAAAACCCAAGGTTACAGGGACGTTATAGTTAGGAACTAGGTTTTAAAAAACATTAGAAATTCACTGGAAAAAAACAAAGGTTACAGGGATGTTATAGTTAGAATATGTATTGAAAAAAAACCTTCAAAATTCACTGAAAAAACCAAAGGTTACATAGTTAGGGTCAGATTTCAATCATACAAAACCAGTGAAATTTGGCTGTTATAGTTAGTGAGGTAACTATAAATCACACCTCCGCAAAGCACTGGTTATGGCTTCACACATTACATCACTCATGACATGGTCAGTGACATCACAGATGACATCACTGATGGCATCTTAAATGACAATATTCATTTTAAATTACCCATACATATACATTCTAATTTCCTTACCACCCCTATACACTATCCATCCCTAAACCCTAAAAACTATTTTCTACCTTGATACACCACCTATCCCTACACCCCCTCATTACCTCTGTATACTACGCATCCCTGGATCACAAACTCTCTCACTACCTCATACACTACCCATTCTTAACCCATAGAAACCGTGACAACCCCTCTACACTACCCATCCCTGAACCGTAAAATCCCTTGCAACACTCCTCATTCCAGTAAAAGGCCCTGCTAATCATTACCCAATACACTAAGCAACCATGAACACCTTTACACTATCCATCCCTTAACTGTAAATGATCCTTACTACCCCTAAACACTACACACCCCTGAAACCTAAAAACTCCTTATTCACCAGACAGACTACCTTTCTCTGTTGCCTAACAACCCCTTACGATCCCTACATCCATCCCATCCCTAAACCTTAAAAACATTATATGTGTGTGTGTTATATATAAAACAATATATTAGCTGTCCTACTAAAACATGGGAACTCCCAAGGTTCCCTACTTTTTTTGCAGATATAAAACTATATATACATATAAAATACACTTTCCAGGGAAATAAAGGCTCACAAACAAAATTCCTTATAAAATGCATGCAAAGTAAATACTCATCAGGTACTTTCCTGTGTGAGCATCCCGATGTAGTTACTGGTGATGTAATGTCCCTTGATGTAATTACTGCAATGTAATAGTAGCACACCCACATATGAGTTAAAATACCACAGTATGAAGATAGTAATGCCACAGAGTGTTCATCCACCAAAATACCTTTTAATATTAAAAGGTGCTACAGAATTTGATTATGCTAACTACATCATTCGGTTAAACCTCCTCAAGATATTTGAAGTTCATTGTAATGCATATCCTATAGGCTGGTCCATGGAAAAACTTATTGGGCAATGATTATCTTTTTGGCTTCTCTGGGTCCAGAGGCTGATCTCTATTAACAATGTCCAGTAAAGAAATTCGAACAAATTCACGATTAGTCTCAGTTGGCATTGTCCCTGCCATTTCATTGTAATAATCAGAAAGAAGCCTCATGGTGTCCTGAAAGCGGTCCACTTCCGCCTTCAATTACAAAGAAAAAAATACAAAGATTCTTATAAAGCATTTACAGTAGTCCTTATACAATATCAAGGGAGGTAAAGTCTACTTAATAAATCCTTTTGGGGATTGATTAACAAAGTAAAAAGCATAGAAAAAAAGTTTAGTCACATGAAAACTAAAGATTGAGAATCTTCAATATTTGAAACAAGTGAAACTATTTTTGTTTTAATTCAAGAAATCCAAAAAATGTCTGACACCCTTATAATGTAACAGATGCATCTGCAGTTTCTTGCTGTATTCATAGATAACAGATGTTTATTATTAACCGACTCAATAGTACTAATTTTATCCAAGTAAGGTGAATGAAATGCTGTGCAAACCAGCAAGGATTCAAACCTCAGAATATGGGAGCAAAAACAGAACTCTGAGGAGGGATTAGCATAATGACCCAAAAGACCCTGATTGCCTGCAAAGAAAAAACAATAACTAATAGGGTGAGTTGTTGACATTCACAGAAGGGTGTTTAACCAAAGTAGCAATTCCAAAAATCATGAGACACAAACATTATGGTCTAAATAATGTGATGTCACAAATATTGTGAACTTAATATTGAAAGTACGAATGTTACTTTTTCCGTATTTAAGATAGTTTTTCAAATACAATTGTATAAATATTGTTTTATTAAATATAGATGTATAAAAGATCGTTTTTTCATTAGTTTGATAAATATGAGTTAATTTAGTATTATAAATTATCTATATTATAATATTATTTGTGTTTTCATCGTTTTTAACGAATATATAATATATTTTAAATTTATTTAGAAATTGTTAATTTAGTAGTGGTTTATTGGTTTTGTAGGGGATTAGGATGGGAAGATTTAACATGCAAATTATTGTTTTTTAGAGCATTACATATTTTTGATTGAAAATTATGTACATGTATTAATTGATTATTATTACAATTATTTGTTACTTTTTTTATTAATCTTTAATTACTACATTGTGTTAATAATTGTATTTTTTTAATGCTTTTCATTTTAATTGTTTTATTTAATTATTTAAAATTAATACATTTTCATTTTTACAACAAAAATTCTATTAATTTCTGGCCCTGTTCCCTTTAAGGGAAGTTGAGAGAAAATATATATATATTTTTGTTAATTTTATTATTTTATTGTAAGGTACATTTGTATTATTTAATGTTATTTATTTAATATTTAAATTATAAATGCAATGTAATTTTTATTTATTTTGTTTATATTTAAATTAACTTGTTACTTTAGGAGCGGAAGTGGTTACCTAATCCCTCTGTGGACTAACACTTTTCCTACTATTGCTTAGATTGAAGTGGGAATAGTAAATTTAAAACCTCCAACATAAAATCCTTTCCCTTCATTTGCTTCCGTTGGAGTGGGAATATTAAACTTAACACCACCGGGTGGCCTGGGGCTGCTTGTGGATCACTTTGTCTGCCTTTGGTATAGGTGACACATTTATTAAAATGATCCAGGCACTTTATACGACCTCACAAGCCTGGGTTGCCTATGCTGGCAATTACTCTGAGCCTTTTCGCATCTACCATGGGGGCAACACAGGGATGTCCACTTTCGCCCCTTCTTTTTGCCTTTTATATTGAACCCATCTACAGTCTCTTTCTAGGAATGCAGACATACAACCATGAGTCTATGCTGAACAACAACTTGAACTTACCACTTATGCAGATGATGTGGCAATTTTCTCCTCAAATCCTGCACTAGCTGTCTCCCAGATCTTCCATGAGGCATGTATTTTCGGGCATTTCTCTGGTTACCCAATAAAATTTAGACAAAAGGTCCTTTTGAATTTTAACTCTGACTCTTCTATTCTTGGGTCTACCACCTCAGCGGTTTATTTAGGCATTAAGATATGCCCTTTGGTCTACAATAGTGTTGAAATTAATTATAAAACTTTATTATTTGACACTTATTAAATTAAAATCATGAAATAAGCTACCGCTCACGATTAGCAGGCAAGTCAATATTATAAAAATGAATACCCTACCAAAGTTTTTGTATTTGTTTCAAGCAATTCCGCTGAGGGTTCTAGGTATTTTTTTAGGCGCCGCGATGGTGCTATTAGTAGTTTTATCTGGGGATATCCACTTTCACCGGCCGGGTGCGTAGTTTACTGACATATATGCTATTTGGATTTTTAGCGGCCCGCACCGGGTCGTGGAGAGCCCCCGCCCCGCGAAAGAGCGGGTCCGGTGTCATTACTTCGAATGGCACCTGTGGAGCAACGTGATGTTTTCCTGGATTAAGATCAGCAGAGAAATTACCCGTAAGCACAAGAGGAACCCACTGTGGTTTTTTTATTTCATTGAGGAGAGAAGGGCAGCAGGACCTACTATAGCTTTATTAAAACTACTATAAGTACCATACTGCATAGCGGAGACGCCAGAAGGCGGGGCTTTTGAATATCATTTAAAGAGTCATGATGCTGCCTCTCCCTACGTGCCATTTCCCATGAAGAAGGGCGTGGTGACGCCCGAAACACATTGGAACTTTGATGGCTATGTTTGCTGGAGTGTGTAAAGGTTTTTTGCTGTGCTGCCAGAGAAAATTAAAATGAACTTTACACGGATGCGTGTGGGCCTCCAACTGTTGGTGCATCTTGCTATTTGGATTTTTAGCGGCCCGCACTGGGTCGCGGAGAGCCCCAGCCGCGAAAGAGCGGGTCCGGTGTCATTACTTCGAATGGCACCTGAGGAGCAACGTGATGTTTTCCTGGATTAAGATCAGCACAGAAATTACCCATAAGCACAAGAGCAACCCACTGTGGTTTTTTTATTTCATTGAGGAGAGAAGGGCAGCAGGACCTACTATAGCTTTATTAAAACTACTATAAGTACCATACTGCATTGCGGAGACGCCAGAAGGCGGGACTTTTGAATATCATTTAAAGAGTCATGACGCTGCCTCTCCCTACGTGCCATTTCCCATGAAGAAGGGCGTGGTGACTCCCGAAACGCGTTGGAACTTTGATGGCTATGTTTGCTAGAGTGTGTAAAGGTTTATTTCTGTGCTGCCAGAGAAAATTAAAATGAACTTTACACGGATGCGTGTGGGCCTCCAAATGTTGGTGCGTCTTGCTATTTGGATTTTTAGCGGCCCGCACTGGGTCGCGGAGAGCCCCACCCGCGAAAGAGCGGGTCCGGTGTCATTACTTCGAATGGCACCTGAGGAGCAAGGTGATGTTTTCCTGGATTAAGATCAGCACAGAAATTACCCATAAGCACAAGAGCAACCCACTGTGGTTTTTTTATTTCATTGAGGAGAGAAGGGCAGCAGGACCTACTATAGCTTTATTAAAACTACTATAAGTACCATACTGCATAGCAGAGACGCCAGAAGGCGGGACTTTTGAATATCATTTAAAGAGTCATGACGCTGCCTCTCCCTACATGCCATTTCCCATGAAGGAGGGCGTGGTGATGCCCGAAACGCGCTGGAACTTTGATGGCTATGTTTGCTGGAGTGTGTAAAGGTTTTTTGCTGTGCTGCCAGAGAAAATTAAAATGAACTTTACACGGATGCGTGTGGGCCTCCAAATGTTGGTGCGTCTTGCTATTTGGACATATATATATATATATATAAAAACGCGTTTTGGGACCCCCCTTTTTTCTCAGGCCCCGCTTGACGAATCACCGTGAAATTTTCAGGATAGGAGCGGACCGGAGCTGGCCAAAATTTTGGAAAATTTCGCGAAGATTCGTCAATCGGCGCCAATGTTATTCCAAATAGAATGTAGCGGATTTCCTATGGAAAATAGGTCCTAACTATATCTACCTACTGGCGACTGCCAGTAGGTAATATATATATATATATATATTCAGTGAAAAAACCAAAGGTTTCACACACGTTATAGTTAGGAATTAGCATTTAAAAAACCTTGCAAATTCAGTGAAAAAACCATAGGTTTCACACACGTTATAGTTAGCTGGACATTTCACTCGTAAAAAACCAATGAAATTTCCCCGTTATAGTTAGTTAAGCTAACTATAACTCGCGCGCCCGCAATGCACTGCTGATGACGTCACATATTACATCACACATGACATGGTCAGTGACATCACTCATGACATCACTGATGACATCTCAAATGACATCACTGATGACATCACTGATGACATCATCCAGTGAATGTGTGTTTTTCTGAAAATTAAATATGTTTTATATATCTCAAGGTCGATGGAAGAATAAATGAGTATATAAGTGTCTAACTGGATGATTTGTTTTTGAAAAATTGATTGTATTACTGACTGATTAAGTGTATCTTATTGAATACATGGCTAAGTGAGTAATGTTTAAATGTGTAAATACCTGTATCGGTCTCTCACTTTGTGTATAAGTGGCTGCATGGGTTGGTGAGCAGCAACATGAGTGTCTATATAGGTTATTAGTTGGTTTTTTGAGTATCAGTATGAGTGTCTGAGTGTCTGTATGGTTCAGTGGGGGGTATTACGTAGTGCATAAGTGCATGAATGAGTGACTCACTGTTTGTATGTGTTGAAGACAGCATATGTGCAGGACTGTATGGGTGGAAGAGTGTGTGTATGGGTGTGTTAGTGAGTGAATGGCTGTCTCAATAGTGTCTTTATGAGTAACTACATATGTTTTAAACTAGTATATGTGACTATTGGTGTATATAAGTGAGTGTATGTGAGAGTGAGATATTGAAAGAGTTCCTGTATGAATAAGTATGTGTTTCTATAAGTGATTGTTTAAAAGACTAAGTATGTGTAAGTTTCCGTAGAAGTAAGTGTGGTGGTGTGTGTATAACTGTATATGCGAATAAATGATTCTTTATTAGCATGAGTAACTATGTGTGTGAGTAACTCTATGGATGAGAGGCATTGTGTTACAGGATGTATAGGTGTATGAGTACATATGATGTGTGAGTACACGAATGAGTGACTGTACAGGACTGTTGGTGAATAAGTGGATGTTTATGTGGATCTTAGAATTATTGAAGAGGTTGTTGTAATTGGTATTGGTATGTCCATTTTTTGAAAATGTCAGTCTCTATTTTTGAATGTGTGTATCAAAGGTTATATTAGGGTGAGAGGAGGTCTGCCACCCTATCACATGGATGATGTCATCAGTGATGTCATTTGAGATGTCATCAGTGATGTCATGAGTGATGTCACTGACCATGTCATGAGTGATGTAATATGTGACGTCATCAGCAGTGCATTGCGGGCGCGCGAGTTATAGTTAGCTTAACTAACTATACGGGGATATTTCATTGGTTTTTTACGAGTGAAATGTCCAGCTAACTATAACGTGTGTGAAACCTATGGTTTTTTCACTGAATTTGCAAGGTTTTTTAAATGCTAATTCCTAACTATAACATGTGTGAAACCTATGGTTTTTTCAGTGAATTTGCAAGGTTTTTTAAATGCTAATTTCTAACTATAACGTGTGTGAAACCCATGGTTTTTTCAGTGAATTTGTATGGTTTTTTAAATGCTAATTCTTAGCTATAACATATGTGATTCCCATATTTGTTTTTATTGATTTTTTATGATTTTTTTACTATAAATTCTTATATTAAATGTGTTTTTTTTTTTTAAAAAAACAAGTTTTTTTTAAACTTTTTATTCTCTTAAAACACTATGTTTTTTTTCAAAAAAATCTGCAATATTTCAAGTTTTCTCTTTTTTTTTTTACCAAACAGGTAAGATATATTAGTATAACTTTGAAAATATTTTTTTTTTCTTTTTTTTTTTTTGTAGTGCGCGTACGGTAAGCGTACGGTAAGCGTACGGTTTACGCAATGTCCGTAATTTATCTACTCTGTTTGCGTATAGTTATGCAATTTGCGTAGCCGCGCGTACTGCGCGTGGGGCGCGTAGGCGTGTACGCTACACGCGCACGTTACGCGGAAGTGTTGGGGAGTGACTGTTATGCGCATGCGCGCGAGCGCGTGTCTTTTTTACGCGCATGCGTACTTTTGCCGTAAGCGCACCGTAAGCGCACCGTAAGCGTAACGTACGCGCACGGTGGGTCATGTGATCATGAAACACAACTTTTGATTGGTTGAAACTACTTTCAGTTCTAGAACTCTCCTACACCACACCCATTCCCCTCATTTCTGCTTGTGATCCCTTAGGAGAAGGAGCTGGGTTGTCTTTGTGATACGATGGCAGAACAGCACTCTTCTGCTGAGAGTGAGGCTAGCAGCACTACCTTGAGGCAGAGAAGGAGGAAACAAAAGACCTCTTTCATATGGGAGTATTTTACTTTTCCAGAGAACAAGAAAAAGGTAAATGCACGCTTAGTGACTTGTAAGCTGTGTGGCCGTGTACTTTCAAGAGGGAATCCCAACAAGAAGTATTCCTTCGGGAATCACACCATGTTGAGACACCTTAAAGATGTACACAGAAGGACACATGCTCGACATACTGAAGGTAACCCTTCAGTAAGTCAACCAAGCACATCCACAGCAGCTCAGCCTGGTCCATCATCTGCAGGGCTGAGTCCATCTTCGGCAGGTCAGGTGAGCCCTTCATCTGTGGTGGGAGCATCTCCTTTTTCTTCTCCTCTGGAAACAAACCATCGGTTTGTGAGGGTTGAAATACGGTGCGCCACTTGTCATGATCTAATTTGTCATAGGGAGACCAGTGTTTCCCTAGTGAACAATAAAATAGATCAGCACATTTGTCGTACCGACTAATATTCCCATTCTTTCTTTCCTCTGTCCCTGCATGAACACAACGGCTCTTGTAAGAGACAACCTTACCTTTCAACTATTTTTTATATATGTTTTTAAAACTTTTTTTTTGTTTTTTTTTTACCGTACGCGTACGGTACGCGTAATTTTTTTTTTTTTTTTTTAAAAACACTAAAAATCAATTATCACATTAGAAGGTCCTTGAGAGACTACAATGAAAAACTGAAAATGTGATTGTGGAGAAGTGGAAAAAAGGGACCATGAAATTTTTGACTTACCATACCCACTCAAAAAAATATTTATTAATTTAAATTTAATTTTAATTGCTTTAAAAATGGTTCTAGTTTTCGAAAATTTTCTATCTCAATCTGAAAAAAAAGAAAAAAGTATTAATATTTAATAAAACATTTTATAATACAGTACACATATTTACATATTTTTCAAAAAAATGTTTTGCCTTTTTTTTGCTGTTTTCAGAATATATTGCATTTCACTATAAATTGTGAAAGCAATTGCATTCATCATTTAACAGCGGGCAAAAAAAAAATTAACAATCTCAAAGATTGTTTTAAAAAAGCCCACAATCTCTTTTTGCATAAACATAACTTTATAGAAATGCATAATATTCTTAAAAAATATCATCTAATATCAATACTTATTTCTTTAAAATACCGTCTGACATTTTTGTTTCAGAAGTATAATCACAAAAATATATCTCAAATAACTCCACAATACATCTGCTTCCATTTCCTTTAGACCAAATAGTAATTTTAAAATTCTTTTTTGATTAAATTTCCAATGGTAATCCAATAAAAATCTAAAGTTTAAATTGTACAGATCTCACCTATTGTCTGTAACATTTTGGTTTCCGAAAGATTAATTAATAATTAAATAAGTCCACAATAGAATTGTTTACCTTTCCGCATGGCCAAATAGTAATTTTAAAAATCTTTTTTGAATAAATTTCCAATGGCAATCCAATAACATTCCAAAATTTAAATTGTGCAGATGTTACCGATTTTGTCTAAATTTTTGGTTTTCCAAAGTTTCATTAAAAATTGTAAAAGTCCACATTACAATTGGTTACCTTTCCATTAGGCCAAATGATAATTTGTAAAATCATTTTTTTTGAAAATTCCAATGGTAATCCAATAAAATGGTAAAATTGTTTTGTACAGATGTTGCCAAATCTCTCTAAAATTTAGGTTTCAGGAAGATTAGATAGGAATTTGCTAAATCAAAAGGCAAACGTTGCTTAAAAATCAATTGGCAATCATTACACAGTGTCCAGCCTTTTTCACATTTAAGATAAACTGTGTAATGTCCAGAAGTTACAGTAGGTCCTTCATGGAAAATTATTGCAACTGTTACAAAAGTTTTTCCTGAAATTGATAATTGCTGTCCTGTAAACTTCTTTATTAAAGTATCTAATTTTGAACCATCAGCTTTACAGCGTTGCATCATTAAAATTACATATTGTCCGTATTCCTTTAAAATTAACGTTGAAAACATATCAGATTGACACTCACTGCATTCCATGCTATGATTAGCATCTTTAACTAATTTAGCAAAAGTGACTGTTTTACTTTCTGGCAATGTTAAATAAATAAACCTTTCAGAATCAACATTAGAGCCACATATATTGTAACAGTTTTCACAACTATGTTCCCATTTATAATGTTAAGCATACTTTCTACTCTTTTTTTTGGCAAGTGATAAACACTTTTACAGACTGACACATTTTGAATCCAATTTTCAGATTCTTAAAAAAGCACATGTCCAAACTGCTTTTTCAGACCAGCACCATATGTAACCTGGGTGACTCACTACACTCCAGCAAGGGCAACCAGCCTTAGTGATGCTGAATGTATTTGCATTACTGACTGAAACCTCAAACCCCACTCGGTTGTGAATACTGTGCATGATTCCACAGGATAAGCAGCTGGGTGTGTGCTAAGAGTCTGCTTCTGCACAAAAAAATGGCTCCCCCTTTCCATCTAATGCAAATGTGAAATCTCCAGAGCAATACGCAATAAATCTCTGCCTGTAATTCCTCTTTGCACACAGAGTCATGTTTTCATATTAGTCACAAAACGAAATGTCTTTGCCAATTTGAAAGCACACTTACTTTTCTTTTTTTTGGCAAGTGATAAACACTTTTACAGACTGACACATTTTGAATCCACTTTTCAGATTCTTAAAAAAGCACATGTCCAAACTGCTTTTTCAGACCAGCACCATATGTAACCTGGGTGACTGACTACACTCCAGCAAGGGCAACCAGCCTTAGTGATGCTGAATGTATTTGCATTACTGACTGAAACCTCAAACCCCACTCGGTTGTGAATACTGTGCATGATACCAGAGGATAAGCAGCTGGGTGTGTGCTAAGAGTCTGCTTCTACACAAAAAAAATGGCTCCCCCTTTCCATCTAATGCAACTGTGAAATCACCGGAGCAATACGCAATAAATCTCTGCCTGTAATTCCTCTTTGCACACAGAGTCATGTTTTCACATTAGTCACAAAACGAAATTTCTTTGCCAATTTGAAAGCACACTTACTTTTCTTTTTTTTGGCAAGTGATAAGTACTTTTACAGACTGACACATTTTGAATCCACTTTTCAGATTCTGAAAACAGCACATGTCCAAACTGCTTTTTCAAACCAGCACCATTTGTAACCTGGGTGACTGCCTACACTCCAGCAAGGGCAACCAGCCTTACTGATGCTGTATGTATTTGCATTACTGAGTGCAACCTCAAACCCTTAAAGTATTCCTTATTTTTACCAGTACACCTTAATTTATCGTGAAAACATAGTCCATATTATTTTACATGTTCCTCACATTTAAATTTCTCCCAAAACAGAAAATGATAAACACAACTTCAACAAAAGGAATTCCATTTCTATTATTCATTTCTTAATTTACCATATACATCCCCTCTCAAACTCTAAACTCACCTTTAAAATTAGTTAGTTGTGAAAGAAATGTGGCACTCAAACAGCAGATTATCAGAGCCAGGATCTCTGTTCTTTACACCTCTCTCCTCTCAGCAGAACCAGATAATGGCAAACTTTCCCTCCCTTTTTCCACACATATCCATGTTAATTTCAAATCTCAGTGCTTCCCCCTTTTTTTCAAATGTAATCACACATTTCTATTGGTTGAAAACCAACCCTTTTCCAAAAGTACCCTTCCCCCAACTTGACTTCTGCCTAGTACCCTTCCCCCAACTTGACTTCTGCCTGCTACCATAGCAACAGCTCATGGAACACTGCTGTGTGGAGTTAGGTCAGAAGTTCACCAAACAATGTTTCAATTCCACAGAGCAAGAGTGCTTGACTTTTCAAACCTAACAGCAAATCCATAGTACTGTTCTTTGGTAACACATTTTTCTGTACCAATACAAAACATGCTTCTATTAATTTACACATACAGCCTAGTTTTTATTCTAGAATGGTATGAAACAGCCAATCAGTTCTTTTTTTTATAAAACAAATATGTATGCCTCCATTTCCAAACTGTCTTTCATTTCTTTTTACCATTCTACTGAATTTCACCTCCTGAGTGCATCCATTTCTCCTTTTAAGATGTTCACAGTGTGGATTGTAGGGCACAGCTATGTCTTCTGGAGTGAAAAGTATGCAGAGAAAACAGATATGGTGAGAGACCTTGCTTTGCCAAATGTAGACATTAAATGGATTGGTCAGAGAGGGTTAAAGTGGCACCAATTGATGCCATTGGTGAAATCCTTCATGCAAATCCAACACCCTGACCTCATAATAGTGCACTGTGGTGGCAATGACCTAGGCACTTTGACTGGGGTAGGTCTGGAAATGCTTATGAAGGACACCTTTGCACAACTGTTTTCACTTTTCCCTAAAACTGTCTTTGTCTTTTCTAACATATGCCAAAGGCAAAAATGGAACTGGTCCAATCATTTTTGTCCGCAGATTGACAAAGCAAGAAAGCACGTCAACAAATCTGTTTCTGCTTTCCTCAGAGACTATGGTATGGGTTCCATTTACCACAACAACTTGCGTTACGACATGCAAGACATTTATAGAGGAGATGGTGTGCACTTCAATGATGAAGGGAACAGAGTCTTCCTCTTGAACCTTAGACTCTGCATCGGTACTTACTTGTAGGTACCACTAAAAAATCAAATCACTTCATAAACACAACGGCTCTTTTTAGAGCCCCCTAATATCTAAACTCTTAAATCTGAATTTCATTTCTTTTTATTTCTTTTTTTTTCTACCGTACGCGTACGTTGAGCTTACCGTACGCGTACCCCGCGATTTTTTTTAAAATCAATAAATGTTTTCTTTGTACTTTTCTGTCCTTCTTTGACCCCTTTACAAATGTTAGGGGGTCTGTAACTCTCTCCCTTGCCCCCTTTTCAAGATATCACCCTTTTTTTTTCTGAGTGAAACACACGAAATGGCGGCCGCCGCTTCCTGGTTTCGACCGATTCGAATGTTTACTAAGATCTAACAGCCAATCAGAATCGCGCTCGCGCACGCCACCGTACGCGTACGGTAAGCGCACCGTAAGCGCACCGTAAGCTGGCTCAGATATATATATTGATTTAAAGGCTATTTTCTCAGAATCTACTGAACAGATTTACACCAAACCTACAAAAGGCACTTCCTTGACCTGAGGACTACCTCTCTGCCAAATTTCAAGGAACTCTGTTCAGCCGTTCAGGCTGTAGCTGTGTCTAAAGGTCCTATGGAAAAATGCATGGGAAAAACGCATTTTGGGACCCCCCTTTTATCTCAGCCCCCGCTTGACGAATCCCCCGGAGACTTTCAGAGTAGGAGCGGAGCGTAGCGCCCCACCTATTTTGAAAAATTTGCGAGGATTCGTCGACCGGCGCCAAAGTTATTCAAAATAGAATGTTGCGGATTTCCTATGGAAACGTGGTCCTAACTATAACTACCTACTGGCGACCGCCAGTAGGTAATATATATATATATATATATATATATATATATATATATATATATATCCAACAACAAAGTTACCCCATTTAGAAGAGCCACTCGCAGGTAGGTGAAATCTCCGTTTATTATGCAGTTTGTCAGCTCAGTGGAGGGAAGCAAAGTCCAAAAGCATTGATGAGCCTGACGCGTTTCATGCTTCTCGAGCATTTCTTCAGAGGCTTTTGCGAACATCTCGTGGAGCACTGGTTAATTAAATCCTGAACACCTGCCCCAGTGGGCGTTGGCTCTCCCAGAGCCTGCTGGTGTTTGTAGTCATTCGTTTTGCTTCAGTGAGCTGCTCTCTTGAAATGTAAATGTTCGAAAATAAAACCACAGTGGGTCTGGAAATCGTTCCTCTGGCTCTGGGCTGCATATTTAAAAACTTGCACCACGGCCTCCCTGCCCTTAACACTGCTTGCCAGGTGACTGCAGCTCGGTCCACTTATATGTGGGAGGGCTCTTCCCCGACCGGGATCAGGCCGTAAAACAAATCCAACAACAAAGTTACCCCATTTAGAAGAGCCACTCGCAGGTAGGTGAAATCTCCGTTTATTATGCAGTTTGTCAGCTCAGTGGAGGGAAGCAAAGTCCAAAAGCATTGATGAGCCTGACGCGTTTCATGCTTCTCGAGCATTTCTTCAGAGGCTTTTGCGAACATCTCGTGGAGCACTGGTTAATTAAATCCTGAACACCTGCCCCAGTGGGCGTTGGCTCTCCCAGAGCCTGCTGGTGTTTGTAGTCATTCGTTTTGCTTCAGTGAGCTGCTCTCTTGAAATGTAAATGTTCGAAAATAAAACCACAGTGGGTCTGGAAATCGTTCCTCTGGCTCTGGGCTGCATATTTAAAAACTTGCACCACGGAATGTCGAGCTGAAGCAGAAACTCCAACCTGGTTCCCCAGTTGCAAAGTCTGCAGTTCTGGAAGTAACACCACATCCTCTCCCCTAAGTGCAAAATTTAATCAAGTGGTCAACTGGATAAAAAAACATAAAGATAACAAATAATTTAAAAGTGCTTTGTCGCTATTTGAAAACAGAAAATATGTCCTTATTTTAGTCTTTTAGAGCACTAACCATAATTTTGATGCCAATAAGACCCTCTCATATATGTAATTTCTAAAGGAAATGCTCTAGGTATTACAGTTTTGATTACATCAAGATGACGTCAGGCATTCCACACTTTTGGAATAAATATAGAATGTTAGCAATCTAGTTGAAAATTGAAGGCAGGTAGGAGGGTGCAAAGGCAACAATTTAACCACACTGAGCAGGCAGGAAGGGCCGTGGCAGCACAACAGACTATGGAGGGCAGTGGAAAGGGGGTCAGGGGCAACAAACCAACAATACAGGACTTGCAAGAGGGGCTGTGGCAATGTAATAGACTATTGTGGGCAGGCAGAAGGAAGAGGCAATGGTAGTACAACCATACATGCCAACAGACCCGATTCAGCCAGGAAACGTCCAATGTTTTTAAGCTCAAATGGGCTTTATTTGATCTGTCTCCTGTCTACAATCTCCTCTTTTTCAATGTAACTCAAAGGGGAAAATCAATACCCCAGTTTTTTTTCAAAATCTCCCTCTTACCAAGTTCAAAATGTTCGCAAGTATGGTACATTGGATCATGGAAGGAAATGGGGTAGGGACATGGACTTGGATAACAGAGGACAGGAGGGACATGGAGAGGTGCACCAAACTGACCCTGCAGGGCAGGCATCAGGGTTTGCAGCAGCACAATACACCACACAGGGCATGCGGGACGGGAGTGCAGCACAACAATCCATAGAAAGCAAGAGGGAGGGGACAGGACCATGCACATGGACAACAGAGAACAGAGGGGCAAGAGGCACTGGTAGCTAGCTGACCATAATGGACAGACAGGAGAGAAAGCTGCAGCATAACAGACCATAAAGGGCAGGAGGAACGGATCAGTGGCATTACAATGGAACAGACAAGCCAGGAGGGAGGGAATAGGGGTCTGCATATGTAAACAGAGGGCTGGGGGCAAGGGGGCAGGGCAGGAGCAGCAAGATAGCCATGGAGGTCAGGCAGGATGGGTACTAGAAGCAAGACACACCATAAAGAGCAACACTGAGACTGTGATGGCATACACACAGACCATGGAGGGAAGGTGGGAGGGGGTCAGGGGCAGCTAACTGACCACACAGGGAAGGTGGGAGGGGCCATGGCAGCACAGAAGACCATGCATGGCAAGTGGGAGGGTTAGTGGCAGCACAATGGCTATGATGGGCAAGAAGGAGGGTGCAGGGGCATGCACAAAGGACGATGGAGGATAGAAGGGAGGGTCAGGACCTGTGCACAGACAAGAAAGTTCAGGGGAAGGGGCCTCACAACAGACCGCACGGGGCAGGCAGGAGGAGCAGTTGCAGCACAACAGACCAGGGAGGGCAGAAGGGTGTGGCAGTAGAATGGACCATGTAGGACAGGAGGAAGAGGATAGGGGCATGGCATGTGGACAGGCAGGGTGGAGGTGGCAGGGACAGGTTACAGTCATCTGACAATGCTAGGCAGGTGGGAGGGGAGTGGCAGCTCAACAGAACACTCAGAGTAGATAGGAGTGGCAGGTCCATGGAACATGGTGGGCAAAAAGGATGGAGCAGGGGCATGCACAAAGACATCGGAGGGCAGGGAGAAGGAGAATAGGGGCAGCAAGCTAAGCACAGAGTTTAAGCAGGAGGTCAATGATGGGGCATAAAATTGGGCAATGGAGGGCAGGAGGAGTGGACTGGTACATCATGCTAAATTGAGGGCAGTGGCAGCACATCAGACCATGCATGGCAGGAGGGAGGAGACTAGTCCATGGATTCACACAACAGAGGATAGGGAGGAGGGGGATGGGGATGGGGCAGCAAGCTAACTGTTCAGAGAAGGCGGGTATTAGGAACTTTATTGATTTTAAAACGTGTGTCTGTGCGAACTACTTAAAATATGAACAAGTATGCAGCATAATCTCACTTTTATTCAGGAAGAAGAGGACGTTTGTGACTGAGACTCCGGGCTCACTTGGCAGAAACACCCCCTGACCCTCCACCCCCTATCGCAAAATGTAATGCCCGTGAAAAGGGTAGGTGAACACAGTGTTATATAGAACATAGTCCTGAGAGCACGATTGAAAATGAAAACTAGATATAGTGTATGGTATAAACTACGCACCAAAAAGTGTGATATAAGATGAACTGGGCGTGAAATATAATATGCAATACATTGTGCGCAATTACAGATTCATTGGAGAGCGCGAGATAGCACAGGCACTAGCGCGTGCTATGCGATATGCGCCTTGGAGTGTAATATGCACAGGGCAGTGTTGTGTAACCTAACTAGTCTCTAAAGTTGTAATATAAAATATGTGCTGGGGAGTATAACGTTGCATATGCACTGTGACAAAGATATGGATCCCAGATTGTAATATGTATGGCATAGCACTGTGCGTTATAACATAGGCATCGAGGAAGGCACGTTAGATGGGGCAATATAACCTGTGCGAAGACAAGTGTGGCATGACATATTCACGGGGTGGTGTTACAGTGCACATGGGCTAGAGAGTGTCACTAGCTAGTGAAATACAACACAGAGGTGTGTGGCACTCAGCAGGCAATGCAGGGTGTAACACAGCATTGGGCTCTGGCAGGAGCGCTGTGACTCTCAAGTGATGTTCTTTCCCTTTCCAGAGAGTAAAATAAAAAGTATTACACATCCGGCAGTGGATGTGTGTTTTATTAACCGTGAGGGGGGTTTCTTGCATAGTTTTGGTCGAATTTTTGTCGAATCCCCTTTGAATGGCTTGGTGTGCATGTGTATTAAATGTGCCCGTCAATAGCTACCCATGTTTGTATAAATAAACAACAAGGGTTTCTACCGGGATTAGGCACGGTAGGGCATCAGACATGTCAGAGCTTCACTAGTGGTGTAATTACATTTCACATGGATTCATTGTATGCATAGTCGCCTTTAAATGAATATCACGCAAATCGTCATGGTGATAGGTACGTACGGTTTGTCCAGCATGTCCTAGGTGTGTCTATAAATATATATTTTTTAAAAATAATAAAAAACAGTGGCCGGCCCTGGGGATTGAGGTCAAAAAAATATAATTAGGAGACAGGCCCTGGGGGATGGGGTCATCAGGGCCAATAAATTAGAATAAGAAGGGGAACCACACAGCCCCCCTTCTTAAAAAATTAAAATAAATAAAAGACTGGCATCGTGCCTCCTTGCAGCACTCTGTAAACGCGCCCCCTGGCGAATTGTAAGTTGGGGAATTAATTCCTCTTCAATACTGAGGGTCCCTGAGGGCCAACTAGCCCAACAGGCATCTCCAGTATGCGCCAGGGAGCTGTGCTGCAGACAGGCGTTCTGAGGCCAAGCCCCTTTTTACACCTCTCTGCAAAGCAGCTCTGTGGTGCTTACGTTACCTAGTGGTCTAGTTTGACCCTAGGGACCCTTAGGATTCAAGGGGACTTAATCTCTCAACTTAGAACAGCCACAGGGCGCGTTTACACAGTGGTGAAGGGAGGGGATGGGGCCTGAGGTGACGTGTGCAAACACGCACTATGGCATGTTTTAAATTGGGGATATAATTTCCCTTCAATACTGAGGGCCCCAGGGGGCTAACTAGCCCACCAAGTGCTTCCAGTAAGCGCCACTGAGCTGCATTGCAGAGAGGTGGTCCAGGCCGTGCCACTTTTTACACCTCTCTGCAACGCAGCTCTGTGGCACTTACTGGAGGTACCTAGTGGGCTAGTTGGACCCTAGGGACCCTCAGGATTCAAATGAACTTAATCTCCCAACTAAAAACGGACACAGGGCGTGTTTACACAGTGGTGAAGGGAGGGGACGGAGCCTGAGTTAACGTGTGCAAAAACACCCTGTGGCCTGTTTTAAGAGGTAGTTTTAATCCCCCTGCCCTATTATATACTAGGGGCTTACAGAGGAGGTCATGCTAATCACAGGGGGACCCCAACGCATAATGTTCCCTAGTGTATGTAGGTGTTTTCACTGTATTCTAAGTGTCTTTTAACATAGCACTGGCTCTAGGACTGGTTAGTCAGACTCAGTTACCACCAGTATCCGTCTGAAAAAGTTGAGGGTACAGGATGATTTTGCAACAAGGCTTCTTTCTGCTCTTCCTTTTGTTCTTTCTGCACATTCAGTGATGTCATTTGAGATGTCATCAGTGATGTCATGAGTGATGTCACTGACCATGTCATGAGTGATGTAATATGTGACGTCATCAGCAGTGCATTGCGGGCGCGCGAGTTATAGTTAGCTGAACTAACTATAACGGGGGAATTTCAATGGTTTTGTGCAAGTGAAAAGTCCAGCTTACTATAACACCCCTGAAACCTATGTTTTTTTCAGTGAATTTCTGAGGTTTTTTAAATGCTAATTCCTAACTATAACGTGCCTGAAACCTATGGTTTTTTTCTGTGAATTTATATATATATATATATTCACTTAAAAAACCATAGGTTTCACACAGGTTATAGTTAGGTGGACATTTCCCTCGTAAAAAAACAATGAAATTCCCCCGTTATAGTTAGTTCAGATAACTATAACTCGCGCGCCCACAATCCACTGCTCATGACGTCACATATTACATCACTCATGACATTGTTAGTGGCATCACTCATGACATCACTGATGACATCATCCTTGTGATAGAGTGGCGGTCGCGCGAGTTATAGTTATCTGAACTAACTATAACGGGGGAATTTCATTGTTTTTTTACGAGGGAAATGGCCACCTAACTATAACCTGTGTGAAACCTATGGTTTTTTAAGTGAATTTGCAAGGTTTGTTAAATGCTGACTCCTAACTATAACGTGTGTAAAATGGTGTGTGGCGTGCTAGGTGCGCGCGCTGTGGGCGATCGTTGCGCTTCACGCACCGAGCGCCCACCATGCGCTGTGCGCGCACGGTGCGCGCACCCCGCCATATTTAAAAAAAAATAAATAAATTTTTTCACCCTTGGGGGTCCTTCTGTGACCCCCTGACAAAGGCTAGGGGGTCAGGAACTGTCCATCCTGCCCCCTTTTCACGTTCTCCACCTTTGTTTTTCACTGCCTCAGACTGCGAGAGACAAAATGGCGGCCGACACTTCCTTATTTCTACCGATTCAAATGTTTACTGACATCTAACAACCAATCAGAATTGCGCTGGCGCACGTCAGATATTGATATGCTTTTAAATTTCTCAGGAAATACTGAACAGATTGACACCAAACCTGCAAAAGGCACTTCCTTGACCTTATGGCTACCTCTCTGCCAAATTTCACGTAATTCTGTTCAGCCGTTCGGGCTGTACCTTCGCCTAAAGGTCCTATGGAAAAATGCATGGGGAAAACGCATTTTGGGACCCCCCTTTTTCTCGGCCCCCGCTTGACGGATCACCCCGAGACTTTCAGGGTAGGAGGTGAACGGGGCGCCCCATTTGTTTTGAAAATTTCGCGAGGATTCCTCGACCGGCGCCAAAGTTATTCAAAATAGAATTGTGAGATTTCCTATGGAAACTCGGTCCTAACTATAACTATCTACTGGCGACCGCCAGTAGATAATATATATATATATATATATTTATTCACTTAAAAAACCATAGGTTTCACACATGTTTTAGTTAGCTGGACATTTCACTCGTAAAAAAACAATGAAATTCCCCCGTTATAGTTAGTGCAGGCAACTATAACTCACGCAACCGCAATCCTCTGCTGATGACGTCAGATATTACATCACTGTATTTAGACACTTATTTACCCATGTCTTCTTCCATTAATCTTTAGCTATACATATATTACAAATATTTATTTTTCATAAAGACACATATGTCATCAGTGATGTAATATCTGACGTCATCAGCAGAGGATTGCGGTCGCGTGAGTTATAGTTGCCTGCACTAACTATAACGGGGGAATTTCATTGGTTTTTTACGAGTGAAATGTCCAGCTAACAATAACATGTGTGAAACCTATGGTTTTTTAAGTGAATTTGCAAGGTTTTTTAAATGCTAATTCGTAACTATAACGTGTGTGAAACCTATGGTTTTTTTCAGTGAATTTGTACAGTTTTTGAAATGCTAAGTTATGTTTTTATTAAATTTTTTTTTTCAGGTTTTTCGCCATGCACACACGGTCGCCAGTAGATAGTTATAGTTAGGACCATGTTTCCATAGGAAATCCACAACATTCTATTTGGAATAACTTTGGCGGCGATTGACGAATCCTCGCGAAATTCTCAAAATAGGTGGGGCGCTCCGTTCCGCTCCTTCCCTGAAAGTCGCGGGGGGATTCGTCAAGCGGGGGCTGAGAAAAAGGGGGGGTCCCAAAATGCGTTTTCCCCATGCATTTTTCTATAGGACCTTTAGTCCGAGCTACAGCCCGAACGGCTGAACAGAATTACTTGAAATTTGGCAGAGGTAGTCCTCAGGTCAGGGATGTGCCTTTTGAAGGTCTTGTGTAAATCTGTTCAGTATTTCCTGAGAAAACAGCATTTAAATCAATATATATATCTATAGGCGCGCTCCGAGCGCGTACCGTAAGTTTACCGTACGCGCACGCCGCCGTGCACGAGCGCGATTCTGATTGGTTGTTAGATCTCAGTAAACATTCGAATCGGTCGAAACCAGGAAGTGTCGGCCGCCATTTTGTGTCTCGCAGTCTGAGGGGGTGAAAAACAAAGGTGGAGAACGTGAACAGGGGGCAGGGTGGACAGTTCCTGACCCCCTAGCCTTGGTCAGGGGGTCACAGAAGGACCCCCAAGGGCCAAAATTAATTGTAATTTTTTTCCGAAAAATCGCCGAATGCACGTAGCGTATGTGCACGGCGTAAACGGAAAAATTTCGCGAGAAATATTCTGCGAACTTCGCGTAATTATTACGTGTACCGTGCGCGCACGGCAAAAAAAAAATTTCAAAAAGGAAAGCTTAAAAAAAAATTAAAAAAATTGGGAGGTAAGGTTGGCTCTTAAAAGAGCCGTTGGGTTAATACAGGGATAGAGGAAAGAAAGAATGGGAATATTATGAGCGTCTACAAACGTGCTGGTCTATCTTATTGTTAATAAGGGAAACACTGGTCTCCCCAAAAACAACAAGACCACAACACGTTGTACACCTCATTGAAACCCTCCGAAATCGAGGGTTAATGTCCAGAGGAGCAGAAGAAGGTGATGCTCCCACCTCAGAGGAAGGGCTCAGCTGAGCTGCCGATGATGTACTCGGCTGAGCTTCTGAGGTTGGGCTCCGGTGACTTACTGAAGAGTTTTCTTCAGTATGCTGAGCAAAGGTCCTGGGATGTTTATCCCTAAGGTGTCTCATCATAGAGTGATATCCAAAGGAATACTTCTTCCTTGGATCTCCTCTAGATAAAACACGGTCACAAAGTGTGCAAGTGACCAATGGAGCATTGACCTTTTTCTGCCCCTCTGGAAAAGTAAAATACTCCCACACAAAAGAATCCTTTTGTTTCCTCCTTCTCTGTCTGATGATGGTGCTGCTAGGCTCACTCTCAGAAGAGGTCTGCTGCTCTGCCATTGTATCTCAATGTCAATTCAGCTCCTTCTCCTAGGGGATCTCAAGCAGTAATGAGGGGAATGGGTGTGGTGTGGGAAGTTTCTGGAACTGAAAGTAGCTTCAACCAATGAAAAGTGTTCTTTGTGGATCACATGACCTACCATGCGCGCTCCGTAAGCTTACGGTACGCGCTCGGAAACAAGTACGCATGCGCGAACGTGACGCTTACGGAGCGCTTACGGAGCGCATACGTAAGACGCACTCGCGCATGTGCATTACGCGCCCCTGCGTAACCGCGACGTTGCTTCCGCGTAACGCGCATGCGTGTACGTGTACGTCACGTACATATCACATAAGCGCACTGTACTTATGACGTACGGAGCGCGTAGCGTCAGCTTACCGTACGCGCATCGTATCACGTAAGCGCACCGTACTTATAACGTACGGAGTGCGTAGCGTCAGCTTACCGTACGCGCACGACAAAAAATGCATAAAAAAAACAAATACAAGTTTCAAGAGTTGTAGAAGATAATAACTGTGATGTACAACTGTATGTAAACATTAATTTTAAAAAAATTAACCATTCCATAATGCAGGATATAGAACATATATTATTTTATACATAGGTTGGATATTATTTTTTCCAAAAATCTCAAAAAACAATTTGCATTTAAAAAACCGTACAAATTCACTGAAAAAACCATAGGTTTCACACACGTTATAGTTAGGAATTAGCATTTAAAAAACCTTAAAAAAACCATAGGTTTCACACACGTTATAGTTAGCAGGACATTTCACTCGTGAAAAACCAATGAAATTCCCCAGTTATAGTTAGTGCAGGCAACTATAACTCACGCGACCGCAATCCTCTGCTGATGACGTCAAATATTACATCACTGATGACATATGTGTCTTTATGAAAAATAAATATTTGTAATATATGTATAGCTGAAAATTAATGGAAGAAGACATGGGTAAATAAGTGTCTAAATACAGTGATGTAATATTTGACGTCATCAGCAGAGGATTGCGGTCGCGTGAGTTATAGTTGCCTGCACTAACTATAACGGGGGAATTTCATTGGTTTTTCACGAGTGAAATGTCCTGCTAACTATAACGTGTGTGAAACCTATGGTTTTTTCAGTGAATATATATATATGTATATATATATATATATGTAGTTCATCAATTTCCCAACCGCAGCTGGCTGAAAAATGGGACACAGACACCGATTAAGTGCAAGTAATATCTTCTTTTAATTGCTGACACTGATCACATGACCAGATTGCACTCTTTTTCCATTTTTAAAGCACCCTCCCCATGCAAGTGTCATGTGACTTAGTGGAAATAGAAAACATACTCCACTAAAAAGCATGTTTGAAATGAACTAGTTGATAATTTACATACATAATGAATAAATAAATATAGCAGCATGGGGCGAACAATTCATAAATAATAGTTGAATAGTTTTTGCATGAAAACCATTAAAAAGAACAAGCAAAAAATTCCTGGTTAAATCCATTGGTAACTTTTCAATGACATGAATAGCAAATGATAGTATGCATGTAACATATATAAAATCATTCAATTGAAATGCTAATTGGGCATACTTTTCATTTAGTCTAAACGGTTGATTATTTTCACAATTAATTAAGTCATCCCCGACAAGAGTTGCTGTTTCCTAATCTAGTTCTGAGCGGAGCATAAAACAAGTAAACAAGTGCATTAAAGTGACTAAGTCATAAAAACCACATTTTTATAAAAAATCATAAATGATTCGAAACCGGGCGGTAGTAACATTATGATTTTGACCTTTTTTCTTTTTTTCCTTTTTTCTTTCTTTTCTCATCTCTTTGTTTTATTAATCAATACATAATCAGGATTGCTTACATTGGACCACATTTATTTAGTTGAAGTTAATATTCATGTGAGATGTCGGGTAAGAAGTATGCCAAATTATATATGACCACTCAAAAACTAAAACTGTAGCCCGCTTGAATTATGATAAAACTAGTTAAATAGTAAAAACTAGTTAATAGTAATTTATTCAATCATGTTTACAATAAATAAAGACTAAAAAACCCTGATAAATAGAAAACCTTAAATAATCATTAATATCCATAAATAATTATAAAAAGTTACATAATTCCTCCCCATTATTCAATCAATTTGGGGTGCGGGTATCTAATTCAAGTATGAACCTGGCCTCCAATTGTCTCAAAACCCTTTCCCTGTTTTCTCCCCTTCTCATTGGTGCTACTGCAGCTATAACAAAATATCTCAGATCCTCTAGTTTGTTGTGATGGATAGCCTTAAAATGTCTAGCCACCGGATAAGTCATATCCAAATTGACTATGGCTCTGAGATGTTGCATAATACGTACGTGCACCTGCAGTTTTGTGCTACCCACATATTGAAGCCCGCAGGTACAGCTCAACACGTATATCTGGCCTTGAGCTTACTGGTGGTGGGGCCATACATAGTGGTGTATTGTGATGTATTAACCCCAAACTTGCATGCCCTGTACGTGTTACATTTAATAAAACCATTGCGGGGAGCTGACCACATATTTTTGGGTTGAACTGAATTACTAATCAGCTCGGGCTGGATTTGGCAAGGGCATTATGCATTGAATTAGGTTTCCTGAAGGTCAAGGCAGGGGGGGTCAGAAACAGTTGGTTTGAAGACCATATCAGTTTGTTAATTATGGTCCTGATTTTCTTGTGCTGGCAACTATAGGTGGTTACAAATCTCATTTCTTGATCTGCCTCTTCCAGCTTGTGGGGAGTTGCTTTATCGGTAATTGCAGAGGTCACATTAGTTTTTAATAGTTCATCTCTGGACTTCATCTTAACTTTGGCCAGGGCTAGTTTGATATCTTTATCTTTATAGCCTCTTGCTAAATATCTGAGACTGCTCTCTTTGATGCATTTCTCGAAACTCACTTCAGAACTTCATATTCTGCGTATCCTTAGGAACTCCCTGTAGGGAATGCTCCTAATTAAATGAGTCAGATGGAAACTCAACGCATGTAGCGTAGAGTTCCCAGCCATGCTTTTTCTGTGCAGAGTGGTTTCTATAGAATTGTTGTCAATGTACACATGTAGATCTAAAAAATCAATAGCAGTCTCATCAATTGAGGCTGTAAATTGAAGATTAAGTTTGTCATTTAGAGATGTAATAAAATCACAGGCCATCTCCTTCGTACCTTTCCAAATCCAAAAACCTGCTCCTCCCACCAGCCCACGTTTTGACACGCGTAGCTAGGGGAGAAGCAGGCTCCCATGGCAACTCCTCTAATCTGATGGTATATGTCTTTGTTGAACATGAAGTAATTTTTCTAGAGGCAAAAGGCAATCATATCAACAATCATCTTTACATGTTGATATAATTCTATAGATCTATTTTTCAGAAAATATTGTACCGCTTCCATACCATCAGTATATTTATATATATATATATACATATATGAAACAGAACACGCTGTCTCCGCACTTGCTCACTTCAGCTGGCAAACAGAGACAACACGAATCCCAAATTCAGGCACTGGTAAATCTTTATTTACAGAGCTGCAATCTGACGCGTTTCGGGCGGTTGCCCTTGCTCACAGATAGCCAGATACGGCCCGCCATTTTTTAAAATATGCTTGGTGCACACCACGTGTAAAAGTAAACATAGACAAAATACTATGTACAAGATATGTGTTTAGCATCAGTCAGTCTGTTTTCCCAATTATCATGAACCTTAATGTAATAGATAAACAGATCTTGTGCAAATAGCAAAGAAATTAATAACTAGCGACATGGTGAATACAAATTATATGCTTGAATGCAAAAAATCATATGACGACCAGCATCGTAAATGGGGACAACTAATAAAAAGTTAATCATCCAATTCCTGTATGAATACAAACAATATGGGCATTGTATACAAAGTAATGGTTGATACTATAAATAGATGTGCAAATATGCAAAATATGGCTCAGTTCTTTGTGCAAATACCGCTAATAAATATGTGCAAATTACGGCAGATAGTCATCATTATATGTGCAAATAGTGCATTTATGATATCCATGTGCAAACATCGCTATAATCTGATGTGCAAATCATGCAAACTCTGTAAACATATATGTCAAATTAACAAGTATGTGCAAATTACTCATATTTTTGACTAACGTACAACCATGTGCAAATACCGCTTATCTAATCAACCAATCATGTACTTACCCATATACAGCCTAAATGCTGATTAGTGGTATAATGCCCATATAAGTGATATATGCATAAGACATTCCCATTATATTGTGGAATTCTAAATATTTCTCATGAATTTGTTGTCATCCATCTCAATCTACTGTAATCTAACAGCCATGCATAGTAATATAGTATCATTATGGGAATGACTGGACCATAATCAACTGTCCCACTTATTAAATATGGATGCATAAGTGCTAATATTAATAAAATCCACGTAAAAAATAGGAAAGAATCCCAATAAAAAAAATTGCGTACATATATATATTACCTAATGGCGGTTGCCAGTTGGTAGTTATAGTTAGGACCTCATTCCTATATAGCGTTTTTTTTGTGCCAATATCATTGGCGGCGTTTGACGAATCTTCGCGAAATTTTTAAAGCTAGTGGGGTGCTATGGTCAGCTCCTGTCTTGAAAGTTTCAAGGTGATTTGTGAAGCAGGGGCTGAGAAAAAAGGGGGGTCCCAAATTCATTTTCCCCATGTTAATTTCCATAGGAAACTTTAGACAAAGCTACAGTCCGGACTGCTGAACGGAATTACACCAAATTTGGCAAAAAGGTAGCCCTTGGTTCGGAAAGAGCCCTTCTTTTTAAATGGTGTAAATCCATTCAGTATTTCCTGAGAAATTAGAAAAATAAAAATATCAATATCTGTGTACCGAGGAGGGTTCACGAACCCTACCGCGCACGAGCTTCACTCTGATTAGCTGTCAACACTCCAAACCAAGAAGTGTTGGCAGCCATCTTGTGACTGGGTAACAGAGTCACAAGAAAGGAGTAAAAAAAAAGGTGAAAAAAAAGAAAAGGGGGCAGGGTAGAAACAGCACGGGCTCTGGCACTTAATTAAATTTAAGCCCCCGGGTGAGCGAGGTCACTGGGGCATGCTAAATTATGTGCCGTGGGCCCGCGGGGCCCCCACAGCTCCAGGGACCACTACCTCCCCGGGGCTTTATTTATGAAGTGCAGGGGGCACGCGGCCCACCGCAGCCCCGGGGACTGCCACCTCCCCGGGGCATTATGCAAAAAGTGTGGGGGTCTCTGGGCACCCCCAAGCCCGGGGACCGGCTTTTTTTATAATTAGGGAGGGGGGCCTCACGGGCCCCCCCAAGCGCTCTGTTTGAAAAAAAATGTGTGGGGGGACTCGAGCCCACCCACATGCCCCAGGTACCACCACCTCCCTTGGGTACTAAATATTGAAATTGGGGGGTCCGTTACAGACCCCCAAGCCACGGGGACCACCACCTCCCCGAGGCTTTGAAAATGATGGGGGGGGCACTTCATGTAGCCCTCGATGGCCCTGGGGACCGCCACCCCCCAGGGCCGGCTCCTGCAATGTCCCGGAGTACCCACCCCTGGGACATTGCTGTTTGCTATGACAGGGTGGGAGCATGGCTCCTGCCCTGCCATAGCAAACTCTGCTTTGCTTCATTGAAGTGTGCTCTCGCTTCAATGAAGCAAAGCAGAATTGCTTTTGAGCAAGGGGAGCTGTATGTCAGCAGCTCCCCTTGCTCAAAAGCAATGCCAGCTCCGACAGGAGGCACGGAGCCGTGGGACCGTGGGGGCATTGGGGCTCTGCCCACGGACTTAATCACAGAGGCCAGGCCCCAGGAGATGGGCTCCCCGGGGCCAAAAGTGAGCCAGGAGGGGGGCCTCTAATAGGAAAAAAAGGAAAAGGCCGGTCCCGGGGGATGGGGTCCCCGGAGCAATAATTGGCCATGCGGCCCCCCACCACATAAATGAATTGCAGAAATTCTGGCCATGCCCCGGGAGATGGGGTCCCCGGGGCTGAAATTGGACTCGGGAGGGGGGCCACGCGGCCCCTTTTCCGTTCATTTATTTTTTAATAAATAGGGGTCAGGCCCTGGGGGATGGGGTCCCCAGGGCCCAAAAAATGTAAAAGAAGGGGGCCACACAGACCCCCTTATAAAACAAATGGCATTTCATCCTCAGGACACAAGTGGACTTCATCCCCCGAGCAGCAGTGCGCCAAGAGTCGCATTTGCAGAGTGGTGTAAAAAGGGGGCGTGGCCTCGGACCACCTCTCTGCAATCCAGCTCTGTTGCGCATATTGGACACAAGATGGTTCTTAAAACTTCCAGGTTGGAACTGTTGGCAGCCAATCGGATCTCAGGCACGAGATCGGGAGGGTTTGCAGATCCTCCGCATCCCCAGTTGTATATCTGGGAAATGTTTAAATTTCTCAGCAACCACTGAACTGATTTACACCATTCAACAAAAAGAGTGCACTCTGGACCAAGAGCTCCATTTTTGTCAAATTTGGTATAATTGCATTCAGCAGTTTGGGCTGTAGCTGTGTCAACAGTTCATATGGAATTGACATGGAGAAAACGCACTTTGGGACCCCCTCTTTTTCTTGGCCCCCGCTTGACAAATCAACCCAAAACTTTTAACACAGGAGCTGATCTTACCGCCTCATTAGTTTTGAAAATTCTGCTATGATTTGTCAATGGCGCCAAAGATATTGGCAAAAGAAAAAAGGCTTTTTGAATAGAAACAAGGTCCTAACTATAACTACCTACTGGTGACCGGCAGTTGGAGATATATATATATTCACTGAAAAAAACATAGGTTTCAGGGACATTATGGTTAGAAATTAGCATTTAAAAAAACATAGAAATTCAATGAAAAAAACACAGGTTTCAGGGACGTTATAGTTAGTTGGACATTTCAGTCATACAAAACTAGAGAAATTCGTCCGTTATAGTTAGTTGAGCTAAGTATTACTCGTACCCCCGCAATACACTGCTGATGACATCACATATCACATCACTCACGACATGGTCAGTGACATCACTGTTGACATCATTGATGACATCTCAAATGACATCACTGATGACATCATCCAGTGACTGTGTGTTTCTGTAAAGTTTAAATATGTTTTATATATATAGGCCAAGGTGTATTGATGAATGAGTGTGTGTATGACTATCTGACTGGATGATTTAGTAGGTGTGTGACTGACTGTATAAGTGAGTGATTAAACGTGTCTTACTGAATGCATGGGTTAGTGACTAAACTGTGTGAATGTCTGTATCAGTCTGTGTGTTGGTGTGTAAGCGGTTGAATGGGTTGGTGAGTAGCTACATGAGTGTCAATATGGGCTATTGATTTGTTTTCTGACTATCTGTATGGGTGATTGAGTGTCTGTGTTGGTGGGTGGGGGTATGTGACTCACTGCATGGATGTGGGAGTGGGTGATTCACTGGGTGTATGGGTTCAAGAGTGCATCTGCGAGTGGCTGTATGGGTGGGTGAGTATGTGTATGGCTGTGTTGATGAGTGAATGGATGTCTCGGTGGTACATGTGTGAGTAACTACATATGTGAAAGGCAGTATATGTGAGTGTTGGAGTATATACATGACTATATGTGAGAGTGAGTGATTGTGAGAGTGGTTGTGTGGATGAGTGTGTGCTTGTGTCGGTGATTGTATAAGAGAGTAAGTATCTGTGTGAATAGGTGAGGCGGTGTGTGTGTATAACTGTATAGGTGAGTAAATAGTAGTGTGGTTGAGTCTTTGCATGACTAACTAGCTGTGTAAGTAACTCTATGGGTGAGTGGCGTCGTGTGAGTGTCTGTATAGGTGTATGAGTGCATATGATAGTGGCTGTATTGATGAGTGACTGCATGTATGAGTGACTGTATGGTTGAGTGAGTGGATGTGTGTGTAGACCTAGGAATCAGTGAGTGGGTATGTAGTAACTGGTATTGGTGTGTCTATGGTTTCGAGAATGGCAGTTTGTATTTTAGAGTGGGTGTACCAAAGGTTATATTAGGCTGTGAGGAAGGGCATCAGAGGATCACGTGGATGATGTCATCAGTGCTGTTAGTTGAGATGTCATCAGTCATGTCATCAGTGATGTGACTGGCCATGTCACGAGTGATGTAATATGTGATGTCATCAGCAGTGCATTGCAGGGGCGTGAGTTATACTTAGCTCAACTAACTATAACAGCCGAATTTCTGTGGTTTTGTACGACTGAAATGTCCGACTAACTCTAACGTCCCTGAAACCTTCGGTTTCTTCAGTGAATATATATATATATATATATATATATATATATATATATATATATATATATTATCTACTGGCGGTCGCCAGTAGATGGTTATAGTTAGGACCGAGTTCCCATAGGAAATCTGAAAATTCCATTTTGAATAACTTTGGCGCCGGTTGACTTATCTTTGTGAAATTTTCAAAACTAATGGGGCGCTCCGCTCAGCTCCTACCCTGAAAGTCTTGGGGTGATTCGTCAAGCGGGGGCTGAGAAAAAATGGGGGTCCCAAAATGCGTTTTCCCCATGCATTTTCCCATAGGACCTTTAGTCAAAGGTACAGCCCGAACGGCTGAACAGAATTACTTGAAATTTGGCAAAGAGGTATCCTCAGGTCAGGCATGTGCCTTTTGCTTAAATTGTGTAAATCCGTTCAGTAGTTTCTGAGAAAATCAAAAGTAAAATCACATATATATCTGGGCGGAGCCTAACCACACATCTCATCGTGAGATCTGATTGGCTGTCAGCACTTCATCCAAGAAGTGTTGGCACCCATCTTGGGACCAATATACATGATAGCACCTCATTAAAAAGCATTGCAGTTAATAGAAGGTTTTAAGACTTTAGTTACATTATAAATCATTTGTTGATGGTACCATACTCATTTTAGGAATTGTGGTGTGTTCTAAGGTGATTTTACCATGTGAAAAAGCCTTCTGCTGTGATATCATGAATCATGTTTGAGAGAAAACTATTTTCTCATGCTTTTCCCACAGAGGTTTGGAAGGTGATCTATAAGCTAACCGAGAGCGTATTTTCTGTAAATTCACATTATCTTTCTCAGTCATGTGAGAATGAAGTCTGACATTCTCAGTAAAACATGTACACCCAACAAGGGCAGAGACTGTCAGTTGATTCCTTTGTGTTCTACTGCAGCTTCCCAGAGTGTTCTAAAGAACAACTAGAGCGCTAACAGTCCTACTTATGACAAACGTATGGCACACCTGAAGCTATCTTGGTTGGAATAAAGTGGTAATTCTTAAAACATTTAATTTTCAAAAAGGAACAAAATGAGGGGGTTCATTTTGCCATAGAAAGTATGATTAGTGCTGCAGAAAGAAAAATTAGGGCACATTTTGAGTGACTTCTCAAATCCTCTTCTATTTCATGAAAAAATTCTGACATGCAGACTGAAACATGCACTTTCAATACCAGCAGCAGACTTCCCTGGTGAGCAGTAGCTTTACTACAGTGATCTAATAAGCAACTAGAGTGCTAACATTCTGAATTTATGGCATATTTGTGACACATCATAACAAATAAGTCTCCCAAAATGGCCACCAGAGACAAAAGAGCCCAAATGTAGCCCAAATATCACCCAGATGTAGCCCAAGTATAGCCCAATGACAGAATGTCCCAGAGTGTTCTAACGAACAACTAGAGCGCTAACAGTCTTACTTATGACAAAAGTATGGCACACCTGAAGCCATCTTGAATGGAATAAAGTGGTAACACTTAAAACATTTAATTTACAAAGGAACACAATGAGGGGATTCATTTTGCCATAGAAATTATGATTAGTGCTGCAGAAAGAAAAATTAGGGCACATATTGACTTCTCAAATCCTCTTCTATGTCATAAAAAAATTCTGACATGCAGACTGAAACATGCACTTTGAATACCAGCAGCAGACTTCCTTGGTGAGCAGTAGCTTTACTACAGTGATCTAATGAGCAACTAGAGTGCTAACATTCAGAATTTATGGCAAATGTGTGACACATCTGAATGCCTTCTTGATGGAACCAAGTAAAAAACTGAAAGTATTTCCTACTGAGGAGACTGCAGTAAATGAGGAAATTAGGAAACTTCATAACAAATAAATCTCCCAAGATGGCCACCAGAGACAAAAGAGCCCAAATGTAGCCCAAATATCACCCAGATGTAGCCCAAGTATAGCCCAATGACAGAATGTTCGAGAGTGTTCTAACAAACAACTAGAGCGCTAACAGTCTTACTTATGACAAAAGTATGGCACACCTGAAGCCATCTTGATTGGAATAAAGTGGTAACACTTAAAACATTTAATTTACAAAGGAACAAGATGAGGGGGCTCATTTTGCCATAGAAATTATGATTAGTTCTGCAGAAAGAAAAATTAGGGCACATTTTGACTTCTCAAATCCTCTTCTATTTCATAAACAAATTCTGACATGCAGACTGAAACATGCACTTTGAATACCAGCAGCAGACTTCCCTGGTGAGCAGTAGTTTTACTACAGTGATCTAATGAGCAACTAGAGTGCTAACATTCAGAATTTATGGCAAATGTGTGACACATCTGAATGCCTTCTTGATGGAACCAAAATAAAAAACTGAAAGTATTCCCACTGAGGAGACTTCAGTAAATGGGGAAATTAGGAAACTTCATAACAAATAAATCTCCCAAGATGGCCACCAGAGACAAAAGAGCCCAAATGTAGCCCAAATATCACCCAGATGTAGCCCAAGTATAGCCTAATGACAGAATGTCCCAGAGTGTTCTTAAGAACAACTAGAGCGCTTACTGTCTTACTTATGACAAAAGTATGGCACACCTGAAGCCATCTTGATTGGAATAAACTGGTAACACTTAAAACATTTATTTTAAAAAGGAACACAATGAGGGGGTTCATTTTGCCATAGAAATTATGATTAGTGCTGAAGAAAGAAAAAATAGGGCACATTTTGAGTGACTTCTCAAATCCTCTTCTATTTCATTAAAAAATTCTGATATGCAGACTGAAACATGCAATTTTAATACCAGCACCAGACTTCCGTGGTGAGCAGTAGCTTTACTACAATGATCTAATGAGCAACTAGAGTGCTAACATTCAGAATTGATGGCAAATGTGTGACATATCTGAATACCTTCTTGATGAAATCAAAGTAAAAAACTGAAAGCATTTCCTACTTAGGTGACTGCAGTAAATGAGGAAATTAGGAAACTTCATAACAAATAAATCTCCCAAGATGGCCACCAGACACAAAAGAGCCTATATGCAGCACAAATATCACCCAGATGTAGCCCAATGACAGAAGTGTGCAAAACACTTATTTTTTGTGTATTTGCAGTCTTATATAGTGCAGACTTGTCAGGTATTGGAATGCTTTACATGAGCATTGGTTACATCACACAAGATCAAATTCATTTTGGTTGTAGACATGGGGAGATTAAGTGATTTGACCACAATCACAGAATGTTGAGCTGAAGCAGAAACTCCAACCTGGTTCCCCAGTTGCAAAGTCTGCAGCTCTGGAAGTAACAACACATCCTCTCGCCAAGGTGCAACATTTAATCAAGTGGTCAACTGGATAAAAAAACATAAAGATTAAAAATAATTTAAAAGTTCTTTGTCGCTATTTGAAAACTCAGAAAATATGTCCTCATTTTAGTTTTTTAGAGCACTAACCATAATTTTGATGCAAATAAGACCCTCTCATATATGTAATTTCTAAAGGAAATATTCTAGGTATTACAGATTTGATTACATCAAGATGATGTCAGGCGTTCCACACTTTTGTAATAAATATAGAATGTTAGCAATCTAGTTGTTCATAGGGATACTGTTGAGAGGCAGAGGCCAGGGGCACGGACTCTGAAAATTGAAGGCAGGTAGGAGAGTGCAGAGGCAACAAGTTGACCACACTGGGCAGGCAGGAAGGGCAGTGGCAGCACAACAGACTATGGAGGGCAGTGGAAAGGGGGGCAGGGGCAACAAACCAACAATACAGGACTGGCAAGAGAGGCTGTGGCAATATTATAGACCATTGTGGGCAGAAGGAAGAGGCAGTGGTAGTACAACCATACACGCCAACAGACCCGTTTCAGCCAGGAAACGTCCAATGTTTTTAAGCTCAAATGGGCTTTATTTGATCTGTCTCCTGTCTACAATCTCCTCTTTTTCAATGTAACTCAAAGGGGAAAATCAATACCCCAGTTTTTTTTCAAAATCTCCCTCTTACCAAGTTCAAAATGTTCGCAAGTATGGTACATTGAATCATGGTAGGCAGGAGGAATTGGGGTAGGGACATGGACTTGGATAACAGAGGACAGGAGGGACATGGAGAGGTGCACCAAACTGACCCTACAGGGCAGGCATCAGGGTTTGCAGCAGCACAATACACCACACAGCGCATGCGGTACGGGAGTGCAGCACAACAATCCATAGAAAGCAATAGGGAGGGGACAGGACCATGCACATGGACAACAGAGAACAGATGGGAATGAGGCAATGGTAGCTAGCTGACCATAATGGACAGACAGGAGAGAAAACTGCAGCATAACAGACCATAAATGGCAGGAGGGACCGATCAGGGGCATTACAATGTAACAGACAAGCCAGGAGGGAGGGAATAAGGGGTCTGCACATGGAAACAGAGGGATGGGGGCATGGTGGCAGGGCAGGAGCAGCAAGATGACCATGGAGGTCAGGCAGGATGGGCACTAGAAACAAGACACACCATGGAGAGCAACAATGAGACTATGATGGCATACACACAGACCATGGAGGGAAGGTGGGAGGGGGCAGGGGTAGCTAGCTGACCACACAGGGAAGGTGGGAGGGGCAATGGTAGCACAGAAGACCATGCATGGCAAGCGGGAGGGTTGGTGGCAGCACAATGGCTATGATGGGCAAGAAGGAGGGTGCAGGGGCATGCACAAAGGACCATGGAGGATAGAAAAGAGGGTCAGGACCTGGGCACAGACAAGAAAGTTCAGGGGAAGGGGCCTCACAACAGACCGCGTGGGGCAGGCAGGAGGAGCAGTTGCAGCACAACAGATCAGGGAGGGCAGAAGGGTGTGGCAGTAAAATGGACCATGGAGGACAGGAGAAAGGGGATAGGGGCATGGCATGTGGACAGGCAGGGTGGAGGTGGCAGGGACAGGTTACAGTCATCTGACAATGCTAGGCAGGTGGGAGGGGAGTGGCAGCTCAACAGAACACTCAGAGTAGATAGGAGTGGCAGGTCCATGGAACATAGTGTGCAAAAAGGATGGAGCAGGGGCATGCACAAAGACATCGGAGGGCAGGGGGAAGGAGAATAGAGGCAGCAAGCCAAGCACAGAGGCTAAGCAGGAGGTCAATGATGGGCCATATAATTGGGCAATGGAGGGCAGGAGGAGTGGACTGGTACATCATGCTAAATGGAGGGCAGTGGCAGCACATCAGAACATGCATGGCAGGAGGGAGGAGGCTAGTCCATGGATTCAGACAACAGAGGATAGGGAGGAGGTGGATGGGGCAGCAAGCTAACTGTTAAGAGAAGGTGGGTATTAGGAACTTTATTGTTTTTAAAATGTGTGTCTGTGCAAACTACTTAAAATATGAACAAGTATGCAGCATAATCTCACTTTTATTCAGGAAGAAGAGGACGTTTGTGACAGTGACTCCAGGCTCACTTGGCAGAAACACCCCCTGACCTTACACCCCCCATCGCAAAATGTAATGCCCGTGAAAAGGGTAGGTGGACGCAGTGTTATATAGAACATAGTCCTGAGAGCACGATTGAAAATGAAAACTAGATGTAGTATATGGTATAAACTATGCACCAAAAAGTGTGATATAAGATGAACCGGGGCGTGAAATACAATATGCAATACATTGTGCGCAATGACAGATTCATTAGAGAGCGCGAGATAGCACAGGCACTAGTACGTGCTATGCGATATGTGCCTTGGAGTGTAATATACACAGGGCAGTGTTGTGTAACATAACTAGTCTCTAAAGTTGTAATATAAAATATGTGCTGGGGAGTGTAACGTTGCATATGCACTGTGACAAAGATATGGATCCCAGATTGTAATGTATGGCATAGCGCTGTGCGTTATAACATACACATCGAGGAAGGCACGTTAGATGGGGCAATATAACCCGTGCGAAGGCAAGTGTGGCATGACATATTCACAGGGTGGTGTTACAGTGCACATGGGCTAGAGAGTGTCATAGCATACGCACTAGCTGGTGGAATACAACACAGAGGTGTGAGGCAATCGGCGGGCACTGGTGGGTGTAACACAGCTTTGGGCTCACCCAGGAGCACGCTGTGACTCTCAAGTGAGGTTCGTCTCCTTTCCAGAGAGTAAAATAAAAAGTATTACACATCCGGCGGTGGATGTGTTTTATATTAACCGTGAGGGGGGTTTATTGCATAGTTTGGTCGAATTTTTGTCGAATCCCATTTGAATGGCTTGGTGTGCATGTATATTAAATGTGCCCGTCAATAGCTACCCATGTTTGTATAAATAAATGACAAGGGTGTCTACTTGGAGAGTACCCACCGGCGGGGGCGCCGGGATTAGGCACGGTAGGGCGTCAGACACGTCAGAGCTTTACTAGCGGTGTAAATACATTCCATGTGGATTCATTCTATGCATAGTCGCCTTTTAATGAATATCACGCAAATCGTCATGGTGATAGGTACATACGGTTTGTCCAGCATGTCCTAGGTGTTTCTATAAATATATATTTTTTTTTAAAATATTAAAAAACAAAGGCCGGCCCCGGGGGATGGGGTCCCCGGAGCCATAAGTGGCCTGAGGAGGGGGGCAACGCAGCCCCCTCCTAAAGAATTTAAATTAAAAAAAGGCCATGACCCGGGGGTTGGGGTCCCCGGGGCCGATTAAGGCCTTCGGAGGGCCAAATTAATTTTTTTCAACAAAAGAAATTAGGGTGCAGGCCCTGGGGGATGGGGTCCCCAGGGCCAGTAAATTAGAAAAAGAAGGGGGGCCACACAGCCCTCCTTCTTAAAAAATAAAAATAAATAAAAGACCGGCATCGCGCTGGAGGCCACACCCCCTCCTTGCAGCACTCTGCAAACGCGCCCCCTGGCCAGTTGTAAGTTGGGGAATTAATTCCCCTTCAATACTGAGGGTTCCTGAGGGCCAACTAGCCCAACAGGTATCTCCATTGTGCGCCAGGGAGCTGCGTTGCAGACAGGTGTTCTGAGGCCACGCCCCTTTTTACACCTCTATGCAAAGCAGCTCTGTGGCGCTAACTGGAGGTACCTAGTGGGCTAGTTTGACCCTAGGGACCCTTAGGATTCAAGGGGACTTAATCTCTCAACTTAGAATGGCCACAGGGCGCGTTTACACAGTGGTGAAGGGAGGGGACGGGGCCTGAGGTGACGTGTGCAAACACGCCCTGTGGCGCGTTTTAAGTTGGGGAAATAATTCCTTTTCAATCCTGAGAGACCCTGGGGGCCAACTAGCCCACCAGGTGCTTCCAGTAAGTGCCACTGCTCTGCGTTGCAGAGAGGTGGTGCAGGCCGTGCCCCTTTTTACACCTCTCTGCAATGGCGCTTACTGAACGTACCTAGTGGGCTATTTTGCCCCTAGGGATCCTCAGGATTCAAGGGGACTTAATCTCCCAACTTAAAAAACGGCCACATGGCATGTTTACACAGTGGGGAAGGAAGGGGACGGGGCCTGAGGTGACGTGTGCAAACACGCCCTATGGCGCATTTTAAGTTGGGGAAATAATTCCCCTTCACTCCTGAGGGCCCCTGGGGGCTAAGTAGCCCACCAGGTGCTTCCAGTAAGCACCACTGAGCTGCGTTGCAGAGAGGTGGTCCAGGCCGTGCCACTTTTTACACCTCTCTGCAACGCAGCTCTGTTTCGCATACTGGAGGTACCTAGTGGGCTTGTTGGACCCTAGAGAGCCTCAGGATTCAAATTAACTTAATCTCCCAACTAAAAACGGCCACAGGGCGTGTTTACACAGTGGTGAAGGGAGGGGACGGGGCCTGAGTTAACGTGTGCTAACAAGCCCTGTGGCGTGTTTTAAGTTGGGGAAATAATTCCCCTTCAATCCTGAGGGCCCCTGGGGGCTAACTAGCCCACCAGGTGCCACTGAGCTGCGTTGCAGAGAGGTGGTCCAGGCCGTGCCACTTTTTACACCTCTCTGCAACGCAGCTCTGTGGCGCATACTGGAGGTACCTAGTGGGCTAGTTGGACCCTAGGGACCCTCAGGATTCAAATGAACTTAATCTCCAAACTAAAAACGGCCACAGGGCATGTTTACACAGTGGTGAAGGGAGGGGACGGGGCCTGAGTTAACGTGTGCAAACAAGCCCTGTGGCGCGTTTTAAGTTGGAGAAATAATTCCCCTTCAATCTTGAGGGACCCTGGGGGCCAACTAGCCCACCAGGTGCTTCCAGTAAGCACCACTCCGCTGCGTTGCAGAGAGGTGGTCTAGGCCGTGCCCCTTTTTACATCTGTCTGCAACGCAGCTCTGTGGCGCTTACTGGAGGTACCTAGTGGTCTAGTTGGACCCTAGGGACCCTCAGGATTCAAGGGGACTTAATCTCCCAACTTAAAACGGCCACAGGGCGTGTTTACACAGTGGGGAAGTGAGGGGACGGGGCCTGAGTTGACGTGTGCAAACACACCATGTGGCGCGTTTTAAGAGGTAGTTTTAATCCCCTGCCCTATTATATACTAGGGGCTTACAGAGGAGGTCATGCTGATCACAGGTGGACCCCAACGCATAGTGTTCCCTAGTGTATGTAGGTGTTTTCACTGTATTCTGAGGGTCTTTTAACATAGCACTGGCTCTAGGACTGGTTAGTCAGACTCAGTTACCACCAGTATCAGTCTGAAAAAGTTGAGGGTACAGGATGATTTTGTAACAAGGCTTCTTTCTGCTCTTCTGTTTGTTCTTTCTGCACGTTATCCTTCTTCCTGCACTTTTCTTCGTCTTTGAGGACTTCTGTTGCTTCTTTCTGCATTTCTTTTTTTTCTTTCTGTGCGTTTTTTCTTCTTTCTTCACATGTCCTATCTCTGTAGGCATAGTTAGAAATTAGCATTTAAAAAAACCTTTGAAATTCACTGAAAAAACCATAGGTTTCAGGCACGTTATAGTTAGAAATTAGCATTTAAAAAACCTTAGAAATTCACTGGAAAAAACCATAGGTTTCAGGAGCGTTATAGTTAGCTGGACTTTTCACTCGTACAAAACCATTGATATTCCCCCGTTATAGTTAGTTCAGCTAACTATAACTCGCGCGCCCGCAATGCACTGCTGATGACGTCCATATTACATCACTCATGACATGGTCAGTGACATCACTCATGACATCACTGAATATATATATATATATATATATATATATATATATATATATATATATATTCACTGAAAAAACCATAGGTTTCACACATGTTATAGTTAGCTGTACATTTCACTCATAAAAAACCAATGAAATGCCCCCGTTATAGTTAGTGCAGGCAACTATAACTCACGCGACCGCAATCCTCTGCTCTACGGTTTTTTAAATGCTAAGTTACTTTACGCCATTCGTGGCGTGCGCGCCCAGTTAACGCAGTTCGTTGCGTGCGCGCACGGTGCGTTCGCGCACCGCGCGCCCACTTTACGCAGTTAGTGCCGTGCACGCACGGTGGTCACGCGGTGCGCTGCGCGCACCGCGTGCCCACGTTATGCGGGATGGGCCATGTACGCACGATGCGCTTCGCGCACCGTGCGCACATGGGGGACATATTATGCGCATCTTTGAGAAATGTATTATTATTAATTTCATATCTGTGATAAGCCATGCACAAATGGTGCCCTTCGGGCACCATTTGAACACGGGGTGGCGAGAGTGGGGATAATTTTTTTTTTAAAAATGTTTTACCGTACGCGTACGGTAAGCGTAATCGCCGATTTTCCGAAAAAAAACCTATCATTGATGGGTGGTTAGGATCTGAAGAAACTGCCCCTTTAGACATTTTTGGGCTTCATTTTTGCTGCCCAACTCTGAGAGCGAGAGAGAAAATGGCGGCCGCCGCTTCCTGGTTTCGACCGATTCGAATGTTTACTAAGATCTAAGAGCCAATCAAAATCGCGCTCGCGCACGCCACCGTACGCGTACGGTAAGCGCACCGTAAGCGCACCGTAAGCTGGCTCAGATATATATATTGATTTAAATGCTATTTTCTCAGAATCTACTGAACAGATTTACACCAAACCTACAAAAGGCACTTCCTTGACCTGAGGACTACCTCTCTGCCAAATTTCAAGTAATTCTGTTCAGCCGTTCGGGCTGTAGCTGTGTCTAAAGGTCCTATGGAAAAATGCATGGGAAAAACGCGTTTTGGGACCCCCCTTTTATCTCAGCCCCCGCTTGACGAATCCCCCCGAGACTTTCATGGTAGGAGCGGAGCGTAGCGCCCCACCTATTTTGAAAAATTCGCGAGGATTCGTCGACCGGCGCCAAAGTTATTCAAAATAGAATGTTGCGGTTTTCCTATGGAAACGTGGTCCTAACTATAACTACCTACTGGCGACCGCCAGTAGGTAATATACATATATATATATATATATATATATATATATATATATATATATATATATATATATATTATATATATATGAGAAAGCACCGTACACCATACTTTCATGAACTCCAAGTGCTTTATTGGAAAGTAAAGCAAACGTGGCAGCTCACCCCCCTGATGCGTTTCAGTTTGGTGCCTTACTCATAGGTGAGAAGTCTTTGCGAGTTGAAAGGAAACACGTGCTTTTGAAGGACGAATCATGGTCTCATTCTGGTGTCCTTGCCCCTGTTTCACTTTGCACATTGAGAAATGTGTGCTGGATTCACACGGACATCAGTGCATTTCAGAATAATAGGTAACACACGTTGTAGCCCCATGTTGCTGTCTTGTATTTATCCAATGCGTATAATGTACCTTTAACATAGCCAATCTGCCACAAAGTTCCAAAGCTTCTTAATGTACCATTGTCTGAAAGTGGCAATTAGGGATGTAACTATTCCCTTTCACTCCCTTGCCGGCAACCCCTTTCAATAAACATTAGGATGAATCTTTTTGCATTTCAGTGGAAGCAGGCGGGTCGGGCCCCCAAATTGGACACCAGAAACAACATCTTTGTTTACGGGAGCCCCAGGCCCTGCAGGGCGGCATAGCAAAATAGGAACAAAGCATCCCATCAATCAAAACATGAAGAAGAAAGCGCAGTACACCGTGCTTTCAAGAATTCTAATCACTTTATTGTTAAGTAAAACACACATGGCAACTCACTTGCCTGACCCATTTCGGCTTTATGCCTTATTCAAGTTCTGTCCCCTCTCTCTCTACTTTCATCCACAACATAAAATGAATCCTGGTCCGAGCAATGTCGGAACTTCAAAATATTACATGTGAATCAAATAGAGCAGCTCTACCTATCTTAACAAAGGTGCTCCAAATGTGTGCCAGCCATTTGATTGACCTCCAACCTTGGAGCTGTAGACAATCCAGAAGTGTCTCCCTGTTAAAATGATTCCCAGGTCTCACACAAATATTTAGCCACCTGATCAGGGGACGCAGGGCAATAAGGTCCGACAAGTAAGGCAACCCCAACTCTTCATGAACTATAAAAGCTGGTGTTGAGGCAAGAACTGCCAATAGACTTCTGCAACCCCCATTCTCCTTTACTTGGATCTCCCTTGAATCAGTATACCCACACTTATCGCTTCCAAAAGGGGCCACTGTAACCAATTTTTCCTGATGGATCTTAATCAGTGCACCCACTGGTTTGCTTCTGATTCTGGAGGAGAAGGAGAAAACTGCCCCAATAGCGCAAGATAATCTTTTAGATCTTATTAGTGGAGCCCAGGTGGAACTATCATCAAAGACCAGACCTAAATAAGTATAGGTGTGCACCCTGGACAGTTCATTGCCCTGAACGTGAAATGATCTCGACAGACTATTCATGTACCCAACAAAACCCTCCAATAGTGTCTGAAAACCCAAGACAGCTCTCGTCAACAAAACTATTCTGTCCACATATAACAGAGCAGGAATCCATCTGGATCCTACTTGTGGACAATCCACCTGTTTATCTAGCAACCTGGCACCCAGATCGTTCACATACAGTGTGAACAGAAAGGGGGCCAGTATACATCCCTGTCTTACCTGACTCATCAAATGAAAATGGATAGTACAGGACCCATCCAGATTATATCAGACCACAGCCTTCATGTCCCTATGCAACTCACTTTAAAAGCGGACAAAGTCTATGTCCAAACTCAGGTCTAGCAAAATTGGCCACAACTTGGATCTCCTCACGCGATAAACAATGATCCTCGTTTCACCATGGTGTATTTATTAATTAATAATAAGAGGTTCATACATTGATCACAAGTGTATAGACCCAGGTAAAGTCCATACTGGAGGTCAGAAAGAGTAGAACAATTCTCTGCCCACGACATAGCCCGCTCCAGTATAACCCGCCCATCACTTTGACTAGCGACTCTATCAGAGAAATGGGCCTATAGCAGCTCAGTTATTCTTTAGACCGAGTCCACAAGGGCGGAGGGCCAAAACGAGCTGCTAGATTAAACAAATGGGTTAAAATTGGGGCCCTGAGCTCAGATGACAATTTGAACAAATCAGCAGGAATCCCATGAGGACCAGGAGCTTTATGACCTGTCATAGATCCCATAGCTGATATCACCTCATCCACATTGAATGCTAGATTACATTGATGAGTAAAAGCTGAGGGATCCTCATAGGGAGTTCTGCTCTACAGCTAATAATATATGCCCTCAAAGTGCTCTACCCACTTCTCAGGGAGGATGTGTGAGGAGATGGTTTGAGCTTCATTATTATTAAATAGAGGGTGATTAACTACCTTCTAGACTTAGCACGTATCAACCCAGAGTGAGGACTCAATAAAATAATCCCAGGCTTCCTCCTTTACGCACTTTATTCCTCAAATCTAAGACCTTTTAATAAGCAGCAAGCACAGCAATTAGCTATTAAGCAATGATCTTTGGGCTCAGCTTTGAGTGCAGACGGTAATATTTTGTGCGCCTTTGAGCAATCTTTATTAAATCATTGAGGATTGTTAGTTACTAATGGTTTGGGGGGGGGGTTAAAACTTAGATTTAACCTTAGCCCCGATCTCTGAATAGCATTTTATAAAGACACTACAGTCTCACAAATCCCCCAAGTAGAAAATCTGATTCTTTACCTCTGGCTACCATAAGGCAATCCAAAGAGTCCTAAGGGACAATCTTTGACCACCTCTGTCTACATCCCTGGTTTGTCAGCACACCATCAGGATGCAAAGGCCCACCCTACATAGGTACTCATGCAAACAGATTATTAACCAGGATACGGGGGCGCTAGAGAGCCTGAAGCAAAATAGCCACACATTAGTGCTGCTCGGCCGGTCGGGCCGCAATCCGTTTGAAAATCCTATAACAGCGCTGCCATCGAGCATGAAAAGAGACAGGGACAGAGCAAAGAAGTCGCAAAGAACAAACTGACGGTCCACAAGACGGGGATTGAGCAAACTGCATTTAAATTCGGGCTGGTGCAAAGCCTGGGAAAAATGGATGCTCGGCGGGGCTGCTGATGAGATGGCGAATGGGGTGACACCTACGGAGCAGATATACGTCTGCCAAGACTGCTGTCTGGTCCTGTGGTGGAACGAACAGAGTGCAGAGTGACTGGGGGGCCCGACTATTCAAGGTGAATGTTAAGGAAGTGAGGCTGATCCTCAGCAGACCGCTGGGATAAACAAGGCCGGGTGGGCCGATCCGAGGTGCTGCCACCTAGATGGAGTTGGCCCCGCCGTCCAGAGACCGTGGCACTTGAGGTCAGGGGGAGCCTGGGGACAGCGGCTGCACTGGCAGAAGCGTACCATTCACCAAGATAAGTGCCACGCAGATTGAGGCAGGCAGGCAACGCGGAGCTGTGAGGTGCGATACAAAGAACCCGGCTTGCAGAGAGGGGGGGTCTGCTGGGCCGAAGGAACTGAGCAATCCTGTTGTATATAAAGAAGTGCTGCAAGTGAGGGAAAACAGTGCACAAGATACTCACTTAGACAATAGTAATAGTGGTGCAGTGGGCTGACAAAACATACTAGGTCACAACAGCCGCGAAAGTGACCGACTTTGAAGAAGCGACGCTTAGACTGAAGCAGGCATGTAAAGGCGCTGGTCTAAATCCTGCCCATCAGATACAGAGAGACATTAACGTTGCTGGGAAGGCAACGGCATGATTGGAAAACCTGCTGAGGTGGGATATGGTGATCACCAGGGGGCCATTTTAATATAGAAACTGCCATATCGACAAGGTGCTTAAGGAGGTGTACTACTCCTACACGCCCCAAAATAAAAAAATAAAAAATCTAGACTGGAAGTTCCGAAGAACTGCAAATCCCAGAGTAGCTGCTTGGCGTGCGCATAACGAATTAGAGATACCGCTGGAAGAGCAGGCGCTCGGCGGCGGCTGGGAGTGGTGCCATTACAACGCAGGGTCAACTGCTGTACCACGTTGAGGAGGATTGAGCAGTGAGTGCACGGGCGCAGGAACATCGAGGTGCAAACTACAAAAGGGGCACCATAGGTAAGGCGGACCAGCAGCAGTTCAAGCTTACCTTTGAATCCAAGTATGTTGCTAAATCCCAAATTCAAGCAGCATGGGATAATGAACAAGAATCGGAGGCAGGGGCACTAGCACGCTGGAAAGCATGCTCCTGGTGATGCAGAAGAATTTACAATTCATTGACAGTAAGATGGACATCAGCTGCAAATGGGTGTGCGCAAGGCAAAGAAGGACCATCGCGCTTGGAGTCTTCACTTCAGATCTCCTTGTCGGGCAGCACCTTGCCCCGGTAATTCCCTTGTGTTTCCAGCCTATCAAACTGGAGGACTTACACTGGACCGCTTCAACTTATCCTTTCCAAACTGACGCTTGCTTTGACGTAAGCCCTGAAGAAGTTCTTGGTTGCGAACGAAACGCGTTGGCTGAGCATAATGTTTTATTAACACTTGGAGAATATTTATTGGAAATAAATACTTTTAAAATGACAAGAGTATCTTGAACTTCTTTGCCTTGTGCACACCCATTTGCAGCTGCATCCCTCATGACCTGGAACACAGTGCCATCACATAACGGCTTGTGCCGGGGTCTCAGTGCGCAGGAACTTTGAAATTTGGGAAACTGATGTGAGGTGCAGAATCACTAGGACGCCGTTATAGTTCCGTTCTTTATATAGTAAAATAGACATCCTTAATCTTCGAATTGATAATATGGTGGCAAAACTTGACAAACATGGGTCTCGACTCACAGAAGCAGAACTACGTTTATCCACGGCAGAGAATCAGTTGGGAGCGGTCAGTGCATCGTGTTCACAAATGAAGAAGCTCTTAGCAAGGCCAAGAATGAGGATCCTGAAGCTAGGTCGTGGCTTAATAATATCCGCATTACAGAAGTGCCGTAGTCCACCAATACAAGCAGAATGGAACTTCATGTGGAGGCCATGTTGAAGGATATGCTAGGTGCGGAGCACTTCTCATCAATGCTGTTTGTAGAGCGTGCACATAGATCTTTGGCCCCCAAATTCCGAGGCTCATAGTTGCCCGTTTGTTGAATTACAGCAACTGAAATACAGCGAATAGACTAACCAGAGAGAAGGGTAACACGACATATCAGGGGATCGAGGTTGCTCTGTGTCCGGACTTTACGACGGCTGTGCAGCAGGCGAGACATGAGTTTCACCAGGACAAAAAGAAGATGCAAACTTTGAAAATGCAATAAGCCATGTTGTATCCTGTGTGTCTCAGAATCCAATATAAGAGCAAAATCAGGATATTTTTGTCACCCAAAGAAGCAATGACATTTGTCAAGCAACTGGAATGGCAAGAGGCAGAGAGGCACTCAGGCGATGATGTGGACAATAAAGATAGAACAGTTTGGGCTGGCTGCAGGGCCGGGACACACGCTTGGTAACCAACGGAGTATGGGATGGGTGTCGACGTAGACACTGTCACGGAGTACATGGTCATATGAATCCCCTGTGTTATTGATAGGCCAGAAGGTGACAATGAGTATTGATAAATATACTAGTGTGAAGTGGACATGTAATACCTTCTGGTAGATGCTGGGAATGGCATTTATATAAATGGGCATGGACAATGACTGATAGCATGAGACATAAGGGTGAATTACGGTATATGAAGATGCAGTGGCATCTGAAGCAGCCCGACCCCCCTGACACCGAGGGGTAGAGCGGGCCACTGACGACCCCCCCCAGAGGGGAACACCTCAACTGTAAAGAATGTACTTTTTACCAGAATACTGGTGATCGTATAGTATGATGGATACGTTATTGTTGTACTGTTATGTTTTGCTACAAGAGGGACTTCTTGGCATGATTAGGATGCTGAGGTGGGAGGGTGGGGCATTTGGGGATCTATATCTGGACAAAAGCATGGTGTGCATGATACAATTGTTGATGCGTTCACAGAGGCAGCTGCGTACCGCGCATTTGCAGTTTAGAGTACTTGGCAATGGGTGAACGCTAAGAATGTGATATCCTGGGTAACATGGAATGTTAGGGGCCTCAACAACCCGAAGAAAACACATCAAGGGCAAAGCATACAGGTGGCACTCCTGCAGGAAATGCACCTTACCAACCGAACAGAGAAAAAAGTGGCAGAGCGATGGGCTGGGGTGAAGCTAACATACTCCGACTCCTCGTATGCGAGGGGCGTGATGATTTTCATAAAAAAGAATATGCCCTTCGTACTCATACACTCTGAGGTCGATGAGCAGGGACGGTATATAATAGTGCAAGGGAAATTATGTGGCACAATAGTAACCATTGTCAATGTCTATGGGCCTAATATAGACAACCCTGCTTTTTTCGCAACAATATGGACTAAGTTACACAAATTGCCGCCCTCTGAAATTATCTGTGGTGGGGATTTTAATGTTTCATTGGTGCAAGATGAGGATCGGTTGCCTACAGCGGAAGGACCACCTAAAAGGGCGATGAGTTCATTGTGGGGGGCATGAGGGACCTGGGTCTCAATTATATTTGACGGAAGAGGCATCCTGGGCTCAAAGAAGGCACGTATCACTCCTATGTACGTAAATCATAGTCACGGCTAGATTATTGGTTAGTCCTGGACTACTATTGTCGGATCATTCCCTGTTTCTGCAGATTATGGCAATTCCCACATACAATCCCCCCCAGTTCCAATGGCGCTTGCAATTGTCCTCACTGCTTGATCAGGTATTCCGGGAAGGGGTAAGAGGGGCAATAGAAGAGTTCTTTGAACATAACATAGGTTCAGTATAGAGTATGGAAACGGTATCAAACGGTTCAAAGTAACGACACGTGGTACCTGTATAGGTCTTACAGCTGGGGTTCTTAGATCGATTTAGGGCTAGCTACGAAAGCTTGAAATAGACTTTGGGAAATTGGAAAGGCTGTATAAAGAAACAAATGAGGCGGCCATGCTGGCAGAAATTAGAGAGAAAATTACAGAATATAATGAAGTAGCGGAACAAGAGGTGCGCCATATGTCACGGAGGTGGAGAGCTAGAAACTATGGGGAAGGGGGTAGACCCTGGAAAGCGTTAGCCAGTAAAATTGCAGAGCCATGTGCGAGAACACATATAGTGGAAGCGATTTCCAGTACGAATACTGTCCAATATGACACGCCGGGCATAATCAACGCTTTTGTACAGTACTACGAATATATGTATGCTGCTAGAGAGTCGGCAGAGGAACTAGAGATTGCAGAATATTTAGAGGACATTGCGCTGTTGCTCACTCAGGGACAGCGAGAATTTTTAGAACAACAAATAACGATGGGAAAGCTACAGGGGGAGATGATCTGCCTGGGAAATTTTATAAAGAGTATATTGACTTATTAGCTCCCTAACTCTATGATGTGTATATGGAAGCATATGAGAAGCAGCGTCTGCCTGCCACTCTCCGAGTGGTGCTGATAATTGCATCATTGAAACCCAGTAAATTGCCCAACAGTTGTGACTCGTATAGGCCGCTATCGCTTATCAACAATGATGCTAAGATATTGGCAAAGGTCATAGCCACTCGACTTCGTCTAGTATTGCCCACAATGGTGCTGCCGGACCAATCAGGGTTTGTGCCTGCACGGACCACCTCACATAATTTGCGCACGCTGTTTGCAGTGTTGCATATTCTAGAACACGCGCTGCCTGCAGTGTCGGTGCTATTTGACACCGTCAAAGCGTTTGACTCGATACCATGGAAATATTTGTTTGCGTTACTACATCGCATGGGGTGCCGGACACATCCACTAATTGGATCAAGCTTTTGTACACCGACCCGTGGCATGTGTGCGTGTTAATGGGCCAACATCTGGGATATTTGCGATACATCTCGGCACGTCGCAGGGGTGCCCCCTTTTGCCATTATTATTTACGGTGGTCCTCGAACCGCTGGCATGTATACTGCAACAGAGGCATGCGGTAGCAGTGCTGCGCTTTCACCAATGACTGCTTGCAGTGTCCATGTACGCTGATGACATGGTATTGTATGTGAGGGAGCTGGAAGTACACTTGGAGAGGCTTATACAAGAATATGTGAGATTTGAGTGGTACTCAGGATTGGGTATTAACTGGTCTAAGCCGATCATCCCCCCCTTGACTACAGGCACGAGGTCTGTTGACTTGGGATGCACACTGGAATGGTGCATAGACCAGGTAAAGTATCTGGGGATATGGATCCATAAGGACCCACAAGTGGTCATACAAACTAATTATGGCAGGGCGATCTTGCGGTTGGAGGAGCAGGTGGCATGATGGATCAAGCTACCATTGTCCCTAGCGGATAGAATAGTGTTGATGAAAATGATAGTGCTGCCTAAGTTCCTGTATTTATTCACAAACATCCCCCATACGCCTAACAAAACAATTCTTTACAACACTTCGTGCACTGTTAATTACTCTGGCTTGGGCGGGGAAAAAAACAAGACTTAGGTGGGAAATATTAACACTGCCATATGAGCAGGGAGGATTTATGGCCACAGACTTACAATTATATTGTTTATGTGCTCAGGCGCATTACGCCTATTATTGGCAGCATGCTCTGGATTATATCCCACATGTAGCAGTAGATGCGGATGTGGTGTATCCTGTACTGCTCAAACCCATGATTACAAATAATAGTTCTATTCTTGAGTGAGAGGAATAGATATGGTACAATGTACAGTACACACGTGAAGGGCACTTGGGCAACGGACACAGATTGTCCCATTGTATGCCCCAGCTATGCCGCTATTGCATCATTCAGAAATTTCCAATACAAGAGAGAGTGGTTCACTAAGTATTCTACGTGCAGCGGGATTTTTCACGATGGGGGATGTCTACTGGTAGGGAAAATTCATAGACTCTTCAGTGATGCTGAAGGACGGTAGAGGGTCCCCAATGCTGCTGTTCACATATAGCAGACTTTGCACAGCTTTGTGCACCTTATACCCACAATTTCCGGAAGGCCTTGGGGGCATTTTAATTATTTATATGACAGAAACACGGTCCCAGCTCATTACACGGCTATATACCGCCTCACAGACAGACACGAGGGAAAGGGGTGAGGGTCCCTTAGCTAAGTGGAACGACATCCTCTCTACATCATTGAACATGGATGACTGGAAGGGGTACTGTACATTAACAGGGCACTTGACAACAAATGGAAATCTTCAAATATATACATCAACTATACTATACCCCAGCACAACTCTGTAAGTATGGATTGAGAGACAATGTGAGCTGTGTAAGATGTGGGGCGCCTGATGCAGATTTTATGCATTTAACGTGGGATTGTTCAAGGGTACAGGACTATTGGGTGCAAGTTGCGCGCACTCTTACAGCTATGGTCATGGAGTCAGTGGAATGCAACCCACAAATGTGTCTGTTGGGTCTCAACAAAATCCTACAACCCTCCAACTGAAAATTAGTAGCTATAGTTTTGCTGCTAGCAAAGCAAAGAGTTTCCATTCAGTGGGGTGGGTGAACTGCTCCAAAGCATGATCATTGGATACAGGACATGGCATATTGACGGGGCCAGCTTGCATGCTATGCCGAGGAACTGCTGCATGCCTCTCGACTGAGAGACGTGTGGGGCCCATTCACTTCATATTTGCTCAGTATGTCAACTGACTAGAGTCTGTGAATATGTTACCTATTGATCTATTGCTTTTGTCTATGATGTGTATGATATGGACAACATGTGGATGTAAGATCGCTGTACTGTAAAAATCATGCTCACTATTGCTTTGTATTTGCGCATCAGCCATGATGAGTTTGTTTGTTGCATTGCAAGAGTGCATACAAAGTATATAGGTGATTTATGCAGTACATGGACAGTGAATATGTGATTGTTTAAGTCCATGCATAGCACTTAGCCTATTGGATGAATGGATGAATACTGTTTCAGCAACTGGATGCTGAACATTTGTTTTTTGTTGAGTGAACAGGTAGTGCCTGGATGCTTAGATAACTACATCTGTTAACCCTTTCTCTCTCTTTCAAAACGAGGTTCCTGTCTGGCGTTTTTGCGATCTTTTCACAATGATCACGGAGAAATCTAGCTTCATTTTTCTGAAATTGAAATACTATACAACAGTTTATTAACAGTTTTATTACATAGTCCAGAGTTAGAAATTAAAACTTGCAATTTTGTTTTACATTGTGTCATCACCCCTCAATTTAAAAAAATGATTTCTCTCTTTAAAACCCTTCCCTCCAATAGAGTCTTAGCTAAATGTACCTAGCAACCCAGTAGAACCAGTAGGCCACTTGTTCACAGCATATTCTAAACGGACCATGCTGCTGCCAAATAAGATACAGCAGGTGTGCTTTACTCCACAGATTCAAAAGCATTTCCATGTCTGTATTTCATTTAATTTCTTAAACAACAGCCAATAATAAGACTTCACTACCTAATTGTATTCACTTTCATGTTAGCATCCAATGAAATATATCTTTAAAAAAGAAATACCCACCTCCATTTTAACTGAATTTCCTTTGGAAAACTACCTCATTCAGCTCCAGCCTTCTCCTCACAACTTTTGCTCCTGCACTTCAAAATTCTTACAGCTATATCTATTGGGCTAAAGAGGATGCAAAAATGAGAGGTGTTGACAGGGACTTGGGTTTGCCAAATGTGCAGATTACTTGCTTTGGCCATAGAGGGTTAAAGCATCATCGGTTGCTGGCTTTGGTTAAATCCATTGCGGATTCCCAAGCTCCTCACCTCATGATTGTGCACTGTGGTGGAAATGACCTGGGCATATTGACTGGGGTAGGACTGGAAATCCTAATAAAACAAACCTTTGCAGAACTGATGTTGCTTTTCCCTCACACTCTCTTGGTGTACTCTAATATATGCCAAAGACAGAATTGAAAGAGGCCAAATAAATTCTGTCCACAGATTGACAAAGCCATAAAACATGTTAATAAAACTGTTTCTGCATTCCTCAGAGACCTTTGAATGGGCTGTTTCTATAACAACAATCTGGTTTTTGACATGCATGGAATTTATAGAAATGAGGGAGTGCACTTTACAGATGAAGACAGCAGGGTGTTTCTAAATAACATGAAATCCTGCATACGGTCTTATGTATAGCAGTCATATACACACAATCAACACAACAGCTCTTGTCAGAGCCACCCTTGTACCCGAAATATTGTGTAGTTTTTTTCTAAAGGGCTTTTTCCCTTTAGTTTTTGACAATCTTGGCGACAACGTCGCAATCTCCGTGGACACATCGCGAAAATGGAAAACAAAAGCAGACATTCAATGGCCACCAACAAATCCCAAAATTATTTGTAAAAAAATCCATTCTGAACATTGCATTACACATATTACTATATGCATACTTCTTGCACAGCATGTTTAAACTCATATTTTTACATTACGTTTCTTTAAAAACCATGTTTCAGACCTATTTTCCATTTTCGCGGTTATTCGAGATGTTGCGATGATGTTGTTAACTGGGACGATCTCACCTGTGACGAAAACACATATTTGCACACATATTACAGTTTTTTACACACTAGGGGTTTATTACTGTATGCTTCAAACTCATGTTTTTCTGGTGTATTTCAAGAACAACCATCTCTAAAACCTATTTTCCATTTTCGCGGTGAGGCCGGAGATCTCAATGACGTCGGTAAACATGATCCCCGCGGTTACGTCGCAAACGCAGAGAGCAAAAGCAGGAATTCACTACCACATAAATTTTTTTTAACAATTCCATTAATTCTAACCAGCACAGTACATAACTCATTATATAAATAACTCTATAAAAACATTTATCAATATCTCAGTATCTCTATAGCAATGCATATTAATGATTCATAGATATATTTTTTTATATTTCCTCCAATATTTGCGATGACATTGATACTCGTGATGTCCCCGCGATGGTACACGGGGGCAGAGCTGGCAGTCACGGCATCAATGCAAATATTCCGTGCAACTAAAAAATTCTATTTTGGACGCATAACTTGTGTCACTAACACCCCCATTTCTCATCCATGGGGTCAGAGTATGTCCACCCTGACCCCTTATGTGGGCTTTCACACAGATTTTCAGCCAAAGAAACCGTTCCCGATTGAAGAAATGGTGGCCGCAACTTTCTATTCAGATTGTATTCACTTAAAAAAAGTTTAACATATTTTAGTAATTCCTTTCAAATTTGTCCATTCAGTCGGGGAAAAACAACCTTTATTTCTTAAAAGACAGGCTTACAGCTCTGACCTTCTTCCATCTGCCTGCCTGCCGCGTTTCAGAGCTATTGATCTCCTTCTTCAGAGGCAATTCAGATGCACAGCTCCGTTAGGGGTCCCCCACAATTCCTTATGTGCTTTAACCATTCTGTCAGCCTCAGGTGTGCTGTTTCCGGTAAGTTTATTATTTGTGTTGCATTCTGGGAATCATGGTCTCATTACCCTGCTCAATGCCACCAGTGGCCGTGTGCAATCCGAACATTTTTATGGATCAATTCCTGCCCTCCAGTGGGCCTCAGGGCTGGAAGCATGTCTTTGAATTAAAAGCCAACTGCGCCGTCAGTTTTCCCGAGTGTCCCAGTAAAGACGATCCCGCGTGTGTGTGCAAGGGGCAGTGCGATCTCCTGAGGCTTGGACTTCCGCATCTAATTCCTTTCAAATTTGCCCATGCAAGTAGAGGCGCACTCCTCCAGTCGGGGGTAAACAACCTTTATTTCTTAAAAGATAGGCTTACAGCTCTGACCTTCTTCCATCTGCCTGCCTGACACGTTTCAGAGCTCCTTCTTCAGAGGCAATTCAGATGCACAGCTCCATTAGGGGTCTCCCACAATTCCTTACGTGCCTCCAGTGGCCGTGTGCCATCCGAACATTTTTATGGATCAATTCCTGCCCTCCAGTGGGCCTCAGGGCTGGAAGCATGTCTTTGAATTAAAAGCCAACTGCGCTGTCAGTTTTCCTGAGTGTCCCAGGAAAGACGATCCCCTGTGTGTTTTTAGTTTTAGTAATTGTAGGATTTATTGTAATTTGATCGATAAAATTAAAGAAATTAAAGCCAAAATAATACGTTGAAAATCATTAGTTTAAATCAGTTCATCCATGAATGCTGCAGTATTTCCACCCTGCTGCTGTTTGACCTGTCAGTTATGTGGAATTTCCTCTTCATCACTTGACCCATCACCTGCCTGCTTTTCCTCATCATTCATGGATGCGCAGTGCCTTACTGTCATATTCTGAAGCATATTCTGAAGCATGCACTACAGAAGTGTTATTTGACACACTTTCTCTGGGGAATAAGCTATTGCCACGTCCCTCTGGTGGAAATGTCTGAACTAACCAGTGGGCCAACCAAATGCACACACAATCACATTTTGTGTTCCACAATGTTCTTCATTGCATGCATGTTGGGATGGAGTTGTAGGATCCAGGACAAATGTCATCAGCCACTCACACAATGTATACCACAAGTCACCTGCATGCAACAAGAGGTAAGTAATATTAGAGTTCTATTATTTACTTGCATATGGACCAAATATACTTGACAACAACATAGGTGCCGATTCCGATCCTGTAAAACCCGGGTACGAACCGTTGTACGGAGCGTTTTCTCCGTCCGACTCGTACCCGGGAAAACCACCTTACAAACCCGCAAGTACGATTCGTACAGAAATACCATTTCCGTACGATTCGTACAAAACACCGTCCGGCCAAAATATACCGACAATTCCGATCCGGGACACCGCGTCCGTGACGTCCGGACGGAGTCAGGTAGCGTTTTACGAACCAGCAAGTACGATTCGTGCCTACGTCACTCTGCACGTAGCATTTTTTACAGGAGCCAAAAACTGCCGGGAAATTGAGGACGACGCGAGGAAGGAGCACCTGTACGCGACGGGCAGCCATGGACCCCATCCTACGTGTCATCCCGGCCCTCATAGCCTACGACCTGGTGCACAGGAACTGACGCAGATGCCGTAGAATGTCAGAACAACACCCAGGGGCAAATGTGGGGGGTAGGGGCAGGAAACATAACCCCCACCCAAGGCAAAATGTATACATGCCCTGTACATACCGTACCTCCAGGGACTGGTCACTCGGGGGGGGTGTGTCCACCAAGGCCTGCGTCCCGCCACAACGGAAGTGGACGTTGACGCGTCCCGTCACCACAACAATTGTGGTACGCACAGTACCCACGCCTTAAGAGCGTGGGTACGGGTCGTACCACGCCTACCCCTACATCACCCCAACATCGTGGGTACGGCCCTTACTCAGGCCTGAAGAGCGTGGGTACGGGTCGCACCACGTCTACCCCTACGTCACCCCAACAATGGTGGTACGGCCCGTACCCAGGCCTGAAGAGCGTGGGTACTCGTCGCACCACGCGTACCCCTACATCACCCCAACAATGGTGGTACGCCCGTACCCAGGCATGAAGAGCGTGGGTACGGGTCGCACCACACGTACCCCTACGTCACCCCAACAATGGTGGTACGGCCCGTACCCAGGCCTGAAGAGCGTGGGTACGGGTCGCACCACGCGTACCCCTACGTCACACCAACAATGGTGGTACGGCTCGTACCCAGGCCTGAAGAGCGTGGGTACGGGTCACACCATGCGTACCCCTACGTCACACCAACAATGGTGGTACAGCCCGTACCCAGGCCTGAAGAGCGTGGGTACGGGTCGCACCACGCGTACCCCTATGTCACCCCATCAATGGTGGTACGGCCCGTACCCAGGCCTGAAGAGCGTGGGTACGGGTCGCACCACGCGTACCCCTACGTCACACCAACAATGGTGGTACAGCCCGTACCCAGGCCTGAAGAGCGTGGGTACGGGTCGCACCACGCGTACCCCTACGTCACCCCAACAATGGTGGTACGGCCCAGAGCGTGTGGGCGGGTGGGTGGGTGTCGTGCTATGATCCACATCAGTGGACAGAGACATAGGGGTGGGTGCCTATCACTCCCAGCAGTGCCCAGACATATGAGGGGTTGGTGCAGAGGAACCCCAGCAGTGCCCAGACATATGAGGGGTGGGTGCCCATCACTCCCAGCAGTGCCCGGACATATGAGGGGTGGGTGCCTATCACTCCCAGCAGTGCCCAGACATATGAGGGGCGGGTGCAGAGGACTCCCAGCAGTGCCCAGACAAATGAGGGGTGGGTTCAGAGGATTCCCAGAAGTGCCCAGACATGTGAGGGGTGGGTGCAGAGGACCCCCTGCAGTGCCCAGACATATGAGGGGTGGGTGCAGAGGACCCCCAGCAGTGCCCAGACATATGAGGGGTGGGTGCAGAGGACCCCCAGCAGTGCCCAGACATATGAGGGGTGGGTGCCTATCACTCCCAGCACTGCCCAGACATATGAGGGGTGGGTGCCTATCACTCCCAGCAGTGCCCAGACATATGAGGGGTGGGTGCAGAGGACCCCCAGCAGTGCCCAGACATATGAGGGGTGGGTGCAGACCACTCCCAGCAGTGCCCAGACATATGATGGGTGGGTGCCTATCACTCCCAGCAGTGCCCAGACATATGAGGGGTGGGTGCAGAGGACCCCCAGCAGTGCCCAGACATATGAGGGGTGGGTGCAGAGGACCCCCAGCAGTGCCCAGACATATGAGGGGTGGGTGCCTATCACTCCCAGCACTGCCCAGACATATGAGGGGTGGGTGCCTATCACTCCCAGCAGTGCCCAGACATATGAGGGGTGGGTGCCCATCACTCCCAGCAGTGCCCAGACATATGAGGGGTGGGTGCAGAGGAACCCCAGCAGTGCCCAGACATATGAGGGGTGGGTGCCTATCACTCCCAGCAGTGCCCAGACATATGAGGGGTGGGTGCCTATCACTCCCAGCAGTGCCCAGACATGTGAGGGGCGGGTGCAGAGGCCTCCCAGCAGTGGACAGAGACATGGGGGTGTGTACATCATCCTCCCATTAGCAAAACTCCATGGGTGCATGAAGGCATCCACAATGTGCGACTATGTTGATAGTGCCATGACAACACATCACTGACAGCAGTGTCCCACTCCCATGAGGATGGAAGTCCTACCCCCACTGCATGACACACCACATGTGGGTGTGATGACAAATTACACATGCATACCCACCCCTGGCGGTGGCAGCACAATACACACACTGAGATCATGCAACAAGACTGTATCCTCATGTGAAACCCCACTAAACTAAGAGAGCCTAAGGGAACACACACTGTCCCCCACATTCCAGGACTGATAGGAATGTACAGGTGCTGGGGCAGCCAACAAGTTGTTGCCTCCCATGGAAGGAAAAGGGTGGAGTACCTACAGATACAATGCCCACAATTGTCAGTCAGGTGCCCAAATACCCTGCAGAACAAGTAACACATGTGTGCTAGGCTGGGAGTACACACATGCATAGTGCGGAAAAGGGACCATGTCCACATTAAGCCATGGCAACATACTCCATACACAAGTACAGTGACTACCAAGGATGGCACAGACGATGCAGGCGGAGACATTGCTGAGCAGGCATGGCCAAAGTTGAAGGGATCACTCACACAGCAAGGAAATGTAGACACGGGTCAGCTCAACAATTGGGAAACACCATGCAGGGAAGAAGTCAGGTGCCACACAGGAAGGAACACTCCTTGGGACAATGTCACCATACAGTAAGAGCTTACATGACCAAAGATTATTTGCAGAGACCTTGTGATGGCACGCAGATACCAGGCTCCTCCCCATGAGCAGCACACTACAACATTTCCCAGACACCTAACACATTATCACCACCCCAACTCAGGGAGCAGCAGCACCAACAGCAATACCAGAAAAGCATTTGTGTGCAAATGAAAAAAAAAATGCTTTATTCAGCATGAAAAAAATGTGGATTTGAAATTTACACTATATACAAGGCCCATAAGCCAGTCCATATGCGAATTCCGGGGGGGGGGACACATTGGGACGCGTCTCCCCTAGCTTGCCTGCACAGTTCACAGTTCCTTTCCATCCACAGGGGGGGGCATCATGTGGGGGGGAAGGACCAGGCACCGCAGGGACAGGAGGGGCAAGGGTAGGTGTTGTGGGTGCAGGGACGGACGACTCCACCACAGGGGGTGGGGCAGCACCAAAGGTGGTGGTTAGGATGGAGCTGCACACGGTCGCAAGGTCTGCCAGTGTCTCCCCTGCACCCGAAGGAACCACAGGCCCCAAGGAGGGGGGGGTCGGAGGGATGGGTTGCAGCGCTACTGGGGGAGGGTGTGGACAGTGGGGGGGACTCAACTCCCCTGCCTGGAGACTTCCTCGACCGCTTGCGGGGTGGTGTCACACTGGGGCTGAGGGACAGACTGGCCATGAAGGACTCTTTGTCCGACTGTTGGGCAGGGGAGCCAAGGGGAGTGGTTTTGGAGGAAGTGGGTCGTGAGGACTGCGGACTCCCACTGTGGCTGCGTGGCTGCCGTTTGCCCCCGACCCAGTGGGTGTGCCTACTTCCCCCTGTGTGTGCATGACTGGAGGAGTGCGCTTGGCCTTCCCTGTTGGTGTGCTGCGTGTTCTGTGGGGTGCGTGCATGGGGATGTCTGGGTGTGCTTGGGACAGGCATGGGAGTGGGAAGTGTGGATGGGGAAGGGGTAGGGGGGACGGAGCGCTGCAGGAGACCCACTGCTGCTGTCAGTGACGAGTCCATGGACCTCAGCAACATCCGTTGGTCAGACATCGCTGATGACATGCCCTCCATGTACGACACCATCTGTGTCAGCAGTCTGGTGTGGCCATGGAGGACATTAAGCAGCGATGTCTGACTAACCTGCAACTGCCGCAGGATGTCCACAGACTCGGCATTGACGGCAGCAGGGGAGACAGGGGCAGGGGGTGGTCGCCTAGCACAGACAGAAGGGACCCGAGCAAGTGGGAGGGCGGTGATGGGAATGGAGGGGGCGGCGAGAGATGGAGTGCTGCTTTCAGCTGTGGAAGCAGCCTCCGCCCCCTCTGGGAGCTCAGCCTCGGACCCGTCAGCGTCATAGTCGGTGTTGGGACTGGACAGGTCCTCCGCCTGACTCCCCTCGCCCTCCATGCCACTTGCTGCGCCAGACTCCCCAGCACTGGTGGCACCGGTGCTGGATCCCTCCTCCACGTCCGTGCCGGTGTCTCCCTCGGTGTCCCCCAACGATGCTGTGGGTAAGGTGAAGAGACAGGAAATAATCAGACACCTGTATACATATGACAACCATCATCAGATAGTTGTACACAGACACACAGGCACTGGCCAGTCTGAGGATGCACAAGCCACATTGGGTCACCCTGTACAGTGTACACATGAAGCACACTTTACGTCAATACAAATGAGGCCAGGGTACTATGACACAGAGGCCAACCTATGCTGAAAACACTGAGAATGTCCACAGTGTTGGATGACACACATGATTCCTAGGAAAAGGTGTCTCAGGGGACTGTAGTGGCCACACTGCTCCATGGTCCTGGATAGATCTGACTGGAACAGGAGCAACCGTCCCCGCACTATGCATATCTCCCCCTCATGCACATCATGTCTGAGGCCACAACATCGGTCATGCATGCTGCAAGGCAGTTCATTTTAAACCTCACACTCCTATGTTGAGACTCTGCATCAGTGCCAACAATCATGGACCCCCAAATGACTGAACTGGATAGGGCACAGGCAAGGTCCCAACACATGTCACAGACCACCCCCACACATGATGCTGCAAGCATTGGGAACTTGGATTAACTGCCAGCCTAGATTACCTTGTGCAAGAGTAACTACACACAGACCAGGGAACACATGTCAAGGAGGGGAAGTGAGGAAGAAAAGGACCGGTTGACTTTGGGGAACAGGATATGCACTGCACATATAAACCCTGGCAGTGTATCCAGGCGAATGAGCACTTCCAAAAGCTGGTGACACACAACAAACACACATGTACCTACCCCCTTCCTGCTGCTGCTTCTCCTGTAGCCGCCTATCCATGTCAGGGAAGACCACCGCCAGGACACGCTTCATTTGGTGGGTCAGGCGCCGGCGCCCGCCGTGTTTGCGTGGAGGTGAGTCCCCCAGCAGGACCCGGGCGATCCTCCTGGTCCAGCACCAGATATCCTGCCAGCGTTTCCTCACCTGGGCCAGGCGCCAACTGCGACCCTCCACCGACCTCACGGCCCTGACGGCCCGCTTCCAAATCTCCCCCTTGGCGTAGGTGGCTACCTGTGAGGATGACAAAGTGAGACAACATCAATACACCTGCTCCATGTTACAGAGACACACATTAGAACAATTGGACAGGGCATAGTATGCAGCAAACTAATTGCACCTTTGTCATAGGGACATTATCCTCTGGGGAAGGCCAAAAGCACTACATGGCATTTAAAGTACACAGGTGGCATGAGGGGTGCGAGAGAATCAATGATCATGGCTCACACTGTGCATCAAAAGCAACCCCAGGAGAATGGACAGCACCTCAAAGCAGTCACATGCCCCAGGCCACTGACGCAACCTCAGCGGAGTACACAGACACACACAGGCACAGGACAATCACCTGCCATTGGCAACTGCGGGTACAAACATCACTCTGCACATGTGCCACTTGACTGGGGGGAGTCACAGGTGTGGGCCTAGCTCAGCACGTCAGACACACAGCACGGCTCCCTGCTCACATCAGATGGGTAAGGCATATGCATCCTCCATGCAGCTGGGGTGCAACACTCCACAGAGACACTCACCCACATGACAGGGGACTTACACACATACCAATGTCCAACCAATGTCCAGGGGCCATACACATCATTTGGACACTATCATTACAGGTACACTCAACTCACACACATCTGTGGGTACAGTCACCTGTCACACTGGGGGGACCACAGAATCACATCAGGACTATGGAAACAACATTCCCAAGGGGATTAGCCAGGCTGAATGTGGCATGCACCATGCAGTGATTGTCACAGTAAGCACAATGCAAGTGAGGAGTGCAGATATGAACCACATCAGGCTCTGCATGAGACATAAGGCATTCCCCCCGCTGGGACCCACCATGAACAACATTGCATGTCTGTCACACCTGGACACAATGCCAGAAGTGACAGACACAAAAAAGGGGCACAGTCACAGCTAGTGGAGTCAGCACTCACCTGCTCCCCTGGTCTCCCATATAGGCAGGGGCACTGTGGGAGGATGACGTCCAGCAACGCCTGATTCTCCTCTTGGGTGAATGGCTGGGCCCTCTCCACAGACCTGGACATGGTGCCAGAGGAATCACGAGCAGCAGCAGTGGTGCGGAATGAAAGGTTGTGCAGGCAAGTGCTCTTTTATGGGTCCTGGCTGCCTTATATCTCCCTTGCTGGGCTGTTTCATTTACAGGAGTGATTAGTCAATCTCATTTGCATCCTACGTTTCCTCCAATCCCTTTAAACCTACCCCAGTGAGGGCCTTTGCATGGTTCAAAATTTGAGCATGATGTCAAGTCAACAACCACTTTGCAACATAGTATATTGTCTCCAACCGACTTTTGCTGGCCACCTGATGCAAAAATTTGAACTGGAAACTCGGTCTCCATGACAACCAGCATGCATTTAGGCCCTTATACTTGTCCCTCATGTGTCCCCTATGTAATTTCACTATCCACACACAGGTACAGTGCGTTCCACACGTACCCCTAGGGCACCACTACTCCAGTGATACGGTCCGTACCCGCGTGTGTAGGGCCCGTATCACTTCGGTAGTGTTGCCGTAGACGTATGCCATAGAGATACGGGATATACATACGCGGGTACGAGCCGTATCTCTATGGCATACACCTACGGCAACACTGCCCTAGTGCAACGGGCCGTACCCGCGTGTGTAGGGCCAGTAGCACTAGGGTAGTGTTGCCGTAGGCGTACGCCATAGTGCTATGGGACGTACATACGCGGGTATGAGCCGTATCTCTATGGCGTACGCCTACGGCAACACTACCCTAGTGCTACGGGCTGTACCCGCATGTGTAGGGCCCGTAGCACTAGGGTAGTGTTGCCGTAGGCGTACGCCATAGAGATACGGGCCGTACCTGCATATGTACGTCCCGTAGCACTATGGCGTACGCCTACGGCAGCACTACCCTAGTGCTACGGGCCGTACCCGCGTGTGTAGGGCCCGTAGCACTAGGGTAGTGTTGCCATAGGCGTACGCCATAGTGCTACGGAACGTACATACGCGGGTACGAGCCGTATCTCTATGGCGTACGCCTACGCCAACACTACCATGGGGATAGGACCAGTGTGTACACGTACGTGTGAACGGTCCTTGCACACACGCGTACTCCTACCTAAACCCCATATTGTGACACGACCGTACACACGCCCTCAGAGCGTGTGTACGGTGCATTTTACAGCTTTAACTGGTGATAGGAGGTGCACAGGAAAGGAATGGAGGTGTATGACTCGCACAAGGATGGACATCAAGTCATTGTCAGTGCAGTGCATCATGTGTAGGGCCTAGGTGTGTCAGGCAGTGAGCTGGCACATGTCTCCTCATGTTTTAATTCAATAGTTGTGTGATGACCTGTGTACACATGTCATGTGTGATGGGGCACCATGTGGCGCACTTCCCCTTCACACCTTTTACATGTGTGCATGTATTTCAAACTTGTCAAGCACTGCATCACTTGGATGGCACAGTCCCCAACAGCCGCAAATGTCCCCTGATGCCAGGTACATGGATGATGACACCTGACATCTCACTACCAGCATGCCACGATGTGACTATGTCATGTGTGTGTCATGTGTTCCCATGATCTTGCTGTTGGTGTTCCGTCAACGGCATCTGCTGTAGCTGCATCCAACATGTATCTGTGTGTAGATGCCCATGTCACACTATTCCGCACACCAGGACACATGTGGAATAACACGTGACGTGTCTCTGTATGCATCTAACAGGGATTTGCAAGCTTAGTACATATCTGCGTAGTCTCAATGTCTGTGTGATCATATTTGACATGTACCCCTTCATGGCAAGGTGTGTGGTCTGTCCTTTTTCTATTACATGTGACCTGTGCGTCTAGCTTGCCGGCAGCCGTCTGTATGAGATGACATCCTTCAAATGCACATATGTGGATGTATGTCACTCCTGTAATGTGTCTGGCTGTTCACTCACACTGGCCCACAGCTACTTTCATGGCATGTCATGTAGACCTTGACAATCCATGTTTGTAGCTGGCTCTTGGTAAGAGTATCACCTGGCTGGCATACGTGTGCAGGATGTATTGCACAGACCAGACTCTGTATGTGGCATATGTGTATTAGCTGTTGAACATGTGCTCAGTTCATTGACATTGGTGTAGTAATGTACTCAATCTTCGTTATTCCTTCCTATTTCCTGCAGGGCACCGCCTCTCCCCCGACCAATGCCAGACTTGGCTGCCATGAGGGAACGTGACTGCATACGCCGCTACCGATTCCCCCAACGGTTAATTGTGGACCTGACAAACAGGCTGGCACCACACCTCCAACCGCGACACAGTTATCCAACTGCGCTGACCCCCAAGATGAAGGTGATGGCAGCCCTACATTTCTTTGCCACCGGTACGTTTCAATTGACCATTGCTGATGTGGGTGGCATGTCTCAGACCATGTTCAGCCGTGTCCTGCATGATGTTTTGGAAGCCATGTTGGAGCACCTGGATGAATTCATCCATTTTCCAACTTGTGAACAGTTGACAGGTATCAAGGGTGAGTTCTATGCCCTGGGAGGGATGCCCCATGTATTTGGGTCCATTGATGGGACACATGTGGCTTTGGTACCACCACAGGCACAGGAGGTAGCCTTCCGTAACCGTAAACATTACCACTCCATTAATGCCCTTGTGGTGTGTCTTGCTAACATGGTGATTTCCCATGTCTGTGCACGTTTTCCAGGGTCAGCACACGATGCCTACATCATGAGGCGTAGCAGGGTGCCAGAAATGATGCTGCAGCTGCACAACGAACGAGCATGTCTTGTTGGTGAGTAGACTCTGTTGGTCCAGTATTCAGCGTTATCTTAGTATGTGACGGCATCTCCTGATCCACTTCTTTACATGATGTTTCCATGTAGGAGACTCTGGCTATCCCAACATGCCATGGCTGGTGACGCCTCTCCGCAACCCGAGAACAGCTGCAGATCACCGTTTCAACAACGCCCATGGGCAGACCAGGCGAGTGATTGAGAGGACGTTTGGCCTCCTGAAGAGCCGATTCCGGTGCCTCCACAAGACCGGCGGGTCCCTCCCATATGCACCGGTGAAGGTCTGCAAAATCTTCCTTGTGTGCTGTATGCTGCACAACATGGCAGTGGAGAAAGCTGTGCCACTCATCCTGGATCCCGATGAGCAGGAACATCCACCTGTGGAGTATGACAGCTTTGGTCACGAGGCAAGTGAGGAGGAGGAGGAGGAGGAGGAGGAGGACATCCGGAGTCAGCTCATACGCAACTTCTTCTCATAATGGTGAGTCCCTGGGTCTGAGTGTACACGCTTTGAGCCTTGTGTGGCATGTGTTGCAATGTGTGTGTCCAGCTGAATGTATGCTAAGTGACTTTGAGGTGTGTGCTGATGTGTCACTCGAGTGCTGATGTCATTCCACACATTTTAGCTGACACATTCAATTGACAACTGGCATGGTGTCAACCTTATTCATGTAGAGTACATGACCATGCATGCGGATGACTATGTTTTTCCTGACTTCTTGTGTGTCTCTCATCCCCAGGTATTTGCGCATGCTGTCTGCTCGTGGCATCGTTGTGCTCCTGCTATTCCTCATGAGTAATGCAACGTGTGCTGAATCAGCGTTACATGCACGGACATGGTGAAAATTCTCCTTTGGGTAAGGATTGCAGCAAGGCTTTTTGGGTGTGGTAGTTGTTTGTAATGTGTGGGCACTGCTCCTGTACAGGTTATGTTACTATGCATACATGTCGACTCACCATGGGGCACATGACATGTGGCATGACTCACATGAATTGATAGTCACACTTCGTGACAGTCATCTGTTATGGGATTGTGGTTTGTGATGAAGTCATCAATGTGTGTACAACTTCCCTCTGAAACATACGGGAGGCTACGGGTGGACATATTGCGGGACATCCCCATATGATGCTCAATGGGGAATTGCAGCCTCTCCGTGTGCAGCAGGGGCTGTTTGGCTCAACCCCTTCACTTGTGTGCCAGTACAATGGATTTTCAGCATCTGTGGTGCAAAGGGGGTGTCCAGTGTAGGTCCCACATGTTAATCCAATAGACCTGTGAGTCTGTTAATGTTAATGCTTTTGCATAGGTGTGAGCCTGAGTAATAAAGGTGTTCCTCAGCCTCCAAGGTGCCTCATCTCTGTCAATGCAGGTCTCTTGCCACTATGCATGCGGCATCTCTGGCATGGTTGTCAAGGATTGTGCATATGAGTCTAAGTGTAGATGAGCAACCTGCATGCTGTTCTTCATGTATTTGATTCTCTATTGTGCATGATGTCCATGGCTGTGTATGTGTTTAGGCATGTTAGTCCCCCCCACGGGCCGTCAAAACCTTCTGGGGTGTGTTTCCTGTGCGCAGCTCGGCCTTCAGTTTCATGATCCGGTGTCAGTCATCTTTGGTGATTGTGCATCCTTTGGCTCTGGGTGTGCCATTGCAAACCGGTTACTCCTTCCTTGACATACACCTGTTGCAGTAGTCCTTTCTGACATCCTAGTCTTTGTGTGGATATTGTGGCATAATTCCCAGGACATGCCGCCTGCTGTTGCAGCCACTTCAGCAAGGGCACACGTAGTTTCCAGATTTGGCAACACACACACATCAAAGGTGCTCCTCCCTTCCTCCCTCAACACATTAATTTGGCTGTCTTCGGCTTGTCTGTGCCACAGTTGCGGCCACGCGGTACCAAAGGCTGGACCGTCTGCACATGCAACGTGCACATTGCACGACCCTCATGTCCTTGCATGACCCACATCACACTACAGTGGGATGTTGCAGCCACCCTCCAAGCATGGTCCATCCACACATCTCCCGCCTGCTCTTGGGCATGCACTGAGCGCACACACAACACCTTTGCATGATGGGTGTGCAACTCCGACTGCCTACACAGCGCTGCCACGCCTTCCAGGACCTGTCACACCCTCCAGGTCATGTCCCTCCTACTCCCCACTGGATCTGTACCCCTGCAAGACCATGGGAGTGGGACTCAAGGCTTCTGCATGTAGTATGCTTTTGTCGTGAGGCACATGGCACAGGTATCATCTTTCAGCGTGTCAATCTACTATGTGTCCAGGACCCCCCTATCCACCATCACATGCGCACACGCCCTCATCATCAACTCGTATGCCATTGACAGCCAGGCGCTCCTCACCCTCACCAAGGACGCAGACATTGCCAGTTCCAATATTCAAGATTGCATGGGATCCATAGATGAATGGCAGAACAGCAGCCACCTGAGGCTGGACTTGTACAGGACTGAGGTCAACATCTGAGGATTGTCCCCTTACAGCTGGCTCAACTGCTTGTGTCCCACCCACAGAGGCCCCGCACAGGCAGCCAGTGTTCACGCACAAAAGATGTTGTGCATCATGGATTGCTTGCTCTAATTTTCCATGGTAATCACCAGCATCTGTACCTCACACTGCAACACCCTCAGCATTATGCACATGATCCCCAGATAGATCCACTCCAAGGTAAGACGGACCATCCCCCAGGTCCACGACAACATCCGAGTCAAATACTGCCCTGCCCTCTACGGAGCAGCCACATCCAAAATCCAGGGACACTTGTACACATCCAGGCTGCATCTGCACACCTCAGCGTCAACATCCCGCGCCCCAGCCACATCACCGTCCAGCAGAGATAGCTGCAATGGATCACTGTGTGCTGCAGGATGACCTTCAGACTCCTCACCCACACTCAGGAGGCAGGCCACAACCCTGACCCAAAACCAACCTTGTACCACTGTCATCCGGGACCCCGTAGTGCCATCTCCGTGCATCCAACCTTGACCTGGCCACCATTCTTCTGATCCACCGTACTCCTGCATGCAGGACATAGTTCTCCCACCTGGGTACACATACCTGGGACTCCCTCCCCGGGAACCTCCAAATGAGGCATGACCTCTACGCCTTAATGTTACTCTTCCAAATAGGTGTGTCCTCACAGTTTCCCTAGCATCCCCTCAGCAGCTTGTGGCCATCACAGGTGAGTATTGTGCTCCATGTCTGCATTGAATGATACATTGTGACCCATGTGTGTCCTGTACCAGACTCCGTTCCCAGGGTGTGGATGTGTGGAGTTAGTTCAACACTCAGGCATAGTTTGACATTTACACACACATATGTTGGTGAATAATGCCAAATGACAGCAACATCTCATGACAAACTTAAGTATTTATTTTTGGTGGGGAAGTCTTTTGGTGGATGAGGTAAGGTGCTCTACCGGGTGCATAGAATCCAAAGTTCACAGGGGGAGATGGCATCCTTGTCAGTTGGAGTCATCAGAGTCCAGACCACAGTGTTGGTCATCATTGGTCAGATTGTGACCAGCAAGTCCATGTGGCAGAGAATGTCATTGGGTGAGGTGGTGCTGTTGCGTCAGAGGGCCAGGTGCCAGGCCAGGTGACCTGGGAGATGTAGATGGTCCGCTGACTCTCACGGTCTTTTCCGTGGATGACCCACCTTCCTCCGGGGACCCTCAGATGCAGGCCTTGATGATGTCTGTGATGCTCCGTCGGAAGAATCCTCCTCCTCCTCCTCCCTCCCTGTGGCTGGTGCTGGTCTTCGCCTGGTGTCACAGGGAGGGTTGCCCATGTTGTCGGCAATCCGACGGAGTGAACGGCTCATGTCCGTTTGCACCGCCAGGAGCTCAGCCAGTCTTGCCTCCATCCGTCCTTGGTCTTGTTGTTGACTGGCATGTTGCTCAGCCTGCAGGTTCTTAATCTCGTTGAGGGTCGCCACTACCTGGCTGATGCCCCTGGTGTCACGCCGGTATGTGTCCAGGATGTGGCGCATGTGTGCTATACCGGTTCCCTCAGCTGGCTGGTCAGGTTCTTGCCTCCGCCTGCCTCCACTCCCACCACCCCTGCCCACACGAGCCGGGCCTGCCGTTGTGGGCACATCGGGTCTACGGGACCCCTGAGGGATGGCATTAGCGTGGTCGTCTGCCTCCTCCTGGGTGCCCAGAGAACCTTGTCCCTCCTGGTCAGACTGGCTGTGTTCGGTGCGAGCAGGGCTCCTGGGTGTCTCCTGGGATGTGGCAGGAATGGGGGTGGTGGTTGGCACAGATGTACCTGACGCAGGTGCTGCAGGGGCTTGGGCACCAGAGGGGCCAGGTTGGTCGGGGTCATCCACGGAGTGGTGAGAGTCGTCGCTGCCGGTGGGGTCATCTTCACGCTGAGCCTGGGACTCTGATTGTTCCCCCCCATTGTTGGGGGGAGGTCGATGACGTTGCCCTGTGTGTGAGAGAGAAACAATGTTAATGCTGTTTCATGCCACATCCATGTTACATACATATTCAAGTAGTCACAGTTCCTCCAGGTGGTTGGATGTGCCTAGCATTCCTCTCAATGTCCACTTGGGGATGGGTATGTTGCGGGGGACAGATTGGTATGTGCTCCTGAGTGTTTGCCAGTAGTTTTATTTGCTGGGATGCTTATTTGGCTATGGATTGGTCTTGTTGTGTCACATGTCAATTGTGAAAGTGGGTAAATCCGTTGCCTGCCCCGGGGGTGTGTGCTTGTGTAAGGGGGGTGTGTGTGACAGGGCCTGCTGTTGGGTGTAGTGTGAGTTGGCATTGGGTCTCCCAGGTGATGTGTCGGTCCCCTCATGGTGCATGCTGGCATGACAGTGAGTGTGAGTTCCTGTGCTAGATATCTGAGCTTGCGGAGTTGGTGTTTGAGTGTACTGTGGTCACAGGAGGGCCTTGTGCTGCATACAGCAGGGCCAAGTGTCAGCTACCTTGTCATTACTTTGCCAGTCCCTGTGCATTGGGCATTAGTGTCTGGTTCTGAGTTGCACAATGTGTTGTGTGAGCCCCACCCTCCCAGCATCCCGGACATCCAGTCTTGGGTTTGTGGTTGGTGTGGGCTGGGACATGGCATTGCCTTTATTTGTGAATGGGGCATGGAGATGTTAGTGGCATGAGCGGGGTTTTTAGGGTGTGGTTGTATGCGGTGAGGGCTTGGGGGTAGGTGAGTGCATTTGTTGTAGTTGGGGTGTGGATGCCATTCCCCCCATGTTACGTGAGTTGTTTGTGTACTCACCAGGCTCTGCGACTCCTTCGACTCCGTGTACTCCCACCGGCGGAAGCGTGGCAATCACCTTCTCCTACCAGGGATGGTAATGTACAGGTCTGCGGGGCAGCCCGCCTCCAGTGATGTTACTCTGGGCGTATTCCTCATTCATCTTCCTCTTGACTGCCCTGCGCAGATCGTACCACCTGGCTTGGCATTCATGCCTGGTCTTCGGATGGACGCAACAGCATTCACCTTATCGACGATCCTGTGCCACAGGCTGGTTTTTTGGGCTATGCTGGTCTGTCTGACGAATATTCCAAACAGCTGTGGCTCGACTCTGATGACTTCGTTGACAAGGAGCTCCAGCTCCGCCGTAGTGAACTTTGGATTCTTGTCAGTGGGCATGGTGTGGGGTGTGGTTGTGGATGGTTGTGGGTGTGTGGGTGTGAATGTGAGGGTGTGTGTGTGAAGGTGAAGAGGGGGTGTTTGTGAAGGAGGTTGTGTGAAGGTGTGTAAGTGAAGGTGTAGTTTAGGTGTGAGTAAGGTGCGAGTAAGGTGCAGTTGTTTGTCTGTGTTGTCTGTGAGCCGTGGGTCTGTTGCAATGGCTCATGGGTTGTGTGTGTGGGCCCTTTTTATTGGTCCAATTTTTGGGTGTGGCTGTGTTTGAATTTGTGGTGGGTGTGTTATAAGAGGTGGTTGTGATTTGGTCCTCTGTTTGGCAGTTTGGATGTGGCAGGTCAGTCTTAGAGATGTATTTTGTGGTGTTGTGCGAGTCGAATTGACCCTCCTTGTGCTGTTTTACTGTGTCCTGGTTCTGTACGAGTCTTTTTCGCATAGGTACGGTCCGTACATACGCGATGCTGGGTGAGGGTGCTGGGGTACGGTGTTGGGGTGCGGCGTATACAGGTGCGGGCAGTGCTACGGTGTTGGGGTACGTCGCGTACAGGTGCGGGCTGTGCTACGGTGTTGGGGTACGGTGCGTACAGGTGCAGGCTCTGCTAGGGTGTTGGGGTACGGTGCGTACAGGTGCGGGCTGTGCTAGGGTGTTGGGGTGCGGCGTGTACAGGTGCGGGCAGTGCTACAGTGTTGGGGTACGTGCGTACAGGTGCGGGCTGTGCTACGGTGTTGGGGTACGGTGCGTACAGGTGCGGGCTGTGCTAGGGTGTTGGGGTACGGTGCGTACAGGTGCGGGGCTGTGCTACGGTGTTGGGGTGCGGCGCGTACAGGTGCGGGGCTGTGCTACGGTGTTGGGGTGCGGCGCGTACAGGTGCGGGCAGTGCTACGGTGTTGGGGTACGGTGCATACAGGTGCGGGCTGTGCTACATTGTTGGGGTGCGGCGCATACTGGTGCGGAGCTGTGCTATGGTGTTGGGGTGCGGCACGTACAGGTGCAGGGCTGTGCTACGGTGTTGGGGTGCGGCGCGTACTGCTGCGGGCTGGGCTACGGTGTTGGGGTACGGTGCGGAGGGGGGTATGGTGCTGACGTACGGAGGTATGGTGCTGACATGTGCGGGGTGAGGGGGGCTGTATGACTCGTATTCGGATTTCGGGCACAAGTTTACCCGTGTACATGTAGGCTACAGCGTTCGCTCCGTATGGGGCCTTTTACATGCGGTTGTGTATTCGGACGGGCGGTACGGATCGTACTAGCGCGCTCGGACTTCTGTTTTACGATTTGCACGTAAAAATGTCCGGCTCCCTATCGGACACTTTTCCCGACGCTATTCGAACGTAAAAATCTACGGCTCCCTCTCGGACCATTTTCCCGACGCAATTCCCATGTATTTTTCACGTACGAATCGTACTTCGCAGTTTGTACGGTTCTTGTACGATTCGTACGTGAAAAAATACGGATACGAGTCGGATGGTAAATTTTTTTAACGGATCGGAATCGCGCCATAATGTGTTCTATTCTGCAAAATCATTGCCTTTCTACCATGTCTTTGGAAACAAATTTGATTAAATGCTTTGATATATCAATATCAATCAAATAAATTTAAGGGAAGTCCATATGTTCCACATAGGCATGTGGCTCTTGAGAATGCCCAATTCCTGCTGTTAAATAATATTTAATTGGCTTTTGGGGTGTTTTTTACTCACTTAGCAACCAAGGGGCCTATTCACACACTGAGATGTGTAGTACATAAAGTAGTACTACTCAATTAGTACACAATGCAGTTCACAAACCTATGGCCGGAGACCTCGCCTCTGTCTCTCCTGTCGCTTCATGCAAAGATCTTTATCGAGGTAGCAGAGATCTCTGTAGGCTTAAGCATACAAATTGGTGCTAACTTTTGGAGGGACCAGGAGGAGTGGTGTGAAAATGAGGGGCAATTTCTACTAAATGAGCGGGGTTTAGGAACTTAAGGTGGGCTTGGAAGGAACATGTTAATACAAAACTCATACCCACAATAGAGTAAGACAGTTGCCATTCACAAAATACACTTCTGAAGTCACTTCAACCATAAAGGTCTCATAACAGTCTTACATGTTCTTCAACCCAGCCATGGAGAAATCCTATCACTACACATGGTCAATACACTTGTACTGCAACTTACTCATATATAAGGCAGGCAATTAAAAATAATACCCAATAGGAACTGAAGTTTAATAAACTAAATTAGTTCAACATTTAAAATTATGTATGTCTGTGTGAGCTAACATACGCAATTATTGATTTCTTAAAATTTAATAATAAACTTCTATAAAAAAATTCAACTGAATGCTTAAAATGTTTAACATTTTTAAAACGTTTTTAAATGAATTAAATAAACAGCTCTAACTTTAACCAAGTATATTAAATATTAAATAAAAGTTTTTTTAGTGATGGTTACTGTTTTTATAATTATTTTTAAAAATAATTATGAATTCAATTAACAATCTTAAAATATATGATTATTCAATACACATTTATTTTGATAAGTTAATGTGCTGTACATTTTATTCTAATGTCCAAGTTAACAATACATATTTTAAATGAATTCACATTTAGATTCTATAGTAAATTATTTTTAATTTTTGTTTAAAAAATTAACTTTATTGAATTTTCCTATACTTTTGTGTAGGGAGAACTCAACTCCGGTAGTGGAGATTCCCTCTAACAGGTAAAAAGTTACTGGTAGTAACTCTACACTTGTTGATTTTGTTGAAGGATGCTCCACCCTCTCATTTGAGAGGGTGGCGGCATGTAAATCTACAGCTAGGTGTAGATCTCTGCTGGGAAAGGGTCAATAGTAAGAAAGTGAATAGATTCACCTAGGTGTAGAAGTAAATGTACACATGAGTAAATATACATGTGTATATGCATCTTTCTGATTTGTGCCTCATGTCCTTTGTAAGTGGTATGTTAACATAGTGTGCAGTATCAATATATTTCACATTTTGATCATTAAATCAAGTGTAAATCCTGAAAAATGGGTACAACAATTTATAATTACACATCATTTGAATATGATTTCTAATCTTCATTTTACGATTGTGGACAGTCTGCTCAATTGCTCTGGGTGGCACAAGTTCTACATGCGTACACATCAAGGCACATATTACATTTGGAAATGCACCAATGGCATAACACATAGCCCTGAAACTATTCAATATTTGTTTCTATGTTGGAAAAACTATTGTTGCTAAATGCAGTAATGCAGTAGGACAGCTATTGCCAGTTTTAATACCAGTGAAAAAAAGGCTGTAGAAAGGGATTGAATAATTACCACTGGCCTTTGAAATAACACTGTAGCCAAACGATGTAGCTCCGCAAACATTGTTAACAGGGGTAAAATGATAGTTTATAGTCTAATTTTGGACTCTAAAGCAGCGCTTCCCAAACTATGGGCCCGGCCCACTGGTGGGTCGCAAGCCGATTTCTGGTGTTCTTCAAAGACAGAGGTCGAATGTCAGTTCATGCCTTCTGACAAATCACTGTGTATTGTTTTAACATGGATATTGGTGTTTTACTTTCTTTCTCGATTGCAAAGTGAGAGGAGTATGTAAAGTGAACTATGTGAAAATCTTACTGGGATAGATGAAGTGTCAGAGGAAAGGTTGCAGGATACAGCACAATTTAAATATCCGTAAATCGTTAAAAAATAAAGCCCTTTTTTTGCCAGTCTGAAGTGTGATGGAAACAACGATTTTAATAGGATTAGAACAAATCAAGACACCAGTGATCCGAACACCACATTACCAGTGTGGCGTTCGGACTGCGAGGGGACTGCCACAACTTCCAGGGATCCGGGTTTCCCAGAGGTGGGGCAGTGTTCCTGAGGCCGAAATATGCTTGGCGGTGATGCTGAAGCACCGCAAAGCATAATACGAGGTTCCTCCCAGTTCTCACTTTTCACGGCAGTGAGCCTGCAGTAAAAAGTTAGGCAAATAGGAAACTAAGGGTGCCCTACAGGGCCCTGTGGTGCCTCAGGCAATGGGGATTACAGCAGAGGGGCAGCTGGGAGTGCCCCCTTGTCTGCATGCACACCCAGTTCCTGCATGGCATGGACTTAACAGTATATGCCGTGCAGGAACTTGCTTTGGCATTCCTAAAGCAGTGCCTTTTCAAAGGCACTGCTGTGGGAACGCCAAAGAACTGCCCGCCAGAAAACGAGGAAACTTGTAATCTGGCAGTGGGCCAGCGGTCGAGTTTGGCGGTGTGGGGTAGTGGCGTGCAGGCCCTCTCCCACACCACCAAAGTCATAATCAAGCCATTTGCATATATTTGCATTCGAGTGCTCATAAATGCACCCCCATCTACGTACTACACCCCTACCACTCTCATGATCAATGCATTTGCTATACTTTGTGCAAAGCTAGGATTTTTTACAATCCCTAATTCTTCAGTGATGTACAATTGATGTCAGTCTCCCCCCCCCCCCCCCCCTTCAGAAAATTGTTCCAGCATCACTGGTACAAAGGTGCTGAACTATGTCTCTTAGTCCAGTTTTAAAACATACCCTTGCAACTATTCCCATCAAAACTCTGGGTGAATCTTCCACTATTTCTTCCTGCTGGTTTTTACTTCACAAAGCCATTTTGACAGAGAATGTGCTCACTATACATGCCATTGCACAGTCATCCCACTTATGTATGTCTGTCACACATAAACTGAGAAATGTGGGTGTGGCTTATGGCCAGAGCTGCTGGTCTTAGATCAGGGGAACCAGGTAAAAGTCCTGGCACTGGGCAAATTACTTAATTTCAAGTGCTTAAATGCATAAAATAAAATAAATTTGACCTAATGTAATCTGGTGCTCAGGTAAAGCACTTCAATGCAGTTGGGCTGTGTTTGGGTTATATAAAACTGCTAAATATATATATGGAGTCCAAAGATCATCACTGAGGCTTGTTTTAACAAAGAAATTGATTTGAGGCCTTAACACATATTGTAAGAAGGGGATTTCATTTTTGCTAATGGGGTAAAATCACTGGTATCAACAGTACACCAAGATTTTTCAAGAGCCTTATAATTTAGTGAACAGATGCTACAGGCCAGCACCCTACTCTGAAAAGTGTTTCAGCTCCAAAGCAGTTCATCATCTGCAGATCAACATCAAAGGTCATGGTAAAGGTCATGACATTTGCAAACGATTACTGTTAGTGAGGAATGCAATTTTGTTTTTAAGTATGTTAATTTGGTACTTCACAGCATTTTGCAAGCATGTCCACTATTAAATTAAAAATTCTCTGCTTTTTAACAAATCTTTAAGAAAGGTCTGATAAAGCCAGGTGGATTCCGAAAGTTTGTTGTTCTAAAAAGTGGATTGTGGTTCTAAAAGGTTTGAGAAAAAACTGCTCTAAAGAATTCTCTGTTGAATCCAATAAGCTGTGGATAGGGCCTTTCTCAAGCAAATAGTTGTTTGTAATATATATAATATGTTCAATGTTTAGGTATCTCCTGATCAATATGAGCCTTCTTCTTCATCTATTGGTTGCCTGGGCACTGTGTAAGTGGTCATGGAACTACACTTGTCTACACTTATTGCTGCACAATCAGTAGAATTGACTCCTGGATTTGGAAGTAATGCAGGACCAGACCTTCAGCCATCTTGCTGTTTGCAGAGTGTGAAAAAGAAAGGGCCTTATTATGAGTTGGGCGGATCATGAACCGCCGTACCGGTGCTCTGAACATGGTGAGGTCGGTGGTCCAACCGGCATATTACGAGTTGAGAGGACACTGCCAGCACATGCGGAAACATAATCACTACCGCGGCAAGAACTCTGCAGCTACATCGCCAGCACCGTGGTCCATTTGTAATACAGCGGTCTAAAGACCGCCAGTGCTGTGGGCTACTGGTGGCCGTGGACACAGTTTTCGGGCGGTCCGACTGCCAAACTCATAATAAGGCCTTTTGTGCGGTCTACATTTATATATGAATCAAATTGGTAAATTGCTTTCAGCTGTTTTGATGATATTTACTGTGATATTTAAAGTCTAATTATGTTTGAATGTGTTGGGATTGGCTGTCAAATTATTTTGCCTCTGTGTAACTTATTACCCTTGTACAAACTTTATTAGTGTCAGAGGTGGTATTTTACTGAATTTAGTCTATTTGCTAGGTTTTACTGCCGGCTTATTCTCCACCTCAGACACCTTAAGCTGCAACTTGTAATAAAAAACTTTTCTGCAACTGGTCAAACAGACTTGAAATTTCATAGAACTGATTTATCACTGTTACGTTATGTGTAGTAGTATAGCACGTTAATCACCCTGTAAGTGGGTTAGGAAGCTGTCTTCTTGGTGAGGTTATTGGAAGAGCCCGGTCTTCAGCTCCTTGCTGAACTTGAGAAGCAATGAGGAGGCTCTTAAATGTCAAAGGAAGAATGAAAAACATACATAAAATCTGCTCTGGACAGCTCTTTACTAGGGCTTTAGACATCATTAGGGTGTAGTGCACTGAATAATGTAACTATACATTGATTTAAAAATAATAAAATCAGTTTCCATTACTTCCATACAGCCCTTTCAATAATTCCTAATTTACATTACATTTATTTGCTAGGTGGGAATTTAATTTTTTATTTAAATTTCACAAAAATGAATTGTAATTTATGCATTAAATACATGTTTTAAATTTGACCTGTTCCGCACCATATGGAAACTCGACATGGTAACGTCTAGGGGAAAAATATTTTTTTTATTTCACTTGAAAATAAATAGTAAAAATATTTTCAAGTGAAACATCAATGTAAGCTTATTTCATTTATTTTCTTTAAATGTAGAACAAAATATAAAAATGCTACAGCACAATTAATTTTTTTAATCTAAAACTTGAATTTATTAAAAATACTTTACATTAAAGTAGAATAATTTGTTTTGAAGTCTCAATTAAACAATTAATTCTCACCTAAAGAATTGTTATTATATTCATTAATAATTATTAAAAGCAATGCATTAATTAAAATTAATGTAATTCTTATTATTTTTAAATGCATTTCAGTAAGGTTTCATAGGGTCAATGCAGTGCCAATAAGTTACAACATATAATACCCTATTCCCCATTCAGATTTTACAAATGAAAGAAAAAATAAATGTTTCATAATATATTTGTTATCCTCTTTTACTCCACCTATCCGGCTGCGAAAGGAGGAGGGTTATGTGTAGGGCTAACTATCCCACCATGTAGGATAATCCTAGCTACAGAAACATCAACTAAAAGACATCCCAGCATCGGGGCAAGAGGAATCTACTTCACAGAGATTTATGATGCATTTTTTTAAAGCCTGAGATGCCGGGAAGCCACAAAGCTGATCCACCTACTTTTGACCAAGACCATCACCATAAGGGCATGGAACATGAGGACCATGCACAAGACAGGCAAGACTGCCCAAGTGGCAGGGTAGAGGAAAAACTACAACCTTGCCCAGCTTGGCATCAGTAAGACCAGACGGACATAATCCAGACTGAAAAGACTGGCTTTAGGAGGACTGCTGATTCTGAACATTAGGAAAAGAATACCCCACACACGCAGGAAGTAACACTGATGTTATGGCAAGCAGCCAATGGAGCTGTGATTGGAAGAGAACCCATGGCCCCAGAATCATCAGAGTGACCTTCTGCACAAAGATAAAGAGGATTAACCAGAATGCTATCCAATGCTATGCACCTACTAATGACAGCAAAGAAGAGGAAAAATAACAGTTTTAGAACAGACTTCAGTCCATCCGGGAGAAATACCTGAGAGAGACATCCCCATAATGATGGGAGACTTCAATACCAAGATCGGAATCAACAACACTGGGTACTAAAAGGTCATTGGCAACCATGACCTTGGTGACATGGACAGAATGCTGAAAGGCTTGCAGATCGCTGCACCATGAACATTCTGATGATAGGCGGCAGTGTATTCCCACACAAAAGAATACACAAGGCAAGATCGGTGTCAACAGAGCATTTAACACAGAATCAGATCGACCATCTCTACATTGCCAAGAAATTCTGGTAGTCCCTGCAGGATGTGAAAGTGATTAGAGGAGTGGATGTGGCTTCAGACCATCAACTTGTCGTGGTAAGGCTGAAGCAACAGCCCAAGAAAGCATGGCTGGAGCCTACAAACTGACACCAGAGATATAGCACCCCCTCATCCAAGAGAGAAAGAAAAAGAAAGCTGCACTCAACCCAGCTGAAGAAGAGCAGAAAAAAACTAAAGGAGAGTACACCGAAACCAAAAAGGAAACAAAGCGAAGCCCAAGAGCAGACATGCGAAAACTCATCAATGGTCTTGCCACAGAATCCCATTAAGCAGCAAGCCATGGAAACTTGAAAGTACGGAATGGCATAACAAGGAAACTCTCTGGCAGATAAAGAAAGACCTGTTAAAGACAAACCTGGGAAGATAATCATGCATAATGAAGACCAAGAACGAAGGTGGGTGGAGAACTTTGAAGAACTGCTGAACCAGCCAGTGCCGCTGTCTCCACCAGAGATACAGCCAGCCAACAAAGACTTGCTAAAAAAACTGCAGCAGACCAACCAAGAAAGAAATACAGTGAGCCATCAAACATCTGACAAATGTGAAGGCATAAGAACCTGACTGCATTCCTGCACAGGCACTGAAGGCAGACATTGAAACATCAGTAGACATGCTCTACCCAATGTTTGGAAGGATCTGGGAAGAGGAAAAGCTGCCGTCTGACTGGAAGGGGGGACTTCTCATCAAAATCCCCCAAGAAAGGTGACCTAAGTAACTGTCCAAACTAGAGAGGGATAACTCTTCTATCAGCCCCAGGCACAGTGTTCAACTGAGTCAGCCTGAACAGAATGAAGGAAGAAGTTGACACTCAGTTGTGAGACCAGCAAGCTAGTTCTGCAAAGATAGATCCTGCAGAGACCAGATTGCAACACTACGCATCATCATTGAGCAGTTAATAGAATGGAACACCCCCATGTCAATTTCTTCGACAATGAGAAGGCTTTCAACAGTGTGGATATAGAGGCCCATAAGAAACTCCTCTGCCACTATGGTGTGCCAGATAATCTTGTAATAATCATCAGGCACTCTTACAATGGAATGACCTGCAAAATAGTCCATGGAGGACAAATCACAGAAGCCTTCCAAGTGAGTAGTCCACCAGGGTTGTTTGCTCTCATCTTTTCTCTTTTTGTTTGTCATAGACTAGATCATGTAGATGTACAGAGCAATGAGAAGAAATGGGATTGAGTGGACACCTTGAATACAGCTTTATGACCTGACCCTAGGCTCCTATACCATCAAAAGATGTAAGAGAAGACCGACAATGTTGCAGCCACATCAGCACAACTTGGCCTCAACAGCCACAGGGGGAACCAAGATCCTGAAGAATAACATGGCCAGCACAGTTGCAGTCACTCTTACAGCCCCAGGCAGTGCACTGGAAGAGGTTAGGCCTTCACCTACCTGAGCAGTGTCATAGACAAACAGGGCAGCACAGACGCTGATGTCCAGGCACCAATTGGCAATGCAAGGTTTGCCTTTGTTCAGCTAAAGAAGATCTGGAGCTCCAATGACCTAATACAGTAAACCAATATCAGGCTTTTTAATCCCAACATAAAATCAGAGCAGAAACCCGGAGGACACCAGTGAACAGCACCAACAAACTTCTGACCTTTATTAACACCTGTGAGAAAAATCCTCCAAATCCACTGGCCAAACACCATCAGCAACAACATATGTCAGCAGACTTCTCAACTCCCTACCCATGAAGAAATCATGAGAAGACACTGGGGCTAGATGGGTCTCGTCAAACACCATCAGGAAAGCCCTGACCTGTAACCCTCAAGGGAAAAGGGAAAGAGGAAGTCCAAGAAACACCTAGCTCTAAGACCTTGAGGCTGACTGCAATAAGATGGACTACACCTGCAGTCAGATTGAAAGAAAAGCCCCAACAGGTATGCCTGTAGAGTCCTGGTGGACTGCCTATACCCTAAGAGGAGTAGTAGGCATAATTAAGTAAGTTTCCTCCACACACTTCTAGTCTTTATTCTCGGTTTGACCATTGAAATAGAATGTTTTCTAATCACATAGTCTTAATGCTCATAATTGAGAAGGGCATGTAAATTCTCCTTGTTCATCTCTCATTTACAACAAAACAGTTGGCAAAGTTTCAGGATGTTATCTCTGTCTTATCCATGTAGCCAATTAGTTTTTCCATGGCCACGATCTCCCAAATGTGCCCACACCATGTGGCCACTTAGTTTTTTCAAGGCCATGATCTCCCAAATGTGCCAACACCACATGTGCCAGTTTGGTCTTACAGGCTCCTTCCATTATTTGGCAATAATAATTCTTCCCATCAGCAAATGTGGGTAGATCAATCACCAATTAGCTAGAGTTCCATACTCCCACTACTTGGGGTATAAGCACAGTATTGTTACCACTGGCTTAGCCAGTATAAAAACACCGGTCATTTCCTTAATATCTGCCAGAGCTTCCTTCGAGGAACCCTATATCTTGGAACAACTCCAATGGGCATGCAGTGGGGGGACGCCAGAGCACATCTCTTCTCCTCCAGTTTTTGGTTATAGCTCTATGTGTGAGAAAGTTTTATGTAGTTTGTCAGGTATAAGATCCCAGCTTGTCATTGCTCTTAATGATGATTCAAGGTGATGTACAGAATGATTGTGTGTATGTACCTTTATATTCACTGAAAAAAAAAGATTACAGGCACGTTATAGTTAGGTTCATCTTTTTCCCACACAAAACCATAGAAATTCTGCAGTTATAGTTATACTTATGTTAAGAAGCTATAACTTGTGGCCCAAAGTTACTTAAAGGCACGAGTTATAGTATCTTTAGATATGTATTAAGATATGCACAGCTGTGCATGGCTTTCACCTGGACACATTGGGTATTAGCTTTCTGTCAAATGTGGTGTAAATCCGTTCAGCAGTTTGGGCTGTAATTGCGTTTAAAAAAATGCAAAATCCTAATAGACGAGGGTGTGACTTGGACAGCCATCATGGTGGATGCAACTTAGTTGAGCTCCGACCATCCAAGCCCATGATCTGACGAAATCCGCTGTAAAATCCCACTTGACAGACTGGGAAACAATACCTTTTGCAGCAGAGTCCCCGACTGACGTTCTGGTCCCGGAGCGGCAGCAAATTGTAGGACTAGATGATCCATTTATGCAGGGGAGGAGCTGCAGCCTTGCGATCGAGGCCTACACCGCCCCGTGGGAGCCTGGCTGATGTGGAAATCCAGAACCAGAGGTGCGGCCCAGCAAGATCCAGTGAGCCCTGTCCCGGAGTGGCCAGGTGGGATTCAGCGAGTCTGGTCCCGGAGCGGTGGCACGCTCTGAGATGAGGTGTCCCGTCTCTGCGGGGGAGGCACAGAAGCCTTTTAGTCTAGGCCTGCACTGCCCCTAGGAGCCTGGCGGATGAAGAAACCGAATGCCAGTGGTGCGGCCCAGCGAGTTTGGTCTGGGCGGAGGCAAGGATTGCCTTTGTTCGCCTCGAGAACCTGTGGAGAGTCTGGGATGCCCGGAGAGGCAGTGAGAGAGACAGAGTGGCGGCCCGAACTCATTGGCTTGCACAGCGAGGCCGTCGCCACCATTAAAGTCAGCCTAGCAGCGGCCCTTGAAGACCGCTACGGGGAAGGCGGGCGCCCCACCGGCAGCAGCATCCACATATGACACTCCACCAGGCACACAGCCAGTGCAGGCCATTGTTCCTCCGGGGCCTCAAGCGGGGCTTGGCTGATCATCTCAGCATCAGCAGCAAAAGAAAGGAAGGCCCGCAGTGCGGGATCCTCCCCTGAGATGCCGAGAGTACGGGGGCACCTGGTGCTGGGTCCCGGACTGGTTTCCTGTGTGGGACATCAGATCCATGTCTGAGTCACGTGAGGACCGTGGGCCTGGACTCCTTCCCTTAACCATATCAAGGGAGGGCTAGTAGTCTTGGTGCCAGCACCAGACAGAGACCGCATGGGTGGGTGCTGGGGGTCTGGCGAGTCTGGTCCCTTTAGGGGGATTACTTGGCGGTCCACCCCCAGGTTACGGAGGTGGCTGGCTAGGCCTGGTGCGTCTTGTGGCCTGGGGCGGTCTGTTTCCGTGAGGCCCGGCCCGCAGTGGTTCAATCAGCCACACACATAGAAGAACACTAGAGGTGCCGTGATGCCCCACGGGAAGATCCACAAGGAAAGTACTCCTGTCAGGGGCAAAGAAAAAGTCTGCACATTGCCTCCACACCCTTCTCTTGGCCACCAAGGCATAGGACAAATCATCGAGTCCCTCCTCGAGGCAGAGTACATTGAACCAATTCACTAGTGGCCCCGGCAGGGCAAGTAATGCTAACAGTGGGGTCCCCTTTCCTGACAATGCTGCCTTGCTCGCCGCAATAACCCAGGCCTGCGACACACTGGACGCGAAGATCAGCGCAGTGAGATCATAGGTCTCCTTCTTAATACAAGACATCAGAAAGGCCATCAACCGCATTACAGAGGCAGAAACTCGGGTGTCGTCGGCTGCAGTCACAGTCTCAACAAACTCACAGTCGTAACGCAGAAGCTGGCTTCTTGGGTGGAAGATGTAGAGGGTCGCTCCAGGCGTAGTAACCTGCGTCTCATTGGAATTTCCGGAGGGGTGTGAAGGTATCTCTATGAAACGCTTCCTCACACAATGGTTGAAATCCCTCCTACCAGAGGACTCCCTGTCATCCTGCTTTGTTGTGGAAAGAGCCCACCGAGCTCTGACAAGGAAGCCCCCTCCGGGAGAACGCCCCCAGCCAGTCATAGCCAAATTGTTGAACTATGTGGATTGGCACACCATCCTTCAATTTGCTAGAAGTCACAAGGATAAATTGTTATATAATTCACACGCCATCATGATTTTCTCCGATTACACCCGACTTGTTCAACAAAAACGCCAATCATTCACCGCAGCTAAGCACCGGCTCAGAGAATTAATGCTATTGTATGTAGCACAAATCAGAGTCATCTATAAATCCACATCCCTCTTCTTCGACACCCGGAGGAGAATTTTGCATGGACTGAGGAGGTGGTTCACCTGAAACCACATGCCCCGCCACCACCAGAATCTGACTCCTCACAAGGCACCCACAGAAACCCTCCGAATAAGCCCACAACAAAAAGACGACACAGATCGAGGTCAAACTGGCGCTCCCAGATGTAGGGTGATGAGTCATAATTGCAGCAGAAATTCTGCTGAAACCCCGCCATGCCTGGCCCGCTTTGGCTATGACAAAGATAATGGTTCAGGGTTTGCCCGTGGGTCACGCAGTACTGCCATCCTTATACAACAAAGGGTTCCATATAGCCCGTCCAAAACCTGGTCTGATCCCAGTGGTTGCTACACCATCGTGACAGCCATATTATATGGGGAATAATTGATGCTGGATAGCTTCTAAGCCCTCCCCCCCCTGGGTCACACTTTCATAGACAGAGTCACACAGCTATAGGGGAATTCCTTGATGGTCTATTAGTGATGGGTGGCGATAGGAACAACACTATGGGGTTGTTAGACCTGGCACTATTGGCGTGGTTCTCCTTTCCATTTTTGTGCTGTTGCCTCATGTGTTTTTGCAGGTTATAGATGCTTTGGGCACTGTGCCACTGCTGTTCAGTGCCACAGTGCAAGTGCTTCCTATAGTAAATTAATGAATGGATTAGTGACTCCATGATTGGCTTGATTGGTCTACTTGTCAGACCCTAGTGCAGTGCACTGCGTGTGCCCAGGGCTTGTAACCACTGCTGCTGGTGGGCTTGCAGCACTGATTGTTCCACCCACCGGAGCAGCTTGTAAAGTGTGTCTCAGGTCTGCCATTGCAGAGCCTGTGTGCAGTCTGGTACTGCCATGCTGACTGGGCAAGTGCACCCACTTGCCAGTCACTAAACCTTCCCTTTTATACATATTAGTCACCCCTATGGTAGGCCCAAGGGCAGGGTGCATTGTATGTAAAAGGTAGGACATGCCCTGGTGTGAGTGGCATGTCCTAATAGGGAATTACAACCATTTTCGTTTTCCACTATTGCAAGGCTACCTGTTCTCCATAGGCCAGAATGGGCAGTTTGGTTATTACATTTTATAATCCCAACTGACTCAGGGAACATGGTAGAAATTCGAGTTTAGTATGCCTGAACTCAGAATGATAAAATACATCTTTTAGTGAAGTTGGTTTTAACATTCTGTGTTTGAAAATGCCACTTTTAGAAAGTGGGCATTTTCTTGTCTAACCATCCAAACCTGCCTCTGCTAGGTTGTGTATTCCTTGTCTGGAGTTTGAGTGGCAGAGCTGGGGGATTCCAGGAGACAGGGTGGGTCAGCCAAGTGGTGAATAGAGAGATCTGCATCTAGATGGGAGGGGGGAGTTGCACCTGGGACCTGAATAGGGCTGGGCCTTCCCTCCACAATGCTGGCTCCACCTCCTGTGGTGTGTCTGATGCCCCTGCCATGCACTGTGAAAGGAAAGAAGGAGACATGTCAACAAAGTACTCCAGGACGGACCAGAGCTGGTTTGGACTAGGCAAAGGCCTCTCTGACTTCAGAGAACCAAGGGAAAAGGAGTATAAATATTGGGACCCAGACCCAAGAACTTTAGATCACTTCTGGGAATCAGGACGGACCTTTGCTGAGGAGAAGAACCAGGAAGCTGAAGAAGGAGACTACCCCTGTGCTGTGTGTTTGGGGGTTGGCCTGCAGTGGTTGCTTCATTGCCAAAGAAAGGAGAAAAGGACTGAGTGTGCGTTCTATCAACTTGAAGAAGAATCTCCAAGGGCTTGAACTAGAGCTTGCCTCCTGCCTGAAGTCTCATGGATACAAAACTTCATCAACCAGCTCCGCCCTGAATTCCCTTGCTGGGAACTGAAGTGCCTGCTGTTGTGCTGGGCCTTCTGAGAGCCTGCGTGTCGCTGGGAGCTGGAAGCACTATGCAACAACGAGAAGCGTATCGCCACCGCAGCCGCTGTCATCGCATCGCCGAGGAAGTGAGCCGCCGATGCTGCTGTCATCATCGCATCACCGAAGCGCAGCGCAGCGCATCGCCGGAGAAGTGGGATGCTACCACAGAGGTCATTGTCGCATCACTGAAGAAGCGCGTCGCAGGGCCTGTCGCGGCTCCAAAGATCATCGAGTCGCTGTACGGCCGTCGCAACTAACATGCCATTTTGTCGCCTCGGCACGGAGAAGAGTCTCGCATCGAGGTGCCAGCGTGTCGCATCGCACCGGAGAGCAGTAAGAAACCGACGCATCAACTCCCCACACAGTAAGGAAGCGAGCATCAACTCCCCTGCGCAGCAGTAAGGAACCGACGCATCCACTCCCCTGCGTGTAAGGAACCGACACATCACCTTCCCTGTGACCCTTTTGTTTTCTTTGCGCTACGCATCTAAGGTACATTGAGAGTAAAGTGTCGCATTTACAACTTGAGAGAACTGAGCTATTTTATAACATTTAAGAGACTATTATTTAGTACAGTATTGTGGATTTTTGTCGTCTGGTCTTGTGTTAAGTCTATATAAATATACTTATTTTTATAATACAACCTATGTGGTGTCCATTTGTAGTGTTGTCACTGTATTACAGTATGTGTTCACAAATGCTTTACACACTGCCTCGGAGATAAGCCTGCCTGCTCGTGACAAGCTACCATGGGGGTGAGCAGGGATGCAACTCCAGAGCATGCATTCTAGCACCCCCAGCAATGCATTATGGGAGATGCAGTCACATACACCAAGCAATGGAGCATTGAAACCCAGCAAGGTACAATCAGAATGTGTGTATCATGAGAGGCAGAAAATAGACAGATAAGACCCATGTAACTCCAAACTGAAATATTCATTGCGAAACAAATGCCAGGCAGGACAGCAAATTAATGTGTGCATTTGCATCCAAGGCACCACCAGAAACACAGGAACCCATGGCAGGAGGGGAGGAGGCATCCCACCCTGAAGACCTGTCAGGGCAAGAGGAGCAGGAGGAAGGCTCCCCAGTAATTCGGGTGACACACAGGCGGCACCTCGTTGTACCACCACTGCAACCACTGGAGGTTGATACACTGGACACAACTGGCGAGGATCAGCAAGTCCAGGGCCAGTGTGCCTCAACTCACACAGCACATTCCCCTGCTCATCCTACCACAGGAATGTCGTCCAGGCACAGGGCACAGCCATCCACCAGCACTGCTGACGCAGACGAAGGCCCAGTATTTTCAGGGATCAAGGGCAACATGCTCAAGGTAGAGCGCCTGCAAGCCAAGGCACTTAAATCAATACAGCGCCAATTGTCAACGCACAATAACAACATGACCCAAATGAGGGAGGGTGTCATGGCCATGACTGATGCTATGGAAGCAATGTTCGCAGAGATGCGGTGAGATCGTTCAGCCAGGCACAGAGAGAAACAGCGCTACCACAGACGCCAGGACATGTACACAAAGGCTGTTAACCAGATGTCCACTGCCACATCAGTGCTGGCACGTCACTGTGTCAGTATGCAGCATGAGATGGCACACTGCTGCCAGGATGTAGCTAGGGGCCTTGTGCAAGTTACGCATCTTGTGGAACAGCTGCGGCCAGCAGCCATAAGTGGGACAGGAGCCCTCTGCTCACTGGAGGAAGATGGGCAATCCAGCAGGAGCAGCATCACTCCCCCATCCCACAGGACAGACGTCGTAGTGCGCGTCAAGGGAGATCATACGATGCCTCAGGGGAGGGCGGTAGGAACCGTGAGAGAGGAGTAACAAGCCGTGCACACCGACGGTGAAGAGCCATGAGTGGCACATGGCACTGGGTGCGGCAACCCATTGCATGTTTACTCATCTTTGTTAATAAGACTTGCAATGTGTCGTGAACATGTGTAATCTATTTGGACTAACATTGTGTGCAAGTCAGGCTGTGTGAAGGTAACTTTCCTGCTCTGAAGGATATAAAACACAGTTTTGCACCAATCTGTAGCATTGTGTCATCATTACTCACATAGAAATAGTTCTGTGTGATCTCATCTCGCCTCTGGTGGCCGGCAGCTGCACCAACTCCACCAGCTGGCCTGCATCGTGGAGCTGGCCCCTCCTCATCTGATGAGTCTGTATCTGTAACCTCCACTGGGGTGCCTTTCCTGGTGGCGATGTTGTGTAGCATGGCACATGCAACCACGATTTTGCAACATGTCTCGGGACTGTACTGTAGTGCTCCTCCACTCTTATGTAGGCAGCGGAAACGGCTCTTAAATTTCCAAATGTCCTCCCAATGTAACAGCGTGTGGCTCTGTGGGCACTGTTGTACCTCCGCTCACCAGCGATGGCTGGATTCAGGTACGGAGTCAGGATGACGTTACGGACAGCATACGCACTGTCACCTGCAGGGTGAGAAAAATCAGATTAAACACTGTCCTGCTACTGCTGTGCTTTACTGGTGTGTCCTTGTGACCAATGCATTTACCTAGTAGGTAGCCCTCACCAAACTCCCCATTTGTGAGTCGTCGGTGAATACCACTGTGGCGAAAGATGAATGAGTCGTGGGTGCTGCCTGGGTATTTCGCAACTATGTCAGTAATTATATGTTTGGCATTGCACACTACCTGTATGTTCAGGGAATGGTAGGACTTGCGATTCCTGAACACATACTTCTTCTGTGAGGGATGGGGAAATAGCGACATGGGTCCCATCTATACAGCCAATCACGTGGGGGAAATATGCTATCTGGTAGAACTCCTGCTTGGTCTGGTCTAGTGCCTATTGTGTGCTGGGGAATTGGATGTGGTGATGCAGCCTCTGTACCATTGCAACCAGGAAAGCATGGAAGAAGCGCGACAGTGCACTCTGAGAGACCCCTCTTGCTCTGGCTATCACCCCCTGGAAACTCCCTGAGTGCAGTGAGCACAAGACCTGTACATGGGTGGGGATGGTGTGTGCCCTGCGTGTGGGGTGTTCTAGTATAGGTTTGAGCTCCTCTATTAAGTCCAGGATGCTGTCCTCGTCCAGCCTGTAGTTCACATCGATCTCCTCCACAGTCTGCTGCAACAGGGTAATGCGTGGTCTGAATATCCTTTTCTGGCGTCTCCTTCTCTGTGCAGCAGCTCTGATTCGCAGCCTCCTGGCTATCACATACAGCCCAGCCATTGTGGAAAACCCCAGTGGCATTGTGGGCCTCTTTAAATAGATTGCACCTGGTTACCACCTGCTCATACTTGGTGATATTTGCGATTAGCAAAATTGAGAATTTCGTAAAATCGCTAATTGCGATTTTTTCATGCATCTCATTTTGCGACTTCGCAATTTGAGAACTCCTTAATTGCGATTTTCGCAATTGGCGTGTCGCAGATTGCGAATTTGCAGTATATTCGCAGAATCTGTGCCTCGCAAAATTGCTAATCGCTAATTTTGCATTTAGCAATTTTGCACTCAGGATGCCCCTTATACATCGGGATTCTCTGTTTTGCGATCGCAAGCACCATTTTTTGGAGAATCACAGTGTTTGCGATCGCAAAACAGGTTCATACATATGGCCCTAAGAGTTTAAACTTGTACCTGATCTTTCGTAAGCAGGTGAAAACGTGGTTATTTTCAAATTAGTCCTCCCTTAGAGTTACCTGGTTGTTGAGGTTGTCTCTGCTTTGGGTCCTCACCTTTCACAAGGATGTCTTCCAGTTTAGCGCTTTGATACCTCCTGGTTCAACACGCTCTGTAAATGCTACAATTTTCGTATTAAATATTTTATAATTAAATAGCAAAACTATTCTTCTTGTATATGTTTTAGCATTAATTTATATTTCTTTATATTTTTAACTCTTACATAATTTTATTTAATTTAACATTATTTCATATGCTTTTTTTTTCAGTTCCCATCTCCATTATTTTCGAAGGGGGGGGGTGTTGAACTAACAGTGGTTAGCCATGTCTAGTGCTAGAACTTGCATACGGTTTTTTTCGTATTTTAATAGTAATTTACACTCTGAGGGGCATTTTAACAACAAACATATCGCCGCTTTTCCGGCTCATAGCGCCAGAGAAGCGTTAGTTTCAGTACATCACTATTTACAAGGACTCGCTAACACGAGTTTCCTTGAGTTAGCTGTTTTTTTTCCCGACTTTGCATGTCAGCGATGAACATCGCTAATGACATGCAAAGTGGGCATTCCTGCCCACAACTCCATGTAAATACTTGCGTACATGGTTTCGCAATATTTGCAATCCTGCAGCAGATCCGTGAAGCAATATAAAAAACAGCGCTAACCGCGGTTATCGCTGTAATTTAACATCTCCTTTCAAATCGACTTAGCTATACTGATAATGGGAGGTGGATTGCCTGGTTAGGTCCACACCCCCCATCAGCAAGCATTTCAGTAGGGCTGTGAAATTTTCGCCGGATTTCACACGCTAATGCCGATTCTCGCTGTGTATCGCTGGAAATTACATCGCCTGTGCGCTAAACGTTGCTAATATGCTGCTAACAAGGCGATGTCAACCAGCGCTACACGGCGATATTGAAAAACTCGCTAAGCTAGTTTAGCGGTAATTATCGCTACTTGTTGTTGATATGCCCCTGAGTTTTTTTTGATTAATGAAAAGTAGTAAACTTCCTCAAAAGTGTAAACTTACTCAAAACCGAAAGTTACCTTTGTGAATCAGACCCATCACGTACACTTTGCGATTTAAAGGAAAAGAAAGAGACGTGAAAGCTGTTCCCTCTTACAATTCACAGGGACATGTATAAATGCACTGAAAATGCAATTGGTGTCACTTATCATCAGTGCAACACTGCCACCTCAAAGGAAGTGGCTATAGATTTCGCAAAGTGAAAGCTGTCCATTACAGACAGCTTCCAATTTAAAAAAAAAAAATTTAATTGACATTTTCAAGAAAAAGGTCATGTTACAACACAACAGGCCAGCATAATATCACAGCTGTACAGGAGTTGAAATAGTCACAGTCTATACAATATATAATACATCTGTAATAATGCACACTGCACTCGTCCACATCCAATGAAAAATGCCTATTTATCGTATATCCACATAACTGTAAGCATCAGCAGAAATAAAAAAAAAATTAAGTTCTCAGTGCATAATACCACATAGAGGGTCCCAATACATCTCTGTGTTCGATAAACTAGTTTAAAAAGCAAGGTGATCTCTATGTCCATGAAATGTAAGCCTTTAAACTGTAAGATGCAACGCAGGAAAAGGAGTGACACTGTTAAAGTACTTTGGGGCAGATTTATGATGTCTGGCGCATCTCTGCTAATCAGCAGAGATGCGCCAGAAGATTTGTGGCGCATCTGCCCACCCGTGCGCCACCATTGATGCGCCGACGCAGCTCCAGCAAGGCTCGGGGGTGCCCTATCATTACAATGCTGCGTCAATCCTTATGCCTGTTTCAAGCAGGTGCAGGGTTTTGACGCAGCATGGGCTCAAAAGTGACTGAGTGAAATCTTGTAGATTTCACTCAGCTACTTTTAGGAGGCGTTCCTGCGACGGAACGCCCCCCCCTGCACAGGTGCGTCACGTTGTAAATACCCCGCAGCATGGCGCAGGATTTGCACCGCCGCTGCGTCACAAAAGTGATGCAACGGCGGCGTAAATGAGGCGCAAGGGGCTCATAAATCTGCCCCATTGTTCTTCCCAGAGTAGAACTATATTTTTCCATTTCACTTCTAAACATCATGCTTTCACATTACCACAGCAATTTGAGCAAAGAATGTGTGTCATAGACGTGTGTCAGTAGGTGTCTCACCCTTTTGAAGAGGTGTTTCTCTATTCTATTCTTTTTATTCAAGGTTATTTCTAAAAGCTCTCATCCTCTGTGACAGGAAAAACAATAGCAATTTAATATGGTCTATTCAACATGAAGTTAATTCTGTTGTATCTGAACACGCTCACCACCGAGCATTATGCTCTCGTTGCCTGCAAACCTCTCCTATAATTACAGTATTATTCTTAAAAAACCTTTTTTTCATTATTCTTTTTTTCCTTTATGGAATTCGTCTCCATGATAAATATTGCAATAAGCTTTAATTGCTTAAAAATGGATATAGATACATTAAATATTATAAGGAAACAATGACATTGTTGGTGCAGACGTCGGAGGATGCATAATTTTATGTTTGGGATTCATAGCTCTGATGTTGCCAAGTCAAACCGCGCCCATCTTAATTGGTGCATTTTGACTGCGGAACGAGAGGCCGCAGGGTTCAGCGAACTCCAACTCACCCCAGGTGACTTAAGTTGGTAAAATCCGACAACGTTTGTGTATATTTGGGCTGTGCTTCAGAGGGGGCGGTGGCAGGCGTAGTGAGCATTTGCGTTCATTATTGCTGCTCAATGCAATGTTTGGCCGGCAGTGGGGCGTTTTTGTTAAATAATTCAAGCCGTTTAAAAGGCTCCGGATCGCCTCCTTCCAGTATGTATATCAATAAGCGTTCACCTATTCCGACACAGTAGACTGGTTTCTGCTGTCTACAGAGAAATATATCGATTGTTGTCGGCGCCGTTGGCACACACCAGGCCTCCCTCATTTAGTACATCACAACACTAACATGTAAACCGAGTGTCAGCACCCCAAACTCTTGCACTTGCCTGACATACATACAAAGGTTTGCTTAGCTACCAATCAGTGGTCATCTTCAGAGGCTTTTAGGTTTTGCCTCTGAGCCATACCTTCACTTAAACTTTCAGGGCATTAATGCAGATTTATTTCAACAAGTGTTAATGTATTATGCAAAAGGAACCATGACTTACAACTAGAAAAGTTTTTTTCAGTTTTTATTTATGATATATTACATTAATGTCAAATGTTTTAGGAGTTCACTATTTCCAAATTTCTGTCCGGTGAACCACCGCTGTACACTGCCACCACCGGGGCTGGACTGGCTGTAGAGGGCACCGGGCTTTTCCCTGGTGGGTTGCCAGAGTGTGGGCCAGTTTTGGGCCCCTGGGCGGCCGTTTTTGTTACAGGGCCATTTTTGCAGCATAGCTGCAATATCGGCCCGTGACAAAATCGGCCGAAATGGGTAAAACCGGCCCTGGCAAATAGCTCGGCTGCACCCCCAAACCCCCGGGGGCCGGCCGAGAACTTTGCCAGGGCCGGTTTTGGTTCCCAGTCCTGCCCTGGCCATCACCATGCAAGGGTTTGTAGCCGGCCTGGCCTATCATCAGGGCTTCTACTTAACCCGCTATGCTGACAAACTCCACTACACCACCTGGGGCCATATGTATGAACTCATTTTCCCATAGACACAGAATGGGTAAAACCCTTTGATACATCTGGCCCCTGATCCCTTGTGGGATTATAAATGTTCTTGCTTTTCAAATAAGTGTCGATACTTAGAAATCTGTGATCACTTCTTCATATTTATTAATTCATATGAACTTTTTCCTTTCTTCATTTCATGCTTGTTCATAAATGTATATTACTTTCTGTCTGATCATTGCATTCTCCCCATGTTCCAATGCATTTCGGGTAATAAACCCTTCGTCAGGGAACAACAGGCTGTAAAATGATAGGAAAATGTGTATCAATACATGAGGGGACGTTTCATGAAACTAATTCACTTTAGTCTCAATGTCCTATAACGTGTCTGGTGCATTAGAACTGTGTTATTAATTCTATGTTATGTGTTAATGTTAATCAGGTTAGTAATACTGTGGCGCTAGCTGTAAACAAAAAACGTGTGATCGACAGTGTGCATAATCTTGGTGCTCCCCGTGAGTTTTTCCGTTGATTCATCTCTACGTACCAACACTTGAGAAATGGTAAGCTGCCTGACTAGTGTAGAGCAGCTGTAATATGGCAGACAAGTGAGAAGGGGTAAAAGGAGTCTAGCATCTTGGAGAGAGTTGAAGTGACAAGGCTTCATCGTAGTTGTAGTCACTTCAATATCACTTTAGCAACACTTGACAAACGGTTAGTGTACCATAGCTGTTGGCAACATGCATTTGGGATGGACCATACATCTACATTTTAACACACACAATGTGTCCAGGATTGCTATTTTGATGGTAGTGCACTTACAGACAGCATTGCAACATGTGGCATGTGATGGAGTTGGAAACATATGCTCCTAAATGCTGCAATACACATTGCCACCTACAAACCAACATCTCAGATACTGTGAGTATTGCCTGCTACGAAGGTAGATAGAGAATAGAATAGCAAAAGCAGAGTTGAGAACAAACAGGACATTGTGATATTGTAGCAGTTATTGCAGTGTAACTTACCAAAGTCCTCTCCCCCTCTTTTCCGCGCTGATCGATGATCGCCGCTGCAAGGCTTTGAGGAGACGCGGGGAAGGACGTGAGGAAGGACGCCGGAATTGCCGAAATTGCCGAAAATAGCTGTCTCGCGCCCCCGTAACTTCTACCTACTAGCTCTCGAGTTTCCGCCTGCGCCCTACGCTGTCTCCCGGTTCCTGACTCCCGTCCCCTGGATTTCCGGTCCGGTCCCCCCAGTATCCCCAGCGCTCCCGTCCAGGCATCTCAGTGATTGGATTCAGCCCACTGCTCCTGCCCCTGCCCAGGCAGTCAACGGGTGATTGGCAGCGGCAGTGGTAGTGTTGCTGGTGATAGGCAGCTGTCAGTGGACTGGCGGTGGAGCTGGCGGTGGAGCCGGAGGAGGAACGGCATGGGGGCCCAGTATGGAGACTCGGCGGTCTAGCTGTCTAGCTGGCCAGAGCCCGAGCTGAACCAATGGACGTGGCGGCGAGCCGGTTAGCCAGGGGTGCTGGGGAGCTGGTGGGCTGCTGGAGCGGTAGGGAGCTGCTGGGAGCAGGGAATAGGCGACAGCTGAGCAGTGGAGTGGAGGCCTGCAGGCACAAAAAAAGGTCCCAGAGTTATTAGTAAGGGACCAGTTGATAAATAACAACGTAACTACTGAGTTTGGTGCCGACTTTAAGACCAAGTAAGCTCAAACTAATAAAGCTGGTAACATCGTCAAGTCTGTAGAACAGACGGAAGAGACCCACATAGGACCTTAAAGTTGTTTTGGATTACTCTTGGACAATTGGCTCATTATGAGATCTGGTCGACAGCGTGGGACATTGCCAAAACCCCCACCAAAATGGCGGCGAAAGAGTGAAGAATGTTTAGGCATAGGAGGGAAGCTATCTCAGGACACTGCTAAAGAAATTCCCTCTTAGGCTCCAGTCACTCCAGCGTCTGACCTTAAAACTGCTTAACACAATACATAAGGAAGTACTGCCATGTTACAAATCTGAAAAATGAAAAATGGAAAAAAATTGAAAAAAAGAAAGGGAGAACTATTGGATAAAATGCCTTGAAACCATGAAACCACATGGGATGAATGACAGGATAGAGTACTCGTGCTGCTTGTAATGTCCAGTTTTGAGAGTTTTAAATAGCACAGTCAATGGGAGATCCACGCAATTGGACTACATGTAAAGTATGGGATTATGTGGGTCACTAGAATCGATGTATATTTTTTTCTCTTTTCAATTTTTTCAATTTTTTTAAATTTTTCAGATTTGTAACATGGCAGTACTTCCTTATGTATACGCTTCTCAATAGGTAACCAATGGAGAAGCTGAAGGGCAGTTGAGACTGATTCTCTTTTGGGTATGCCTAATAATAGGCAAGCGGCTGAGTTCTATAGGATCTGCAGCTTATTTAGACTTTTTTTTCTTACACTTACAAAAAGAGATTTTGCATAGTCAATCTTTGAAAGTATCAAAAAAGAAATGACTGTTTTTTGCAGGTCCTTTGGAATGAAAGGAAAGATCTTCCATAAGAGTTTCATCGTAAAAAAGGAGGCAGACGTGATTGTATTTACATGCCCTTCGAAGGTTCACTGGTTATAAAAGATAACTCCAGGATTTTTTACCTTCGTGACTGGCGGCGAAAGTTGTCCAAGTTCTGGTGGCCACCAGTCTTGGGACCAGAAGCAAGTGTCCGAAGGAGGTAACGAGGCCGGTTGTTGGAGAAGACCTAGAATCCCTCCTTCCTGTCTGCAAGATCACTTCGACTGTAGATTGGTGATAACGAAAAGGCCTCAGCTGAAACTGGTGAAAGGATAAAGCTAGGGGCTGGGCTTAAGAGTCGAAATCAGAGCATGCAAGTCAACAAAATCGCTCAATATACTGCCTGCTCTACCAGCACCACAACAGAAAACGTTGACTCATAATTTCATCAACAAACAGCAACAGAAACACAGTCAATAAGAACTATCTTAAAAGTGATAAATGAAACAAGATCAGTACTTGAATAGAAAATGTACTACAAATCAGCTGAAAGTATAGTCATAAGCAGAGATTTTTTTTAAAGTTGCAGTAAAAGCTGTGGAACTTCTCACATACAATCTGAAAGACATAAGACATGAGTTAAATAAAATCACTTACCTTGAGCTTGCTGCAGCACCGACACAGCGATGCAGCGAGCTCAAGGTAAATGGTTTTATTTATTATTTTATTTAATTTTACCTATTCCATTGTCTGTCGACATCCCCCCCATCCTGCCCCGCCCCAACTGTTGCCAGCCGTGCCTGCTCATCATTAGCATGGCTGCTAATGACGTAACAAAAAAGACAACCTATCCTGACAATATGAAAAAGGGCAGGCTGGCTACACACTTCCCTAACAGATGTAAATAAAACATTCCATGAATATTTTAAAAACGTATACCAACCAAATAATGTGATAGATCCACAAAATGATGTGGATTTCATGACACATATACATTTACCATGGCTGACAATAGAACAAAAGACAACACTAGATCCCCCACTTACTAAGGAATTTGCAATGTTGGACCAGCCCCTCTCTGAAGTGTCACTCCCAAACATTTTGCCTCCACCCCTCATATTTGTGCTGAATTTGGTTTTGCTTTCCTTAGGACTCTATCACAGATAACCAGTGCTAAGGTGTTTGTGCTCACTGCTCTAACCACGTTAGACTTGGCTTATTCCCAATTGGTGCATTTAATTTACTTGTAAGTCCCTAGTAAAGTGGTACCCCAAGTACCCAGGGCCAGTAAACTAAATGCAACTAATGGACCTGCAGCACTTATTGTGCGACTCACATCAGCAGCCCTGCAAACATGCTTCAGGTCTGCAATTGCAGCCTGTGTGTGCAGTTTTAACCTGCCATTTTGGCCTGGCAAAATGAACCTTTTGTTGAGAGCACTGGCTTGAAACATCATGTTGAAACATCAACATAGTCTTTACTATGATGGTTTATTGAATTCATGAACTGTGAGCTGGGTAAATAATGACAGACAGACAGAAAATGAATATCTGATATGTAGTAATGAGTTTCCACACATGATTTTCGAAGAGAAGGGCTTGGAGATAGTTTTATGTATAGTAAGACATGTCAGTCATGAATCATGAAGCATCAATTTTTTTAATCTTTGTTAATTAAGTATCAAAGCAGCATTGTTCTTTTTCTTTCCATTTGAGACCCTCTGATGAAGAATCTTCACAGGTCCGAAAAGCATTGGGGATGGGGATTTGATTTCCACTAAATAACATGGGGAAATTTGGAATGCACCTTTGGATGGACATATATGGACTACATGAAAATAAAGATGTACTAATACTTGGATATTTGGATTATGAATGCTTTACTTATTGCAATAAACAGTAACGGACTCAATCATTAAATTTAAGAAATTAATTGGGTACAACAGGTGGTGCTGAGGAAAGACGCTATCCTAGATTCGGGATTAGTGCTGTTAAACTAAATAAACCTTTTGGCAGGCCCAAACCTTCCTAGGTTTTATAAATGCAATTTACAAATGGGAAGAGAAAGCTGGTTCATGTTTGGTGTCTCTCAAATCCAATTTTAAAATATTAACTAGTGGTGAAATTGGATTTGAAATTTCAATTCTGAAAATGTAACTTTTAGAACGTTGGCCTTTTCTTTTCTTAGCCATTTGTGCATGCAGCCTGTTTCTGTTCACATGGCTGGGTGTAGTTGGGCTTTGTGTATTCTTCCTAGACAGCCACACACAATGGGAGTTTAGGTGTGACTGGAAGGGCCATCACTGGCAGGATGGGAGGAAGGAGCGGGACTCAGCCTCACTTACACCTGAATTGGCTGTGCCCTGCTTCCATACAAATTGCTAAACAACCTTGCATTGTCAATTCATCCAAATTGGAGCCAGAGCAGGGGATGTAGAGAATTACATGAATTTGAAAGACAATGTCTAAAGGTTTCTACCACCTTCCAGAACCAGGGCACCAGTATATAAAAGAAGCACCTCAGACACCACTACGTCAGTACACTTCTGGACTTCTGGATGTTCTGCCAGGAAGAAGGACTGCTGTGGTGCTGAAAGTACTGCCAATCTGCTGGACTGCTACTCTCAAGGAGCTTCTCCCTTGATGTGCTCACCTGCTGCCTGCTGCCCTCTTGGTTGGGGAGGAAGAACTGGACCTGCAATCCACCTTGAACCCAGGACCCCAGAGTGAATCAAAGGGCTAGTCTGCTGGCCTCCTGATCTGAGCCTCGGAGACATAATAGACTCCTCGACAGCTCCTGGGTCCATCTTCAGTGAGTTCCTGGCCCCCAAAAGTGCCTCTCAGGCCCTGGACCCTTGGTGTGGGTCTCAAACTCTTAAAGTCAAGCTTTTGGGCTCTTTGCGATCGCGAGCGGTCTCGTTCGCACTGAAAATTAATGCAAACATTTGTAAGCCCGTCACGTCCCCCAGCAAGCATCAATCATAAAGGAGGACCACCAATGCAAAGTACCAGCTCGCTAATCTTTGACGCCTGGCACACTCCTCGTGCCACACTGACCACCGCCAGCGACGCTCTCCTTACTCTTGGTGACAATGTTCCATATGAACGGGGCTCTTGGCACAAAACTTGAGATGGCAAACCTACAGCTGGACCAATTTGGGACTGTACCCAACCCCTCATCCATCCCAGCCCGCCTTAACTTTTGAATTTGAAATAGTCCAGCGTGAACAGGTATTCCCGGTTGGTGCTTTATGCTTTTAGGTGCCATATTGCTTTTATTTTTAAAAAGATCATAACTCTGGTTCTACTGATTGGCTCTTTGTCATTTTGGTCCTGCTATGTTCACTAATTTAAGCTCTTTTTATCTATCCTGGAGTGGTATACTTTTTTGTAGTGTTTTCATTGCTTTACTGTTAATTTGGGGTTGCTTGTGCCTTACCTCGAGAAGGGTTGTGGCTGCTGCTTGACCAGGGCTCATACACCAATCAGTAACCTAATTTCTAACTCTGGGTCACATAACTAGATGTAGTTGGCAGTTGGTCTTTGTGAATTGCACCCAGACAATGAGACAAAGAGACGCTAGGTGCTGGCAGGATGGGCCACTCTGAGTTGATATGGGGTAGGAGCTGTTATCTACCATGCTTGCACATCATTAAGGTAAAAACAACAGTTGATGGACAGAATGCAGAACAATGTCATACATTCACCCCAGTACAGAGATCTGGGCCTAAATCCATCGTTTTTTTGCTCCCCATGCCATTCCAGTTTGAACCCAGCCATATGCAAATCAGTCTTGACCCTGTGCCTCATGGGAACAGTCCAGCCCAAACTGCCAAGCCAGGTCCTCCCTGGATTGGAAACAAGCATCCTAGGACCGGTTTCGGGGTTTCACCCCTCTTCAGCCAGGACGCTTGATTCTAGTGGCATGGAGAGCACGGGACTCACGTCTGAGCATACCCGTCCCACTCGGGGTGACAAATGTAAAAACAACAGTTGATGGACAAAATGCAGAACAATGTCATACATTCACCCCAGCACAGAGATCTGGGCCTAAATCCATCACCACCCCCTTTTGTACCGCTTTGTTCACCATAAGTTGGCAGGGTATGCTCAGACGTGAGTCCCTTGCTCACTTTGCCACTGGATTCAAGCAAGCCTGGCTGAAGACGGCTGAAATGCCAGAAACCGGTCCTAGGAAGCTTGTTTCCGGTCCAGGGAAGGCATGGCTTGGCAGTTTGGGCTGGACTGTTCCCATGAGGCACAGGGTCAGACTGATTTGCATATGGCCATGTCTGAACTGGGGTGGCAGAGTGGGCTAAAGAATGGTGATGGATCAAACCCAGATCTATTGACTGGGTGTGAGTGTTTGATTGGTTCTGATGCTCCGTCCGTCACCACCCCCTTTTGTACCGCTTTGTTCGCCATAAGTTGGCAGGGTATGCTCAGACGTGAGTCCCTTGCTCACTTTGCCACTGGATTGAAGCAAGCCTGGCTGAAGACGGCTGAAATGCCAGAAACTGGTCCTGGGAAGCTTGTTTCCGGTCCAGGGAAGGCATGGCTTGGCAGTTTGGGCTGGACTGTTCCCATGAGGCACAGGGTCAGACTGATTTGCATATGGCCATGTCTGAACTGGGGTGGCAGAGTGGGCTAAAGAACGGTGATGGATCAAACCCAGATCTGTTGACTGGGTGTGAGTGTTTGATTGGTTCTGATGCTCCGTCCATCACCACCCCCTTTTGTACCGCTTTGCACCTCATTAAGGCCCTGCCTGATCACTCTCACAAAGGGGTTTGATGCTAGTCTATTGTGACACCAGACAATCTGGGACATGAGCAGGGAGGCAGGAAATTATAAGCACCTCTGTGGAGGTGTAATCCTCTAGAAGCGTCTCCTACTTCACAGTGAGCCCCAGGTATAAATATGTAACCTGAGCCCCCCATCTCTTCTGTACACTCCCTCCTGGACCTGGGGATGCAACAGAAAAAGGACTGTTGTCCTGCTTTGCTGCCAGAAGGGCTGCCACTTTGCTGCCCTGCTACTCTGCTGCTCTGTTTGCTGAGAAGGACATCTTGACCTGCATCCTTCATCCCAAGCTGAAGTGACTACAAGGATCAGTCAGCTGACCTCCTTTTCAGAGCTACAGTAACATAACAAGCTTCAGAGGCTCCCAAGCAACTGCCCAGCTGAACTGCTGCCTGGACCTGAAACCGAACATGCCTGAGACATGCAGACCTCTGCTGGAGTGAGTTCCTGATCCCCACATGGTGCCCCTCAGGTCCTGCAACCTTGGTCTGTCCTCAGTTGAGCTCCCCTGAAGTTTTTGAGCTCCTCTCAAATTGGCCCATTAGTGCCAAGATCTTGCTGCCCATTCCACCCGCAATGCAAACTCCCGGCAAAACCGACTCTCCATGCTACATCGACCACCAGCGATGCCCGGCAGCAGCACTTTGTGCTACTCAATCAACAGTTTGTGGTGGCTGCCTATATGAAACTCCAGCCACATACATCTGCGATGCCCGGCAGGATCTTCACGCTACAGCAACAACCGTCCGTGACATCCAGTCTGCTCTTTGCGCCACTTCAACAGCTACCCGTGATGCTCCTCACAGCCCCTTCCACCATTAAACTCATTGCACTGGACTGTGATTTGTTATGGTACTCTTTCAGCAGGACTAACCTGTTCCCTCTATCCTACCTGTGCTCCATCAGATGGTCTGAGCTTGTGATTTTCACTCAGTTGTGATTTTCACCCAGTCTCGCATGATCAGATAGTCGTGAGTAGTGCTTTGTGCTATTTGACGCTATTTTCACTTAAATATTTAAAACTGCATATCGCTGGGTCTACTGATTGGAGGTTAAGCTATGGTTTGCTTGTGACTTCAACCTGGCAAGGATTGTGATAGCTCCTTGAGTGGGGCTCGACCACCCCCTCCCCTCCCCCCCCCCCCCCCAACCAGTAAAACAAGTTCTTTCAGGAAAAATAGCTAAAAGAAAAGAAAAAGGAGAAACTCCATGCCTAGATGTTTTTCAGCAGAGTTCTACCAAGAATGCACTGCAATTTTACTGTTTAGGCATCTGGTGGTCTATAATGAAGCATTTGTGAAGGCACTCTTCCAGGCACAATAAGAGAAGCATTAATAGCTGCATTCTTGAATCCAGAAAAAGACTCTGAGGAGTACCAATCATATAGAGCACTTTCTATGATCCCAGTACACACCAAGATACTCAGTGGCATGCTAGCCAAACGGATACTGTCACGACTCAAAGACCTGATACACACCAATTGCACTGTATTAATCACAGAGTGTCAGACAAGACAGTTATGTATCATATTGAGAAAATTGGTCTAGGCAGGTGTTAAAAACAATTGAAGCTTGTTCCAATAGAAATAATACTACTAAAGAGACGTTGCCTTTAGCAAGAAAGAACAAGAGTATAGCAGATCGGATTAAAGATTCTTGGAAGCATATATAGAGGAATTTAGAGGCACGCATAACAAAATATACCAAATATTAGACGATAACCTTTCCTTTTGACAGGTATGATATAAAGTCTTGCATCACATAAAGTATTATATATTAGTCAAATCAAATCAAATCAAAATACGCTTTATTCGATTTTTTAGTAAAATCATAAAAGCACAATAAAATAGCAAGGAAAACACAATTTGCACCATAATACAGAATGCTAAAAAACAATACATATATATTCACACAACCATGAATGTAAAACATTACTCTAAAAGAGGACTTTACTTTGTATTCCTGTATCTAATCACAGCTCTTAAAAAGGCAGAGATGGCCATAATAGTTTGTTCATTTTCTAAGAGTTGTAGCCTTAAGAAAGCAGTTCTACATTGTCTTAGTCCCCAGCTTCTTGGGATTGATATTAAAAACGTTTTCCTCGGTAAAACATAGTATTTACAAAACAGTGTACAGGGCATAGTTGATTGTGTTGAAATATCATCACACGGGCATAGAGGCAAATTCTTCGACCAATCATTAGTTTCTGGGAAGATAATCAGCCTAAAAAAAGAACCACATAGAAAACGGGTTAAAAACATACGACAGAGACTACTCTGTACCTGTACCAGATACGGTTGTATTCCTAGACAAATTGTCATCAGATGGTTCTCCATTACTGTATGTTTCTGTCTTTCTATACACCATCGCTTATCCACTAAATGGTTCAGATAGCAAATTGTTATCGTTTTTCTGGGTATCTTTTCCATACAAGCTGGGGAGTCAAAGTATTCTGGATGGCCAATCTCATACAACATTCTTTTTATATAACTAATCCATGGAATACTAGACACCTTATCCAATTTAATGCAATCTAAAATTACATCTCTGTTAAAACCTGTTTCCAAGGACGCCCATACCTTATGCCACAATAGGAGGGGATTAATTTTAATTATATCAGTGATATAAGTAAGGCCAAGTTCCCTATGGCAGTTATATGTGGCAGTGGAACTAGGGACCGCCAACACATAGCGGATAAAAGCATTTTCACAGAGTTGAATATCTTGTGACTCTGCGATACCCTAGATGCCGGTCCCATATGTCGCAGTTGAAATGCATTTAGATTTATAAATATCCAATAACTCAGGGACAGGTCTACAGCCTCAATGGAAGTGTACTAAAACATCATAATATGTAATTCCAGATCTCCTTCTCTGCAATTAACCCCCCTCCTTCTGCCCATGCCTATATTTTGGTAAAATAAGTACAGAGTTGACGCTGCCTGAAGGGGGTGCATTTGAGGGTACCACTCCTGAGGCCCTGTCATGTTTCTGTCCCTCACTAATGGAGAGAAATAAATTGGAGACCACACTGTCTGCCCTAAATAGGGGTCGGCAGTGTAATGCCCTTTTTCCAATGGCAACTACTCGGGCCGACATTTGAGGAAGCTTTCCATTGACAGAGCCAAGAGAGGGTTGTTGGGCAGGTTCCTGGTGGTCTCCCTCATTCTAAATAGGATAGGTGGATTGTTGGTTTGGCCAACTGCATACTCTAGCACATTTGTACTGGAGTACCCTCTCCATCACAGTCTAAATCTACCGCTAGGTCCCAACATAGAAACCTTGACTACGCGAAAACACTTCAGGTATCTTGCCAATGAGAGGACTTAGGCAGGTGTGACATTTTTGCTGGGCACCTCTCTCCCACCCCAATTCAACCAGCTCAGTCAACAACTAACTCAAGTAATTAGATGGCATGTACTTTGCCCTGTCTGCCTTGAAGAGGTTTATTTACTACAAAATGATCCTCCGACAGCAGTGCTACCCTCACACCTGCATCAATTACTCCATCTGCCCACATTTCACCCCTGCAATCATCCCTTCAGCCTACATCCGAACACACAATAGCAATCCACCTCCTGACCCCATTTCACAACCCAGCCCATTGTCATCTTCCCACACCATTCATACACTGCCCACCATAATTATAACTGTGCGAACCACATCCAAAACCTGACGACTTCCATGCCCGCATACCCTCAAATATATCCAAACCTTCCCATACCACCAAACTCTCCCATACTGAAAGCTTTGTCATTCCCCAACCCTCCCATGCACCCCCAAACCCTCCCATGCCACACAATCTCTCATATCTGCTAAAAGTGAATACAAATAACTGAGAAAGCCTCTCAGAGAGCATGTACTCCTAAATGACAAAAAAATACTTTCAAGGGGAATAAAATATATTGAAACTGTAAATTGGAAAAAAAAAATTGAGGTGTAAGTAGAGGCAAAAACACTCACAAAAGTGGTACTTTTTGTATTGCTATAATATATAATTGTGCTGTGTTTTCTACCTATGCAGCGCAGGGAAAGGATTCCATTGGGCAGCGAGCTCACCTTGATAAATGGTTGACTACAAGGAGCCGCCCCCACTCCCATGCCATTTCGGGCTTCCACATCAGTGAAACGCAGTATTACTGGAGAGTGACTAAGCACCTTTTTAGACCAGAGAAGGTCTGTCCTCAAACTACAAAAGTGAGGTAGGAAAGGAGGGTTACTAAAGGGGATCTTTTGGTGCTGACAAAAGTTACAAAGACACAGGAAACGGCTGAAACATGTTGACAGACATGCAGATAGGAATAATGAAGGGGCTCTGATCAGCCCTATCACCACATCCTACGTTCTCTCTTTTTAATCCTGACCGGGAAGTCATGGAATAAAGTACTAGTATGGAAATTCCTGAGCCAGTTTTAAATTCTATATTTTGCACTTACTTTTCTTCTTTGACCCCACAATTATATGTTTGTATTGTCTTGCTCCTCCCTTTTGCTCCACCCCAGGTGTTGGTTTGTGCAGGGGTGTTGTTTAGCAAGCCCTATGATGAAGCATCCTGCAAAATTGTGGGTGAGGGCAGTTTTTCAAACAAATAATGTTTGCCACTTAAATCTATAGGGTGATCTTTCATACATTGTGATTAGTAGTGGAGGTCGAAGTAGGAGCCTTCCCTCTTTCCCCTTTATTGAGTGTGATATAGTGTTTTCTATATCTGGAAAACCCTTAGAGTTAGAGCTTTACATTTGCAGGAATCATTAAGACATATTGATTAACAACAATCATTTTGTGACAGTGTTTGCCTGGGGAGTTACTTTCTCAGTGAGATTTGGGGATGGGGGGTGAAACTCAAATTTCCCAACTAAAAAAGCAGTGTGCCACTACCCAGTGGGTGAAATACCCAAGGATCGGGATGAACTGTTCACATGAGGAACAGGGTCAGTACTGATGTGCATTAGATGAGCCTTTACCTAGAGTGGCACAGTGGGTGAAAAACTATGGTTTGGAATACTACACCAAGTGATTGCCAGTGGTTAGAATGCAAACATTTGTCCCATCACTTTTGGGGATTTGCTTGCCAGTAGTATACCTAGAAACCTCAGAACGGTGCAGCTTTCCAAGCCTACTACTGTCAATGTTTGTACATCTCAAAAAATGTGTACATTTCCACCCATTCAAGGAGTACTTCTGTGGGTGCAGATTTACAACTATTTTTTTGCTACACCGGTCCAACATATGGACAAGATAAAAGCTCTTACTGAAAAAAGGGAATAACAAAAAACAGCAGCACAGACGTCCCAACTCAGGCTCCTAGATGCAACTACCAAGCCATGAAAGAATTTGAGGGGGGTGTCACTCCCCATACAGCCCCCTGAAGTTAATCCCTTGCTTTTTTTTGCATATTTATATAGCGCGAACTCGACCCGAAGGTATTGGAGAGCTTTACATGATCACCGTACTTACATTATACATTCGGGCACGGGGAGATTAAGTGATTTGCCCAGAACCACAGGATGTGGACGCGACCCCGAGGCTCGAACCCTGGTTTCCAGTACCTAAGTCGGCAGTCCAGCCGACGGACCACATCCTCTCCCCTTTTCGCAGCACAGCTCTGAAGGTCACCTGGAAAGATAACATAATTCCAAATGGAAAAGTCTGACCTTTAAAGGGATGCAGCATCGAATACCGGCAACAGCTCAATTTACAGCCATGAAGACAGAACGGCAGCACATTTGGGTTTCTAAATGAACCTCAAAATAGGCCGTGACAGCTCAAGGTGGATGTGTTAAAAGAAAGGGCGCCTTCGATCAGAGGCGCTGCATGGGGAGTTCCACTTCCCACCCGGCAGTAAACGCTGAAAAACAATGCTCTGGCAAAAAAAAAAAAAAAAATCGAACTGGTGCCAAATCACGGTAAGAAATTGGTTTTCAAATTGAAAATAGCGGCAGAATTGAAAGAAATGCGGAAAATACGCAAATTCCATTCCTTTCCCATGTCCTCGGCAATGATAACCGATAAACTTAAACGCTTTAAAACATAAATATTAACGTGAGAGAGTTTGCGATATGGATGAGAGTGCTGAGCTGACATGATTAAAAACGTAGTAAAAAACATTTAAAAGATATTATTTGTCATGTATTCCTTTTTAACTTTTTAATTCTTCATTGCTATATATCTATTTTTGATTTTGTTATGCATTGCTACTGTCTTGTAACTGTATCTCTTTTTCTCTAAAACAAGAAATTATTTGAACACAAAAATTAAACAGATTTGAAAAAAAGAGTGCAATCTAATTGCTTGTGCTTCAAAAAATCCCTGCTGCTTTGAATGGTCAGAAGAAACGTGCTTTTCACTGTGTTTTAAAACTAAGGCTGGCAAGAATCGTAAAACGTCTCCAAGGTCACCAGAGAGTCTCGCGAGAGTATATTCCATGCGTCGAATTACATACGAATAGATAAACGGATACACGGTGGCATCTATAGATATGGAATTTACGTAAGCCCCCTCTGCGGCTCTGCCTCTGAAACATGAAGCCACATCACCATGACTCCCACGTCTGGGCTAAAACGAAGGCTGAGACGAATGCATCCTTTCTGCAGAACTCGACTGAATGAGATTTGCAGAAAATGAAGATTTCTACATGTTATAGAATTATACTTTATGTCCCCTGGGTTGTCAGAGATTCATCATTTGTTTGCCAAGAATGAAAACAAAATACAATGGTGTCTTCTATCTAATTCCTTTAAAAAAGAGAAGCTCCAGTTGTTATCATGTAGTTATAATTATTCTAAAGAATAACCACGTGTGACTGCGAAAAACTAGCTCAAGGGGCGTTTTTCCACCATAAAGGTGTCACAAATGCCTTTGTGCTAAATTGGAATCCAAAACGGTTAGCAGATTGACTTTACCACTCGATTACGATAAATGCGGCTAACAATACGGCATAATGTTCAGCAAAACCATTAATGCGCTGTTTTCATCATGTTTACACCTTCAGTTACTACCACCATGCAGGTGTTATATTACGTGTTATATTTCTCCGTAAGGCGATAAGGTTTACTACCTCTTTGACGGCCAGGAGAGCTCAGACTAGCCGTGTAAAGGCTAAACTGAAAAACATGGAGGGGATATTCTCAAGGACTTATCGCCGAGTCAGCGGCACTTTATCGCAGCCAAAGTGGCGATAGATTTATCGCCCTATTCACAAGCTGGTGCTAACAGCTGATATCGCCAGTTTTACTGTGATAGCAACCGCAAAAAACATCGCCATGGATGACACCGGCAACTAGTGCTAATGAGATGCAGAGTAGGCGTTCCACTGCAAAAAGCCACGATAACACCACTTTGCAATATTCTCAACGACCAGCCAGATCGGCGATAAGATCTCAAAGGAGGCGATAAGGCACGTTAGCAGCAGGGATTTAACACCTGCTTTTACCTGGTGTTAAGTCCGACGACAACCTGAACCATAGAAGGGAGCCCAGCCCAGAGCCACACCTGAAGAACAACAGATGCCACGGAGCTACTGTTCATGCAGCTCAGAGCCACAAGAGTGCCACAACACCCACCGCCACCACACCCAGGCACACGACCCCCCCCTGCGACCCCCCCCCCCCGGACTACCACAGAGGCAGCGCAGACAAAGACAGTGGACCTTCAGCAAACGCACCAGCCTCACAGATTGAACACCAGAGAATGTCATTGCCCACTATAGGCTCAAAAGGACAACCATCCTCCGAATCCTGACCATCATTGCCCACAGGCTGACGGTACCAACACAGCGGACAACCAACATCCCTCCCTGAGCTGCACCTGTTGGCCTCTGGTACCTTCCAACCAACAACTGCCAGAGTCGGAGGAGTCTCACAGCCAGCCCTATCCAATTTCCTCACACCTGTCTTGGATGCCATCATCAGCTTGGTTCCCCAGCACCTTTACTTCCCATACACTGTGCAGGAACAGCTGGAATGTGTGAATTAAAAGCACGTTGCTCTGGGTATGGTTCTTTTCTGGAATGGCCAACGTGTCTGCCAGGGCAGCGCCTCTCACCCCGCCACGAGGCCGACGGCATGAGCGGTGGTGCCTGCGATCCTGTGCGCCTGCTGCACCCCAGACCACTGGTCCCCAGACCCGTCTTGGCCGCTCCTGCGCACCCAGACCTCACTGCTCACCTGCCGACACGGCGTGTGTCAAAGAGGGCCCCCCACGTGTCAGTGCAAGCTCCAAGACCGAGGCCCGCGACCTTGGCAGCCTCCTCAGACCACCGTTGGCCTCCGTGACACAGGCCCCCAGCACTCCTTTCTCATTGACATAATCCACCACTGCCTCCAGCCTACACTGCGGTCAAGTAGGTCACACATTTGGAACTGAGTCTTGATTTTTCAATGTCTGAGTTCATATCATTGTACGCAAGGAGAGAAGTAAGAGGAAGACGTGGTTCAGTCCGGAGGAAAAAAGGATCATCGTTATAGAGGTGATCGGACACTACCAACAACTGCTCTGGTGCCACTAACTCTGCATCACAATCCAATGACAAGTGGCTGTGGGCCCCTGCTGACCATTGCCCCCGGCCTACACTGCGGTCAAGTAGGTCACACATTAGGAAATGATTCTTGGTTTTTTCATGGCAGAGTTTGTACCATTGTACAGGCCTCATCACAGACTGTATCCCCTTTCAGCTGTGGTGCCACTTACTCTGTGCCCCAAAAATTCATGGACACTCTGGTTGAACTTTGGTGGCGTCTGAGTCTATGGCCTGGGTGTTGTCTTCATCATAATGTAGCTGATACTGACTTGATGTTAAAACTGAGTCTGTAGCATTCATCTCCTCCATATTGCCTGTGTCTGCTTGGTTCTGCCCTCTGCATCATGCCCTGGAGGAACACCTTCCACTGTCCCCCGAAACACCCTGCGACATTCACCTTGGACATCGTCGAGGACCCGCTAAGTTCTCGTGGCCCTACCTCTGTGCACTGCAAGTCACCATCCCGTGGCGGTGTGCTTGTGCCGGCTGCAGTGCATCTGGGGCCACTAACTCTGTGCAACTTAAGTCATGGACCCTTCTGATTGAATATTGGGTGACCTCTGTACTTGCTCCGGCTACCATCATGATGCTTCGCAGTTGTTTGTGTTATGATGGTGTTTTCTGTTTCCCCCTTAAGAGTGATCACTGTTCAAGTTGTTGCCAGCACCAACCACTCCCTGAGGGCTGGCTCACACTCACCCCACACCCATCCACCAAAGGTGTCACTGGTCAGGTGACCCTGGTAATAAAAAGTGGCCGGTCACACGTGCCCATAGCCAGTTCAACTAACTATCAAAATGTGTCCATGTGCTCATTACGTAAGCATGATGGCCCCGGGCCCTACCACATTACATTGCGCTGTGTACAGCGGACGCAACCATGTCACCTCAGGCAGTGGGTAAGACCTTGGACATGTAGCTTTGTTGTCCCCCCCTTTATACGTAAGAGGAGTGGACTGGGACGGAGCACACAAGTCCAGCGTAGGGGTGTGATTGATTATCCCGGGGCTCAGGGCGTGGTTCAGTACTGGAAATGTGCAAATGCTTATGTCTCTGTCGCAGTGTGGGTGTCCATTGGGCAGTCTAAGTGGTCCCTGATGGGAATTAGACACCCACGTATGTAATCTAGTTCGGCTGCCATGAGGTCAAACCCCACCCGCACCTGTTCAGCCACCTCCTTCTGGCAGTCTAACACCTGACCTTGGAATGCGATGTGTGCTTCGGTGAGGTGCTGGCAGCCAGCCGTGGTGGTGGGTGCTTCCTGCTGTGTGGTCTGTGCAGTGGGTGGAGTCTCCTCGATGCAGCTGGGCTGCCCTGCTCCTGGAGGTGGGTTGCCTAAGATGTCCATGAGCTGCTGTAGGGCGTCGGTGTCGAAGGTGTGAAGGACCTCTACATCATCACTGATGAGTTGTCTGGTCTGCTCTGCAGGAGGTGTTGATTTTCCCTCTGCAATGTGAAGGGGAGATGCATTTTAACATTGTGTTGACATGTATGTTGACGCATTGTTCAAGTTTACATACAGACTGCATGACAATGTACATTGTGACTGTTTGGGAGGAGCTGACTATTTGATGCGGGACAGTGGACATTGAGCTACATTGCGGATGTGATGTTGTACACGTACATTTGCATCTCACAGTTTCCTGCTATGCCAGATGTGATTGGCTAGTTTCTACGCACAAGCGGAACCAGTTCTGTCCTCTGTTCTGTAGCGAAAGTGTTGCACTTTGTACCACATTGTCGTCAATGTTGATGTGCTGTTATTCCTATGTGTGTGTGCTGCATTGTGGGAGAGTCGCCCCTGCAGCTGTGATTTTGCTGCCCCTTATCCCTTTGAGGCGGTGTGCTTTTGACTTCTGTGCTTCTACAGTGCTGAGATGTTGCAGACTTGGCCAACTGTGGCTCTTGTTCGTATTTTGGACTCTTGGGCATGGTTTATCCGCAGATGTGTTGTTGACGTCAGGGGTTCTTTGTGCATGTGGATGTGTCAGAGTGTAATCTGCTCCTTTACAGATGTGTTCCACACTCAGCCACCTCATTGTCGTGGCATGCACCATGTCATGATAATTGGACTGCAACCATGCTATTTGTCATGCAGTGTCACTTGCACTGTCGGTGTGGCTCACAGACACGCAGCTTTACTGGTTTTGACACATGTGCATGGGTTGGTTGTGAGATTGGTGCTGTGTGGGGAGGGAACCCTTTGTGCCCATAGTGGATGGGGTCCTGCTTGCTGTTTGTATGTGTGCTGCACTGTGCCAAGGGGATCAGGGACATGATCCAGAGTCATTGTGGGAGTGCAGTGTGCTCTACTCACTGGTGCATGAGTGCCATTATGCCCATCTCCCCCAGTGCTCCCAGTCCCTGGTCGATACTCACCCTGTTGATGTTGTGTCAGGTCACGTTGAGCAGTGTCCGGATCCCCAACTCCTGGCACCGTATCCCGACTGATGACTGTGGCCACCATTTTATCCATGTCATCCAGCTTCTGGTGTGCCGCTGGACCCCCAATCTGTGTTGCTGCTTTCATGTTGGCATTGAGTTTCTTCTTGGTTTTGCCCTTCACATCATTCCAGCGCCTCTTGACCTCTTCCATTGTCCTCCTCAACGCTGCAACTGCATTCATGGTCCAAGATGGTCTGCCATATTTGCGGCTTTGTTGCCAATAACACGTAGGAGGTGACAAACAGTTTTTGGTAGTGTTCTATCACCTCCGTAACGATCCTGTTTTCCTGCAGACTGAACCGCATCTTCCTTTTCCCCTTCTTCTTGGCCTTCCCCGACCCCGAGGTTACTTGCTGGTCGTCTGTGGGGCTTGTGGGGTTCACGTTGTCCTCTGCCCTCGGTCCGCGTGCATCCATGGTGCTACTCAGTTTTTTTTGTGTTTTTTTTGTTCTGCTTTTATAGTGCATTCTCCCACATGACACGTGGGAATTGCAGGCTTGTCGCTGGTTATCGCTGATTTTTGTATCACGATTTGGGGCATCACAACTTTTTCGCATTCGTGTTTCGCATTTTTTCAGCTTCGCGTTAGTTTTAATCTGGTCATTTGGCATGTTATCGTGAGACTATCACATGGTGCCGCCGGGTTGAGAATACAACGTTAACACAGTGTTATTTTCCCGCGATAGACTGCGATGTGCAAAGTTGCATTGAACTAATTTTGCGATAATTATCACATGCTCTTGAGAATATCCCCCTATGTTGGGCTATTGTAAAATGTTAGACTATCTATTTTCACATATTTCTACAATTGTACAGAGAGAACTAGATGACTATTAGCATATGGGAGATAAGAAAGAGAGGCTATACAAACCATACAAAAAAGCAGAGTTTTGGCTCAGCCACTTTTCTAATGTGTCGAAACCCACTTATACCTACTATTCTCTTCTTGTTAGCAAGGCTACTGCTCCCTTACTTCTACATTTTCTTCATGCATGTCTCACTCAACTAGGAATTTGCTACTCGTAGATGGAAGTCAATTGGAATAATATTCCAAATGATGTATATTATTTCAATAATCTAAGGACTTTGTTACAATTAACATGTTTTCTTTATAACTTATTATTTCTGATAACCTTTTTTTTATTTCATAGATATACAATTCCCTTACAAGTGTCCATTTCGCTGAATTATTTTATGACTACAGATATACTCTCTCGCCCAGTATTGTAAAGTAATACCATATATCTCATATTCTCTTTTCCCCTGTTCACTATTCATGGGCTATTTACATCTATAATCCCAAATATATTTTTTGATGGGTACATTATTGTACTGCATTTTTTCAGCTTCTCACTAATAAATCTGTCTCTTACCAGCTCACTAGGGCTAGGTTTGTACAAATTGGATATGTTTGTACACTTTCAGTTCTTTGTTCTGCTGGTATGTCTCAGCTTGGTGACTCACTCTATTCAGTCACTTTTTCTACAGTTCAGCACTTACTATTTGGCTTTCACCTTACATCACATAACCGTGTTTATATTTGCTGACCTACGATTCATTCATTTGCAGCCTTAAAAAATTCCTCAGGGAATGAAACATGTCAGCAATTTCATTGTGCGTCTTTTCCCATGTTGGGTAATGTATTCACTTTATTGAGGAAGAGCACAGAGGCAATATCTGATGCACTGAGCAATTCCTTTCTAAATCTGACTTAATGGACTTTTGGATCACGTTTGACCTGTGGACTACTCGACCATTGAACTCTATGTTTAGTGATTTAAGACTGTGAATAATGGAAACATTTTGCTTTATTGAAATATGTTTTCTTAATACCTTTTGATCACTACCTCTCCTTACATGATCATGAACACCAAACACAAAGACCACAAAGTCCACTTCAATCAAGTAAAAGCCAAGAAACCCTACTCCCGCCAGAATTAAAACATACCGAAAGTCACAAATTTCATGTAACTCGATTGTGACTTTCAGCAAGAATAAAAGATAGCAAACCACACTGCAGTCATACACGAGTTGAGAAACTGCCATCACCGGGATTTGAGAGTTTTGTATCATGTATTTAATGACATGTGATCCACTGGTTCTTATTAAGCAGCCGCGGCCCGTTTAGATAAGAGCAGTGGGGCCGGGTGGGGAATTTAATTTTCCCTCGTGGTCATCTGTTGAATCCCCCCAACCCGGCCCCACCGCTCTTACTTGCACGGACCACAGCTGTTATTGAGCTACCTCGAAGCATTCTGTCTCCCATACTCGAACTAAACAGCCAGGGACGTAGCTTGGTCAGCAAGACCAGGGAGGTGGTGTGAGTTTCAGATTTTCCGACAATCACACTGGCATATGATGTTACTCATTATATGGGAAGCAGCGCATGAGGGCGCTTAAGGGCCAGTGGAAAGGGGAAGGATTGCAGATTGTGAGGGGTACCTAAAACACACTGGGGAATATTCACAAGAACGGGCGATAATTATCGCCAATCTCGGTTAACGCAATTTAACGTATCGCCGTCTATCGCTGAAAACTAAAGTTGTGTTAATGGCGTATTCTCAACACGCCGGCAACAGGCGATAGTTTCCCGATAACGCATCAAATGTCTGCCTTAAAATTACCAGGACGACGATAAAAAAGGAAATCCGAACGTGAAAAAAGTGGTGATGGGCCCAAAATATGAGAGATAAGCAGCTCCAGGCTAGCAATTCCCACATCAGGCAGAAAAAATCACCATAAAAGCTGCAAAAAAACAAAAAACACACTAACAACTGAGAAGCAACATGGAGGAAGCTGGAGCAACTACAGAGGCCCACCAGAACCCCACAAACCCCCCGGAGTACCCGCCAGAGACCTCGTGGAAGGAGAAGGGCAAGGAGAAGCCAGCTACGGCGTAGAAGCCTTGCTTGCTCTCCAGCTGTTCCTGCGCAGTGTGGAGGAAGTGAAGGTGCTGGGGTATCAAGCTGATGATGGCATCCAAGACAGGCGTGAGGAACTTTGATAGGGCTGGCTGTGAGACTCCTCCGTCTATGGCAGTTGTTGGTTGGAAGGTACCAGAGGCCAACAAGTGCAGCACAGCCAGTAGCTTTGTCTACGGAGGGGTGTTGGTTGTCCGCTGTGTTGGTACCGTGAGCCTGTGGGCAATGTGGGTCAGGATGTGGAGGATGGTTGTCCTTTTGAGCCTGTAGTGGGCAATTACATCCTCTGGCGTTAAGTCTCCAAGGCTGGTGCATTTTCGGAAGGTCCACTGTCTTGTTCTGCGCTGGCTCGGTGGTAGTCTGGGGGGGGATTGTCCTGGGGTGGTGGTGGGTGTTTTGGCCCTCATGGGTCTCCAAGCTGCATGATTAGTAGCTCCATTGCATCTGTTGGTCTTCAGATGTGGCTCTGGGCTGGACTCACTTTATATTGCAGGTTTTCGTCCTACTTAAGACCATAAAAAAGCAGGTCTTACGTCCCTGCTGCTAACGTGCCTTATCACCTGTTTTTGGACCGCATCGCCGACTTGGCTGGTTGTTGAGAATATCGCGAAATGGTGTTATTGTGTGTTTTTGCACGGGAATGCCTACTCTGCATATAATTAGCGTTAGTTGTCGCTGTTAGCCTTGGCGATCTTTTTAGTGGCAGCTCTGTTAGGTAAACTGACGATGTCGGCTGCTAGCGCAGGCTTGTGAATAGGGGGATAAATCTATTGCCACTTTCGTGGTGGAAAAGTGCCACTAAATCGGCGATTAGTCCTTGAGAATATGCCCCACTATTTTCTAAAATAACCATGTTTAAAGACCCTCAAAACAGAGATGAGAGTGTATGCGTGTGTGCTTTTGTCTGACTGAGTATTTAAAACCCCCAGGTGAAATCTGGCAAACACCTTAGCTTACCCGACTGAAAACTCTGGTACCTAACAATCTATTATATAATACATTTATTAGGGGAGTGTAACACCCCAAACACCTGCCCTGAAGCTACACCCTTGCAAATGGCAGATGGTAATAGGGATATTTGTGGCAACTTTTGGCATGTTTGTGAGGGTGCCAGCGACATCTTAAGGGTTTGGGGGACCCTGGGCCCAATGTATTATGATCCAATTTCAGCTTTTTCATATCCTCTTCGACCAGTTGACTGGTACTGCGCAGGCACACTGTTCCAAATTCTAGGGGCCTCATTTATGAAGTTTTGCCATAGGGTAGCGCAGCAGGCTTTCCTGCTGCGCTTCCCTACGGCAAAAGAAAAGGGCAGGAATGCACCGTATCTATAAGATATGGCCAACGCAGGCACCTTTGCACCATGGTGCAAGGGCGCCTGCATTGCGGGGATGATTATTTTTGTAAAGGAAGGGAAACCTTTCTGTACAAAAATAATCACAGAGGCTTTTTCATCTTTCTATGTGTGCTGCAGAATGCAGCACACATAGAAAAAAGAAAGAATGAGGAGAAATAAAGATATTTCTCCTCGTTGTGCCTTCCTGGGAAGGCGTTAGCTTTTGGCGCTGCCTCAGACCTACAATTTCTCGTAAATCTGGGGCAGTGTCAAAAGGTCATGGATGTTGCTGGGAACGCCCCCAGCAACACCCATTGCACGCCCCTTTAACGCAGAACACTGCGTTACAGGGACTGATATTTATCAGGCAGAATTAAAGCAAAAAAGGTGGCTTAGTGCTGCCTGATAAATATCACGCAGGCTTCTGCGCCACAGAACGTCACAAAAAGTTTTGTTCCAGAGGTGCAAGGGGCCTAGGTGTTTCTATCTATTAGTCAGGGATTGTGATGTTTGTTTTCAATATTGTAATACAGCAGCAGCTCACTAATCTTATTGCAAATAAAGTCTGCGCCTTTTCTCATATGAAAGGTCCTGTTTCGATCTAAAATGATCTTTTTTGAAGATGTTGCATGGTGCTGAAAAACAGACCACATTTCTCAGCAATCTGTGTAGTATACTCCCACACATCACTTATATTAGAAATAAATCAAAGGCAAATGTTATTTAAAAAAAACCTATGTTGAAGAATCATTCAAGGTCATCAGGGCAGGAATGTGTGGAGAACAGAGCTGGACCTATCAAAGGGCCCCCTGAAAGGCTGGGGCCCTGGGCCAGAGCACATTTTGCCCATGCCTTAAATCGTCTCTGGAGGGTGCTGCTCTACTTTTGTGTGCAAAACTATTTTGAGTCAAAAGTTAACTTAAGCACAGTGCCAAAATTGCTTAGCAATGTCGCTCATCAGTCCCATTTCATCTATGCAAAAGAGGAGTAACTCAGTGGGATCAGCGCAGATTTTCAGAAAGCCAGCCTACAAAATTAGCGTGATCTATCTTTGAAAATAAACGGCAAAGCAAACCAGGTATAAACTAGGGACAAGCAGAACGTTGCATGATACTGTTACATGTGGGGTGAATTTGGTGAGAAAATACACATTTTACATGGCTTACGCTTTGGCGGTGGTTTTCACGTTTGAAATTCCTACTGGGGTATTGTAGTGTCCTTAGCCCCCACAGACACACGGGAGACAGGTAAGGATCTGTGATTCTTTATTGTTACAGAATGTGTTGCGCTGCCCACACTCATGTCTACCCACGCTCCTTCGTCCCTCTGCAATGCCTCCTCCCACACCCTTGACCGGATGTGGTGTCCAGTTCCCTTGGTGTCCCCATGGTCCACTGCAGGGTCCTAGTGCCCTGCCCCAGGTCACTACAGGTATAAATATCACTCAAGAGACCATTAGGTTTCCCCTTTGCCATTACGTAACCATTAGTATTGCATTGAAATAGATTTTTAGCACAAGCACCAGTGATGACATGGATTTGCAACTTTTGCTAAATGTAACACACTACAATTTTCCATTTGCACAACCCTATGGTAGTGATTTTCAAACAGAGTCGTGCTACGCGAATCTCAGTTTTATATTTATATTTGTAAATTGGAAAATACATAAAACCTAGCTTCTTGGCACTATATGCTAAAATAGAGAAAGAATCAAAGTAATGATGGTGTAGTAAATCTTCAAATTAAATAGGCAGGTTTTTAAAGTTTACGGAAGACGGGCAGAGTGAAAGAGGAGTGTAGGTCAACAAAGAGAGTGGAGACTGTTCCACTTCCTAGCTGCACGTAAGGAGAAGGACCTCTCCAGGGCTTTAAGTGGGGTGAAAAAACTGGGGTGTCTCTCAAATGGGCGTGGCAATGTAATTTAGGGCGTGGCTTAAAAACACGTAATCTAAAAATCTGTGCTTAGCATAGTGTGCCGCCCGACTTGTATTTTGCTGTTTATGTCATTTTATCCAGATATATGATACAACAAGTAACATCATACCCACAACAAGTCAGGACTATTGGCTTTGTCAATGGTTATTAGTTGCATAAGAAAAATAGCAGCAACTATGGCTTGCATATAATATTGAAAAAGCTTCCACTTAAAGCCCTGGTGACACCACAACAATGTTGCTGCTCCTGAGTTTCAAAAAGAGAAGGGAAATCTAGGGAAAAAATTACTCTTTACAGGATTTCCTTTCGCCTATAACACTCACCTAGCACCACGTCATGCCGTAACTTCTCCACTACTGAGAAGTGAGCAGTGTGAGCACGTGCACATTGATGTGCCTGTTGTCACTGCAGTCCAGAAAAAATGAACCACCTGTGCCAGGGCACAAAACAGAGCCTGATGGTGACCCGTTTCGAGACCTCCTTTAAACAAGCATTTGCAATGCAATAGGTCTCGCATTTATAAGAGTTGGAGCTATTGGCATTGTAAAATTACAATGCCTTTTATTTATGTTTTGTTTTTAAAACAAATAAAAGGCATTGTCATTTACAATGTCAGTAGCATAAACTCGCATAAAAGCAGTGTGTGGAGTGCAGCAGTGTGCGGCGTGCAGCAGTGTGCGGCGTGCAGCAGTATGCGGCATGCAGCAGTGTGCGGCGTGCAGCAGTGTGCGGCGTGCAGCAGTGTGCGGCGTGTAGCAGTGTGCGGCGTGCAGCAGTGTGCTGCGTGCAGCAGCTGCGTGCAGCATGGAGCAGTGAGTAATGCAGCAGTGTGTGGCATGCAGCAGCGTGCAGCAGTGTGCTGCGTGCAGCAGTGTGTGGCGTGCAGCAGTGTGTGGCATGCAGCGGCATGCAGCAGTGTGTGGCGTGCAGCAGCGTGCGGCAGCATGTGGCGTGCAGCAGTGTGAGGCGTGCAGCAGTGTGCGGCATGCAGCAGTGTGCGGCGTGCAGCAGTGTGCGGCGTGCAGCAGTGTGTGGCGTGCAGCAGTGTGTAGCGTGCAGCAGTGTGTGGCGTGCAGCAGTGTGTGGCGTGCAGCAGTGTGAGGCGTGCAGCAGTGTGAGGCGTGCAGCAGTGTTTCATGTAGCAGTGTGAGGCGTGCAGCAGTGTGCGGCGTGCAGCAGTGTACGGCGTGCAGCAGTGTGAGGCGTGCAGCAGTGTGAGGCATGCAGCAGTGTGAGGGGTGCAGCAGTGTGTACTGCAGCAGTGTGTAATGCAGCAGTGTGCGCAACAGTGTGTGGCGTGCAGCAGTGTGTGGCGTGCAGCAGTGTGTGGCATGCAGCAGTGTGTGGCGTGCAACAGTGTGGTGTGCAGCAGTGTGAGGCGTGCAGCAGTGTTTCATGTAGCAGTGTGAGGCGTGCAGCAGTGTGCGGCGTGCAGCAGTGTGAGGCGTGCAGCAGTGTGAGGTGTGCAGCAGTGTGAGGCGTGCAGCAGTGTGTAATGCAGCAGTGTGTAATGCAGCAGTGTGCGCAGCAGTGTGTGGCGTGCGGTAGTGTGCGGCGTGCAGCAGTGTGCTGCGTGCAGCAGTGTGTGGCGTGCAGCAGTGTGTGGCGTGCAGCAGCGTGCGGCATGCAGCAGCGTGCGGTGTGCAGCAGTGTGAGGCATGCTGCAGTGTGAGGCATGCAGCAGAGTGAAGCGTGCAGCAGTGTTTCGTGTAGCAGTGTGAGGCGTGCAGCAGTGTGCGGCGTGCAGCAGTGTGAGGCGTGCAGCAGTGTGAGACGTGCAGCAGTGTGTGGCGTGCAGCAGTGTGTGGCGTGCAGCGTGCAGCAGTGTGAGGCGTGCAGCAGTGTGAGGCGTGCAGCAGTGTGCGGCATGCAGCAGTGTGTAATGCAGCAGTGTGCGGCGTGCGGTAGTGTGCGGCGTGCAGCAGTGTGTGGCGTGCAGCAGTGTGGTGTGGTTTGTAAACAACAAGAAAAGCGGACATCAAAGGAAGGGTGGGAGGGAACGAGCATATGGGGTGTGAGTTATAACGAAAGTTAATTGTTGTAAGAGGGGATGCAGGAAGTGAGGCCGCTGTCGCCGGGATCGAACCACAGGCTCTGCCGTCCGGAGTCCACCACTCTGACCACTGCACCACGCCTCTCCCTCTCTTTTGAAGAGATACCTCTGTGTCGGCGATTTGTATGTGTTGATGCATAGCCACGAGTGTCTGCGCTTGTGAAAGCGTTCCTTATCTTGTGCCCAGGATAATAGCCTTCTTTGTTTGTTTACTGAGAGTTTAGAAGTGTGATGCGTTAAGTGTGTTTCCCACAGATGTTGCGAGGCCAGTTCTCCTAAAGCCTCACTCCTGTTTCATTGGTCGAATGACTGTGCCACTGCATTCCATACAGTTCGTAGTATCCACTACCTAATGTCTGCTATTCCATGTCCTCTCTATTCCTCTTCCGCTCCCGGCATATGTTTGTCACCAATCTTAAAGAAAAATAATAATAATAATAACTGTAGGCTCCAATTCGCAAAGTCGTCACGGGTGAACACACAAGGGCGGATTTCCAGGTGCAATCACAAGCCGGCAAAAAAGGGTCAAACATTACATGTGCTGCCACTGATTTCGCATGTTGGCTAAACTCCAAGGAATTGTATTCTAATCGTGTTTGTTCTTTGCATTATTAGACTTATCCAAACATAGCAAAATAAAGCATAAACTCAAAAGCAACTGGCCCTTGTTTACATCCGCGTGCGCTAAATAGTAGTTGCACAAAACATCACGCCCAAACAAGTGCTTGCTAAATCACTGATTTGAGCATCAATCCGTGTGATTGACAAAAGGTAAAAATAAACAAGCTGTTACCATGATTCTTTCTTGCGCACAATCGTTTAAACAAACAAAAAGCGACGGAAAAAAACTCTCACTGAAACTGCACATGCACAGAAATAAAAAGCATCTAATTAACATAAAATAAAACAGCGCACACTGGCCTAACGTAAGCAAAGGATGTGTGTGACTTTAGTCATTTCACTTTGTTTTACGCATATCTAATCACCTCCTGCTCGGCCATGTCACTGAGTGGTGGAAACACTGAACGAGCAAGGAATGAAACCACGTACGTGCCAGCATTTTGGAAGAGGAAAAGCTGGGAGCCTTAAAAAAACGATAATCGGGAGAATGCATTTTCTTCATTGATTTGTATCGAATCAGAAGCAATGTAGACACCAAAATAGACATGTTTGGCGTAAAAAAATCGGGTGTATCCCTCCTGAATCGGGTCTCTAGGCATGTATGCAACAATTATATAAAACGTGATCATATATTACATCCGCTACCGCGGGTCCCCAGAGACAAGAAAAAACTAGCTCACTGGGTGTGTCGGCGGCCATTTCCAGGGTTAGGAAGGAGAGCATGTTGCGTCTATGGTAACATTATTATGGGGCTAAATGCGCATTCTGTGTGGTTTCTTAACCGGATCACAGAGCAAGAGACAGTTAATTGGGTCAATACGACACCGACCGTCGTGTCTCATGTGCGGCAGGGTTGGGAACCCTTCACACGCGGCAGCGATACCCACAGGCGTGATTCAGGAATAATTTCAGGGACGCCAGGAGTGTGGTAAAAAAAAAAACAAGCGCGCACTGAAGTTGACGAGGAGGGAGTGGGAGGGGGGAGTGTGGGCGGGCACAGTGCAAATGGTGTGCACTTTGATGTCCTCAGTGGCCGCGTGGCTCACTGAGGACATCAAAGGGGCCGCAAAGTGATCAGGCAGACAGGCGGGGAGGGTTTTAACCAGTTTGATACTCTCACTCCAAGATTATTTTTTTTAAACGATATACTGCTTGAGGCTACTCCAGGGAAAACCCTCCCAAAAGATGGCACTGCGCCTGTTTCAATAACATACGTCAAGTCGGTTTCTCTCTTTAGCACACTGACCCAGAATTGGAAACCTGAACTTCACTTTTTCATCAGACTCTCTCAGAGCAAGAGAGAGAAGGGCAGAAAAAACAGAAGAGAGAAGGAAAGGAAATAAAGGAAACAGTGACAACGGCAGATGGAAAAGAACTTGTAAGAGATAAAGAGACAGGAAGAGAGGGTGGTGGGACTCATAAGGTGGAACCAAGAGTTGGCAGCCTTGGGATTCTGCACCAGCAGCTTTGGTATTCAGCAACCCTGGCATCCAGCAGTGCTGCCGAGGGCAGTAAGGAAGGGGGTGGCCACGCCGCCCGCAGGATGACAATAGAGCGCCCAGCCTCAGTGTTTACCATCAGGCGGTGACGTGTGTCTTCTGTGGCTACCACAAGGTCATTTCGGCGGGTGCGGGAACTGCTGCCCGGAGGGGCGGGGCGGTAGTCCAACCTGGGCGGCTCCGCGAGGCTTGGGATGGGGGCATTGGCGAGGGCTCACAGCTGCTGCTCGCCCTCTTTCCTCCTCGTAGCTGCAGTAAAATCCGCCCGCCCGGCTTGGAGAACAAGAAGCTATTAAGTGATGTTTCTGTTTTTCAGTGTCACAAGCGGAGTTACAGGGCCATCCTAAGGCAAGACATATAAAAGGATCCAATTAATGGAAATGGGGCCACACACTTCATGTCCTCAGGCCATAGGGGGCCCTGAGAAGGAATCGATGTTGACCCCTTTATCTATTAAGGGCCAGTTGGTATAATGACAACTGGGGAATATGCTTTTAATCGCTCCGTGTCTCGCGGGTGCCGCTACTTAAGTATTCTACAAGGAGGCCGTAGCCCAGCACAGCGAGTACCGGATGCCGTGCACTGAAGTATTGTATTCCCGCTGCTCTGGCTTGGTGGTCAGGATGGGGTGTCAGCGATTAGATTGTAACACTGCGCTGAACACTCGGATCGCCCGTAAATGAACCCCACCTGTGTGTCAGTAGGATTAATAAACTTGCGTCACTTTCTTCCAATCCATAAACTGCGTAGTTTATTTTTGTGTTGAATTTAGAAGCAATGATTGGGTTACAATGAAGAACGAGGCTTGGTGTACAAACCCAAAGCCCTGGGCCCCTGTGGTGAACTGATTTACAAATTAAGCGCTGCAGGCATGCTCTATCTTCAAGCCCCCTCTGGCGTCCATTCTTTGGAATAAGTTGGTGGTCTTTCCGGAATACATTGCCTCTTTTGTGTGCTCAGTAGTGCGGGCCTTGCTGCTGGGATTTCCCCAGAACTCCTCAGGCCAGAGCCTGCCCGGGGCGTGTTTACTCAGGTCAAGAGGGCCGCAAGAATGTTAATGGCCTGCCCCAGACCCCGCACACCTCAGCAGAGCGGTCGCCGCCCAAGCCCTAAGGCGGGAAACTGCAGGGCCCATTGGAAGCCTGCAAGAGCCATTGGAAGCCTGCAAGAGCCTCAGAGCAAGAGACAGTTAATTGGGTCAATACGACACCGACCGTCGTGTCTCATGTGCGGCAGGGTTGGGAACCCTTCACACGCGGCAGCGATACCCACAGGCGTGATTCAGGAATAATTTCAGGGACGCCAGGAGTGTGGTAAAAAAAAAAACGGAGAGCTATTGGCTTTGCAAATGGGATAGAAATGTGCAATCCGCCTGGTTTTGTTTTGAAATGTATTGACTCTTCTAGCAATCGCGGCACGGCTTAGATTTAGATGTTAAACGCTAAAGCGTGGTGTGTTGCCATTGCTAAAAAAGTTACTAAATCGAAAGAAGGTTTGTGGCTGCCGTATTTTTTTCTATTTATTTACTATTGTAGCAATCCTGGGACGCTGCGCTTTAGCTTAATATGTGTAAAGCAATGCGTGCCGTGATTGCTATAAAAGTATATCAACGGAAAACAATGCACCTTCCTCCCGCCTTTGTTTTTCTATTTATTGACTTTTGAAGCAATGACGGCATGCCGCGCTTTGGCTTTAGATGTTTAAAGCTAAAGGGCGGCGTGCCGCCATTGCCACAAGTCACTAAATAGAAAATAAAAGTTGTGCGCCTGCCATATTTCTTTTTTATTTATTTACTTTTGTAGCGATCGCAGCAGATAATAGGTGGCATTGATGCGTCATGTTAAAAATTCATTTTGTGCTTTGGTCACGTCAGGTTTCAGCCGCAAAACGAATTTGCTGAACGGTGTTGTCACGCAAGCTCCCAAGTTAAAGATAGGAAAGTAGACCTTATTTAGATATGCCATGGTGAGTGTTAGGAAATCTCAGGCTCACATGCTCCCCAATTTTACTGATCAGCTACGCCCGTTTGGATGTGAAGGCGGCAGTAGGGTTCTGAAGTTAAAGTAATGAAAGGGAGAAGGCTTTGGAGCAGGGTCAACTTTGAGTTGAGGATTGCCTGTATGTATAAGGTGTAAGCCGGAAGCCATGGGAGCCGGTTGAGTTCAGGACACGAAAACACCTCTACGTGAACCATTCCGATGTGGAAGAAAAAAAACACACACACCCCCCAGCAGATTTCAGAGTGCAATTTAAACAAGAACAAGCGGCCGCGAAAGTGAAAGTGATCGCAATCGCGATCAAACATCAAAGCGGCCGTGCGGCCGCGAAAGTGAAAGGAAACGAATGCTTTCAGGCTGCCAAATGGTGCGCGCGCCCGGAGCACATGCACTGTAGTTGGCGGCCTGAAATGCACTCGTTTCCACTTCCAAAAGTCCCTTACTATAAGTCTCGCCAGAGCAGCGCTAAAGCGCTGTCTCAGGCGAGACCTAAAAACTGCCAGTGCTCAGCACCGGTGAGAGCCAGTCCACTTAAAGCCCTGAACCTTTCTCTAAATGTCTTTCTCCGAGTTTGCGACCAGCTGGGAAGAAAACATCCCGAGGCCAAAGAAACCGCATAGGACTATAACAGATAAATGTGTAGGCAGGGTTTTAAGTGGGATGAAAAAACTGAGGGGTCTTTCAAAGGTGCGTGGCCAATGTAATTAAGGGCATGACTTAAAAACCCGTAAGCTAAAAATCTGTGCTTAGCATAGTGCGCCGCCGGACATGTGTTTTGCTGTTTCTGTCATTGCATCTAGATATATGATACAACAAGTAACATCATACCTACAACAAGTCAGGACTATAGGCTTTGTCAATGGTTGTTAGTTGCATAGGATAAATAAGTAGCAACTATGGCTTCGTTGTATATAATATTGAAAAAGCTTCCACTTAAAGCCCTGGTGACACCATGACGATGTTGCTGCTCTTGTGTCTCAAAAAGAGAAGGGAAATCCAGAGAGAAAATGACTCTTTTTAAAGGATTTCCCTTCCCCTACAACGCTCACCTGACGTCATGGCATAACTTCTCCACTAGTGAGAAATGACCAGTGTGAGCACGGCCACATTAATGTGCCTGCTGTCACTGCAGTAAGGAATATAATGGACCCCTGAGCCAAGGCACAAAACAGAGCCCGATAGAGACACGTTTCGAGGCGTCCTTTAAAAAACTGCTGGTGCTCAGCACCAGCGAGACCCGGCCCACTTCAAGCACTGTGTGTAGGGAACTGGGTTGTTGGCTGTGCTTAATTAGATCCGTGGCTTCTGATGCTCGGCACCGGCACTTAATTGCTAGAATCGGTACCTATGACAGACTGCCACAAGGTGGCACTATTTCTCTAAATTAAAGATGAGCACACAACATTTAACTAAATAAACATTTATAAGGACTAACCCATACTGCCCAAGCCATCCTCATAGCTTTGGGAAACTGGAATAGTCTGAATTGTCAATCACGTAGGAGTGCGATGGTTAGCAGCTGTGTTGGTAGTGTCATTGGCAACGTTGGCAGGGACAATGGGTGGTGCATGCTGCAGTGGCCTCCTGAGAAGGGCCCTGGCACTTCTTTTTTTTTTTACAAACTAAGCAAATGTTGTTGGGTGAAAACCTTTATAAGTAACATCAACAATCCTCATCAGGGTGAACCACAAGAACTCACTAAATTAACCTGTGCTTAACTCTCTTGTAGGTTGGCACGAAAGCAGTCAGGCTTAACTTAGAGGCAATATGTACAGCTTTATGCAGCACACAAAGAGTAATAAAATGAAAAGGCAGCACAAGAAAAATTCCAAAAAATTCGAATAATAGAACACATTTTAAACAAATTTTTGGCATCAAAATGACAAAAAACCTAATCAGTTGAACAGAGATATGACTTTTTAACTTTTAGTGAAGAAAATAGCACCTATAAGATCAAAGTGTGAACCACAGACATCTAGTCCAGGAATGGGAAGGCACCACTTGGAGGGTCAGGGTTCTGTCAGGGTCCAGGTGCAGGTTTAAGATGGTTGGAGCCTTTTCTGTCCCTGAGGCTCTGATCGAGAGGCCAGTCAACCAGCCCTTGGAGACATTTCTGGAAGTCCAGAATTCAAGGAGAAGAGAAGGGCTCAGGCAGCAGGACAGACCTCTTGGTTTCAGAGCAGACTTCAGGGAGAAGAGAAGTCCTTCTGAGTGCAGCCGAACAGTCCTTCTGAAGTACACAGCAGGCCACAGCAGCCGGCAGTCCTCTGGTGGTTTGCCCACAGATACAGGGGTTAACAGAAAAGTATGTCTGGGAGACCGGTTTTTATACCTAGTGCCTCCTTTGAAATGAGAGAAACTTCTGAAGCTTTTCCTCTCGGATTGTGTCTAGAATTTGCTGCCTCTCTGCCCTGGCACCAGCCCGTCTGCAGGCACTAAAGGCTAGTATGAATTGCTTAGTAGATAAGCAAGGCCCACCCAATTGATGTGTAAGTAGGGCTCTGCCCAGATCCGCCTTCCCCATTCTGCTGAGATAGCTCATTCAGGCACACCAAATCCCTCTATTGTGTGGCTATATGGGAATGATATACAAAGGCCATCTGTCACTAGCATCTAGGTATGTGACCCAGGACCAGGCTGCAGAGACCAAATGCTTAGGACAAACAATGCCAACTTTCCTAAAAGTGACATTTTCACAATTGGGAATTACAATGCAACTTTATGATTAAAGAGGATTTTAAATTACAATTCCCCACATACCAAACATGAATTTCATTCATGTTCAAAATCAAAACAATTATTTATTAAATGTAATCAGGTAACCCAATGTTTTCCTATGCGAGAGGTAGACCTTACAGTAGTGAATAACAAAAATCTTAGTTTTTCACTGTCAGGACATGTAAAAAACATAAAAGTGCAGTTCCAACTTTTTAAAGAGAGAGGATGTGTCCTATTGGCTAGGGTGGTCAACTTCGAAGCTGGCAAACCTGGTTTGAGGCTCTGCAGGGATAGTCAACATCCTGTGATTTTGGGCAAATCATTTAATCTCCCCGTGCCTAAAAAGAATGAATGTGTCCGTCTGTAATGCAACTGGTATTTATTTATTATTTAGTTTTATTTATAAAGTGTTGTGTAGTGCAAACAAGACCCAGATGGGTATCAGAGCGCTTCACAATTTGGATTGTCGGAGGTACGATAGGGGAAAAAAACTAAGAAAAAGAAACTTCATTTGAAAATGAATGCGAGGAACAATGACGAGGGGGTATCAAAATAACATCACATTTAGATAATATAAAAGCGTGCTTGGAGAAGAACAAACATAACTTATGATAGTATAACCGAACGAATCTGGGCTTCACAAGTGATAGACTCATATAGTAGTTAATCCAAGGGCGGTGAGTGAGACAGACGAGCCATGGTCATTTAAGGCAAAAACGTGTTCATAAGGATTATCTTCACTTCCTTTCTGAAAGAAACTGTTGATGAGAGTCTGCAGACTTCCGGTGAGAGAGAGTAACAAATCGTCAGGCGGAACTTGAGAAAGCTCTGTTCTTCATTCTCTTTTTGCGGAAAATCTATGGTTTCAAGAGGAAAGAGTTTGCACTTCTTGATGGTCCGCCCCCTCCTGATATCTCCATCTTTTGCTCCAGGTAATGGGGGGTATTGAGATGGAGGGCTTTGTGAGTCATGGAGGCAATCTTTAGTTGTATTCTTGCTCCCAATGGCAACCTATTTAGGGATTTTAGGGATGGGGAAATGTGATTATTTCTCTTTGTATCCGTAATCAGTCTGGTTGCCGCATTCAAGGAAACCTTTAGTGGTGTCAATGTATATTTGGGGAGGCTACAGAGCATAGCACTGCATAATCTAACCTCAGCAAAACCAGCGCTTGAACCACCTGCTTGAGGTCATCTTGTGGAAGAAATGGTTTGAGATTCCTACGTATCCTCATCTGGTAGTTAGCACCCTTGCCTACCTTACTAATATGATTCTTCATGTTCAGGTGTGTTTCTAGGGTGATTCCGAGAGATTTGGCTGAGAAAATGATATGAGGAGAGCAGTTGAAGGCTGTGAGGAGTTTCATCCAGAAGTCTGTCTTGGTGGTGTGATTAGGGAGAGATATGAGAAGGAATTCAGTTTTGGAGTAGAATTGAGTGAGGTGAAATCTTCGGAGCAGGTGTTTTTCAGGTAAAGTTGCGTGTCATCAGCATACATGTGAAAATGAGTGTTCGTGGAATTAGTGCATTTGCTAAACGTTCCATGAATATGTTAAAGGGTATGGGAGATAAGGCAGACCCTTGTGGGACCCCTATGGAAACTGAAGAAGGTTGGGATAAGGATTGATTCATCTTGTCTCTTTGGGATCTGTTGTGCAGGAATGATGAGAACCATTGCAATACCAGACCGGAAAGGCCCATTCCGTGCTAAAGAATGGATAAAAGGATGTTGTGATTAACAGGGTCAAATGCAGAAAGGTCAAGGAGAATTAGGAGACCGAAGTCATTTTGGTCTAGCATTTTTAAAATGTCATCCATAATGTGAGTGAGCGGCAATTCCATGCTGTGACCACTCCGAAAACCAGATTGATGTTGTTCCAGGAGTTGGAAATTCACTAAGTGAGTGCAGAGTTGCGATTGCACGCATTTTTCAATCAATTAGCCAGAGTGGGGATATTGGAGATCGGGCGGAAGATGTTGAAATCAGTTCTATCTGCATTCGTTTTTTTAGAATGGGTGTAATCTGAGCTGCTTTTAGACATTCGGGGATCGTGCCTTGTGACATTGAAACGTTGACAATCTTTGTTCACAGGGGGAAGGCATCCTTGATTTCTTTGAATAAGTTCAGTGCTCATGTAAAGCACTCTGATACCTTTGGGTCTTGTTCGCAATATATAAAACTTCACACAAAAAAATACACTGCATCCTGCCCTATGGGTTGTTTAGGACTTACCCTAGGGGTGACTTATATGTAATAAAAAGGGAGTTTTTGTCCTGACAAAGGGATTATTTTTCCAAATGGACTTGGCAGTTTAAACAAACAGCATACAGGCTGCAATGATAGACCTGGGGCATGTTTTAAGGGGCTACTTAAGTGGGTAGCACAGTAAGGGCTGCACGCCCAATAGTAGCATTTAATTTACCAGCCATTGATATATGGTATGCCAATTTACTAGGGACTGACAAGTAAATTAAATATGCCGATCAGGCGCAACCCAATTTTACCATGTTTTAGGGAGAGAGCACAAGCACTTTAGCACTGGTCAGCAGTGGTAAAGGGCACAAAATCCTAAGGCCAACAAAAGCAAATTCAGAAAAATAGGAGGGGTGAAGGAAAAATGGTTGGGGATGACCCTGCACAGAGCGCCATTTTCCATAGGTTGAAAAGAGCAGAGCCAAGAATTACACGTTATTCTATAACCCCAGCCATGAAGATTTTTATCTTCTTGCTAGCTAGCAAATGCATTATTAAATTTAAGTTGTCAGAAAAAAGTGGAGGCTACAGTGGAGATCTGTTGTTCCAGCATGATTTCTGCATCAATACGAATGCCAAGAGTATGTACCACTTTTGCCAGGTAAGGACAAGGGTCCATGGTTTTGGGCCAGATTTGTTGAAGTAGGTTGTCCACATTATTTCTGGTGATCAGTATTTCTGTTTTTGAGCAATTTAATTTTGAACAATTCAGCATGCTTGAGTGGGAGGTGCCCTATTGTCCTTTCCACTGCAGGCCTGGTGATCATGGAGGCCAGTCCTGCTCGCTGAGAGTGCTCCCAGCCTTGACAGATACCATCGGCACTACCGTGGGGGTGCACCATGCCGAAACAGAGATGGAACTCTTAACTTGGAAGCACAGCAACGACTGTGCTGTAGATGGCAGTGAAATGAGGGGGGGCTACAGCGCCACCTGTGGGTAGGAAAATCAGCTAACCCTGCCACTTACAAGGACGAGGGCCCCCTGTCTCTCACATCATGCTGGCCCCTCTGATGTGGAAACGTTGGTTGCCCATCCTATATGAGCGGTGCCCCATAGACTCTAGCTGGGGGTCTAACTGAGGGTCTAGGCTGGATCCCCCAACAGACACCTTCCCAACTTTCAGGCGACGACAACACATCAAGTCTAACTGCACTGCAACATGATGGGGGGCAGGGGGAAGAAGGACAGCTCCATTAAGGCACTGCTCAAGCACTAACCTGCACTAGAACAGCAGCCCGACACGGAACCCCCAAGGGGATCTGGCAGCCATGATCCTGGGGGACCTGACATGGGTGTCACCTGGGAATTCCTCCTTTCGGCCTTCCAGGAACTGAAGAATGAAATCAAGAGCATTAAAATGGACATTCCAGGAGGTCCGCAGAAAGGCAGTGAACTTGGATGGCTGTGTGGAGGATTAGGAGTAAGGACTGCATGAACAGATAAACAATTGTGACTGGCTCCAGCAAAGGATGCTAGCATTGGAACATCAGTTTACATTACTTCAGGACAAATGTGAAGACTTGGAAAATAGGTCACACAGGAATAACATTAGAATCTGGGGCATACTGGTTAAGGGCCAGTCGGCGGATCTCCCCTCCTACATTCAGGACCTGTTTTAGGCTGATTAGAAGATCTGAGGCACGCACGGTCCAGCTCTACAGGACACATGGAGTAGCTGCCAGGTGCCTGATGGGTGATTCTCCCCCAGATGTGCTCATGTGTATTCACTTCTTTGAGATCAGAGAGACCCTCATGGCTAAGATTAGAGAGGAGGCCAGGTCTCTTTCAACGGAGTCACTCTCCGAGCACCTCTCTCCATACACCTTAGTGAAACATAGATCCTGCAGGCCCACTACAGACTTCCTGAGATCACAGGGGGTCAGATGCAGATAGGGGCACCCATTCTGCCTCATTTTTCAGTGGGAAGACAGAGACAATTCTTTTACCTCCCCAGAGCCGGCAAAAGATCTCCTGGGCTTTCCACTCCTAGAAGGGGATTCAATACAGTCGATGGCCTGGTCGGAGGTTCCTCATCCGACAGCGTGCACCAAGGCCCTCCAGAGATGCAGTGCAAGCACTGCGGATAACAGAGAGGTTCAATCAATCAATCAATCATAGCATTTGTAAAGCGCACTACATACCCTTGAGGGTCTCAAGGCGCTGGGGGGGGGGGGGATGCTGCTTCTGTTCGAAGAGCCAGGTCTTGAGGAGTCTCCTGAAGGTTAGAAGGTCTTCGGTCTGCCGTTGGCGGATGGGGAGGGTGTTCCACGTCTTGGCGACGAGGTGGGAGAATGATCTGCCACTGGCGGGCACTCTTCGGATGCGGGGGATGGTGGCGAGGGCATGGTCTGCGGAGCGGAGCTGACGGGCGGGGGTGTAGAGGCTGAGTCGTCTGTTGAGGTACGCTGGTCCGGTGTCGTGGAGTGCCTTGTGTGCATGGGTGAGGAGCTTTAAGGTTATCCTCTTGTTGATGGGGAGCCAGTGCAGGTCTTTCAAGTGGGGTGTGATGTGGCTGCGGCGGGAGATGTCCAAGATCAGGTGAGCGGAGGCGTTCTGGATGCGTTGGAGTCGTTTAAGGAGTTTGGCCGGTGCTCCTGCGTAGAGTGCGTTGCCGTAGTTCAGTCTGTTGCTGACGAGGGCCTGGGTGACCGTCCTTCTAGTTTCGGTGGGGATCCACTTGAAGATCCTGTGAAGCATGCGGAGGGTGTTGAAGCAGGAGGAGGAGACGGCGTTGACCTGCTTTGTCATGGAGAGTGTGGAGTCAAGGATGACCCCTAGGTTTCGTGCGTGGTTGGTGGGTGATTGAGGCAAGCAAGGAGAAGCTCTTCTCGCACTTGCAATATGCCACTGGAGAGAACCCGGATCCCTTACAGGAGTCGGCCTATGCAGCCCCAGAAAACTTTGCTCCCCAGCACCTTTCGGAGAAAACCTACATATTGCCCCAGACCAACGACACCAAAGGATTTTCCTTATGTTTATTGCAGAGGTGGCTGACCCAGGTGGATCACAACTGGCTAGGACAACAGACAGTAACCTATTTATGCTCACTTACCTTACACACTTCATAAGAGTGCAGACTGGGGGGGTTGGACCCACGTGGTTCTTGCTTGTTGGCCCTCGTGGCATATTAGTTTTATTCAAGCTGGGGTGTTGGGCACAAACTGGGGGGGCACCAACTATGTTTACTAAGATACCTGCAGACTACATTATGGCTTAGGGACAGGAGTCATTGAGCAGACTTCCACCATTCACAACTCACTATTCAGCACCCACCTTCACTACGGAGTCTGACATATACATGAGGGGCCTGAACAACTCCACAAAGCCACAGAAAGTTGTGCAAACTGCAGCATTCGGGGACTGACATCTGCCTTTTTCATGATAAACACTTGCTCCAGGGGGAACACCCTGGGCTCTGATCAATGGCATTCCCTTTCCAGTATAATGGCTCTGCTCCTAATAAAATGGCAGGGGTTGCGATCCTCATTAGGGATGTCATAAAGTTCCAGGAACACCGGGTTTGGAAATATGACCAGGGGAGGTGTCTGTTGGTGGTGGAAGTGGGGCAGGGTATGCCCATCGTGATTGGTACCGTCTATTGTCATAACACGGGACAGGTTCCCAGTGGCCCAGAAATTTGTTGGCTCCACCAATCAACCCCTTTTTCTTAGTGGCGACCTTAACTATGTGATGCACGCCATGTAGATAAATCTCGTCAGCAGGTGGGAGGCACACCTTCCCTGTCAGCTGCTGGTCTGGGGCTCCTAACCGACGTACGCCCCACAGATGCCTGGCGTTATCATCACCTGTTGTTATCAGACTACGCCCATTTTTCTGTAATGCATAATACATATGCCAGGATCGATTAACTCCTTGTTGATCAGCAACTACTGCCTTGGGTGGAGGACGTTTCCCAGGGCAAATTACCATTTCATACATGGCCCTGTGCAGATTGCTTTGACTTTGCTGACCTCCAACCAGGAGTGCGGGCAAGGGTCTTAGCGGTTGAACGATTCCTTCCTGTGAGTACGGCACAAAGTGATGACGGCCATGCAGGAATATCTAAAATTAAACCACACCAGGGATATGGACCCCCTGAGTGGTATGAGACACCTTGCAAGCAGTTATTCGCAGAGTCTTCATCAAGGAGGCTGCCCACCTCAGACGAACATGGCCCCCAAATCGCACTACTTAAGGGATGATGTTGGTAGAACGCGAACACAAAGCACGCCCCTCCAAGAAACTTTGGTGAAGCCTCACAGCCCTTTGTGGTCAAATCTGTACCCTGGCATATGATAGAGCCAACTATATATTGGATCCTCCCAAGGCTCGATTCTATGAGGGGGGGAACAAAGCAGGATTCTCCTTGCGAATAAACTCCAGGCACAGCGCACCAGGGGGTACATTCGGGAGGTAAAGAACTCATCACAAGATCTCTGCACCTCAGAGGAGTGTAAGACTGAAGCGGTCCACAAGTTTTATAGACCCTTACACCAGACGGACACACCGGAGGTCAGAGCTCAGTGTGCCTTCTACAAGTGCTTACCCTCCCACATCTTGCCTGGAAGGACAAAGACACCCTTGTTTACCTCATTATAATTTTGGAGTTGCTACATGCAATAAAACACCTTAAATGGTGGAAAGCACTGGAGCTGGATGGCTTTACTGCCACTTTCTACAAACATACTGTACCTCTGATAGTCCCCATGCTGACTTAGGTTTAAAATTTGCTGTGATAATTCAGCACGCTGTCCTTGATGATGGCAGAAGCTACCATTTCCCTTATAGCCAAGCTGGGCAAAGACCCCACGATGTGTCAATCTCACCACCCCATTTCGCTGCTGTTCTACGTACTAAGTTGATGGCCAAAATTGTGGCAACCCGGATAGAGGGTTTTCTACGACACCTATTCCATGCAGACCAGATGGGTTTCATTCCAACTCCCTCCACCAACTATCAATCAATCCATCAATCAGGGGTTTGTATAGCGCGCTACTCACCTGTGAGGGTCTCAAGGCGCTGGGGGGAGGGGGGTGGGGAGCGGCTCAGGATCAGTCCAAGAGCCAGGTCTTGAGGTCCTTCCTGAATGTGTGCAGGGTCGGGGAGCGTCTGATGTTCACAGGGAGCTTGTTCCAGGTCTTGGCCATGATATAGGAGAAGGCTCTTCCGCCGGTTCTGTTTCTGCGGATGCGGGGGACCTCGGCCAGGGCGAGGTCTGCGGAGCGGAGGTTCCTCTTGGGTATATGGAAGGACACTCTCTCGTTGAGGTATTCGGGTCCGATGTTGTTGAGGAATTTGAAGGCGTGGGTGAGGAGCTTGAAGGTGACCCTCTTCTGGAAGGGGAGCCAGTAGAGGCCTTGTAGGTGTTGGGTCAGGTGCTCGTGACGCAGAGTCCAAAGGACGAGTCTAGCTGCGGCATTCTGGATGGTTTGGACTTTGCGTAGAAAAGTCCAGTTGATTCTAGCATAGAGGGCGTTGTCATTGTCCAGTCTGCTGGTTATGAGTGCATGGGTGACGGTCCTTCTGCAGTCGGGGGGGATCCATTTGAAGGTCTTACGGAAGATGCAAAGGCAATTGAAACTAGTGGAAGCAACGACGTTGCTCTGGCGGCTCATGGAGACGGAGGAGTCTAGGATGCTGCCAAGGTTACAAGCATGGTCTGTCGGGGTGGGAGGATTCCCGAGGGCGGAGGGCCACCAGTTGTTATCCCAGGCAGAGGTGCAGGGTCCGAGAATGAGGACCTCGTCTTCTCTGAGTTGAGCTTCAAGCAGCTGTCTTGCATCCAGGCAGGCAAGTTTTTCATTCCTTCCTGGAAGCAGAGTCTGGTGTCTTCGGGGTTCTTCGTGAGTGAGAGGATGAGCTGGGTGTCGTCGGCATAGGATACGATGCTGAGCCCATGTTGTATGACGATGGCGGCGAGGGGGGGCCATGTAGAAGTGGAAGAGCATGGGTCTGAGTGAAGACCCCTGGGGCACTCCGCAGTTGATTTCCGTGGATTCGGAGAGGAAGGGAGGAGGTCAAATTCTCTGGGTTCTGCCAGATAGGAAGGATTGGATCCAGTCGAGGTCGGCTCCCTGTATCCCTGTTAGCACTAAACGGGCCTTACACATCATTGGCCTAGTGAAGAAGCAGCCCAAGGAGGCAATTCTGCTCACCCTTGATGCTGAGAAAGCATTTGATCAGGTAGACTGGTCTATGTTGAAGTTTGTACTACTGGCAGGCTTTGGGACTCGCTTTCAGCGATGGATCACTGTGCTCTTTGCCTTCCCCCTGGTCTAGAATCTAGGTCAATGGGTGTTGCACCAAGGTTATTCACTTCCAAAAGGGCTCTCAACAGGACTGTCCCCTTTCCCTCATGCGCTTTGCCCTGTACCTGGAACCCCTCCATCAGAAGATACACATTTATGGGGAGATCCATGGAGTCCCCTTCCACCAAGATGACCTTAAGTTGTCAGCCTTTGCTGACAAAGTGCTGCTCACCCTGACTGACCCAGTGCATTCTTTGAAGAATCTCCTGCCACGATTGGATGAGTGCAGGTGGCTAGCAAGCCTGAAAAACAATCTTGGGAAATCGGTGGGACTGGTGATTTCCGGGGGAAGGTTACTCCTCCACCGACTCCAAGTGGCAACCTAGTTTCGGTGGACACTTGAGTCCCTTTCGTACCTGGAGGTAACCATGACACAGGACCTACATACCTGCACAAGGGTTAACTTCAAACTCCTAGCACATTCCCTTAAAATGCTCTCTGCCTTCTGGTGCCTCCATGCCATCTTTTGGGTTAGGATGATAGGCTCTGTAAAATGCCAGCCCTTCCTAAGAATTCATATAAATTCCAAGTCCAACCACTCCCCCAAACCACTACATAAGACGGAACTCCAACAGCTGGCTTCATATGTACTGGCAGACACCCCAAGCTTAAACACCGAACCATTGTCTTACCTCCACAACATGGCAGGCTGGGTGTTGCTGATATTCACATCTATTATATGATGATGTAGGTGAGGTACATAGTGGAATGGTTCCGGGAGGAGACGGACAAACCATGGTGCTTCATTGACCAAACATAATGGCTAGACCGTTATCAGACGTCCTCTGACAAATCTCAGCATGGCATATCCTTTAGATTTCACCGGTGATGAGTGCTATTCAGGAAGCTTGAGACTATCTCTCCCAATAAAGGGGGCCCTCTGGGCACCTGTCCCCTTTAAAAGTGATGCATAGAAACATAGACTTCGACCCAGGGCTAGAGAGGTTGCGGTTTCGCACCTGGATCAACTGAGGCTGCTTTTGGCTCTCAAATATGTTTCACAATGGCACCATTATATCTTTTGAAGACATCAAATAGATATATCCAATTCCCAAGCGTGAGAAATTTCACTATCTCCAAATCAGACACTGTGTGCTGCAAACTGGGGTAAACACTGCAGCAACGCATACCCTCACATACTGCAAGCAATTTCTTCAGACCCTTGCAAGGTTGTGATGCTTGTTCTCCCAAATTTACTCCACTCTAGTCAAGAATGCCCCATGCACATGCCCAACTTTCCAGACTAGGTGGGAGGAGAACCTGGGGGTTGCCCTAGATGATAAACCTTGAGGTGCCATATATACACCTATGACCAACTTTGTGAGACACATACAGGAAAGGGAGACACTATACATGATCCTCTGTAGGTGACACTATACACAAGCATGGTTACAGAGGTGGGGAATCACAACATCAGGAAGCTGCTGTATGGGGTGTGGGGGAGAAGGGAACTCTCTACCATTTTCTGTGGACCTGCCCTCACCTGGACCAGTTTTGGGAAGAGATATTGAAAGCCATCACCCTAATCGATGGAGAAAGTCTCCTACTTCGATTCTACTGGGGCTGCCACAATTACCCACTTCAATCTCCAAAAGTAAAGAGAATCTTGCACCTCTTCTTGGCAGCTAAATATACCTACCTTGCTCTCTGGGGGAAAGGCCTCCTCACCAATACCTCCATGTGGCTACTGAGGGTATGACAGCTCCTGACATATGAGAAGACAGCATACGACATGCAGGATGCCTCAGATAAATTCATAGCCATGTGAGACCTGACAGTGGATTACCTCAGTCAAGTCAATAGGGATCTTTCATGTCCAAGCCACCTCAGAGCACGTGTAGCTTGGCACAAAAGCAGTCAGAATTAACTTAGAGACACTTGGCCTGCTTACGATATCGGTCGGAAAGCCTCCGACTGCTGGTCGGAGGCTTTCCGATAAACATATTAGGTTTAAAGTCCAACCACAAGTATTATGATTATGGCAGTTGGAGTTTAAACCAGCCAGATAATCTGATGTGGTTCTAACGGGGCTCAAGGAACCCTCGTCCAGGAGGAAAGCCCTCATAATCCCTTAAGGATGGCGTTTCCACCATCAGGCTTGTGTTATTGGTTTCCGACAGCCAATCCATTTCAGCCTTTCTAACATGGATAGGCTGACTATTCAGGCCCCCTTCCTCCCTGGCCCTCTGCATTCGGCTCTGGGGGCACACATCCCTCCACCATGTGCAGGGATGTTTAAAAATTTTCATTTTTCAATGGGAGCTTGTGCTGCAGGCGGTTTTAAGCCAGCCGCACAAGCTCCCATTGAAAATTGGAAGCTTGCGACCGCACCATGTGCAGTCGCATTTTAGTTGCGCGGTTGGAACCGCCGACGTGTGATCGAGCAGTTCCTTCTTCAAAGCAGTGTCAGCATTGTAATGAGGGCCACTGTGTTAAGTATTTATACAGCACACACCCGGAAATAAACGAAAACACAACACAAGAAAAATCCCACCCCAACTTAGAAAAATGTACTAAAATGCACTAAATACAATAAGACAAAAATGAAAAGAATCCAATCAGTAGATGTAGGAGAGTGGAGTATTATCAAGCGAGGCTAGTTACGCTTCACTTTGTAATATTCTCACAATTCCCTAAAGATGGTCCTTGGATCCACAATAAGAAATCCTTTGCTCAGCCCCGGTACTGTGGCAAAGAGCAGTCACGCTTTACAAGAGAAATATGCATATCAGATTACCAACATGGATGATAGGTAATTGACGATTAAAAAGAAACCTGACACCAATCTATAAAAATAGAGAAGATTTTTATATAAATGTAGACACCAAAACTAACTCAATCGTATAAGTATAACCAGAGTTATGAATCAGTGCAAATCATTATAGCAAAACTTTAGCACCGCGGTGAATGGTAACAAGCTCTAGTGACAATTGGTCACTTGCAGGTCAAGTTGCGTGGAACCCACGGGGGTTTAAGGTGATGCAGGTCCGAGGACCAAGTAATGACAATCAGTTTGAATTTACCTGGCTCAAGAGGCCCATTTGTTGAGTTGTCCAGGCTGTCCTTGGTGCTGAAGGGGGAGATAGCGTTACTGCTTACATAGTGCAGGTGCTAAGAGCCAACAACATGGCCACTGCACTGTTCAGTTGAAGGTGCTGAGGAGTTCCCTGGGGATGCAGTATCGAGTAAAGGTGGTGGTAGCCAGACTGGCCACCAGCAACCCTTGGCAGCGGTAAGGTCAGTGAGAAGTTGTTTAGATGTCTGGAGGTCCGTGGGAAAACAGTAGCCACTTAAAATGTGTTGGAGATCAGGACTAGGTTTCCTACAATACACTGGACCATCTAACTCTGGGCAGTCCCTCAGATGTGTCAATGCCCAGCGATTCTTTTGTTTCTGTACATTGTTTTTACCTGTGGATTGCAATGGACTAGTGCCAAGCTTGCCCCTTAAATCCTAGATTTAGTAGTGTGAGGCATGTGGATGAAAGTAGACAATGGGATACAAGCCCTAACGGCTAACCAACCCCTGATGTGACCACATCCCGGGGAGTGTGTCACCTTTTCTACCCAGAAGCCTCTATTTTGTCACTTTTAAAAATAGCAGCAGAAACCTTCATTGCCTGTATAGACCAGGTAGCCCAACCTTTACAGAGGTGGTGTAAACTTCGAAGAGCACTGCCTTGATGCGGCACTTCACTAGCCGTCCTGTCAGGGAAGGAGCTGTCACCTTCTTCCCATCCATGCCAATGTTTCTGACTCCTGGGAGAGTTCTCAACTCTTGGCAGGAGGTTAGATTCCTGTCTTGGCGGCAGCAGCTGCATCTGTTAACCAGAGCACAGGAATGGCTGGGGCAACCAGGTGGGCGCCGTCTAAGGGAGCCACCTGGGTGCATGCCACATTGAATCATGTCAGGGGTGATGTTGCAAGTTGTTTGATACCAAACATGAAATAATTTGGCGGTACTATAATGGAGCTGCCAACCTCGAGGTTGCCAGGGTGCCATCCCATGTTCTCCTACGGCCCACTGACCACTTATAGTAGCCCTAATGGATCAGGCAACTATAGGGACATATAAGCTTGCACTTATCTGTCCTCACTTTTAATGTAATGCACCCTGCCTTCTGGGCTCAGGAGGCCTTACTTAAGGGTGACTGGTATATATAAAAAATAGTGCCTTGACCTTAACACACATGGTGAGGGCAAAGTCGAGTTCGATTAGTTTGCAATGCTCCTGCAGTCTGCATTCTACAATAGCATGATTGCTCTCCTCTGATTACCAAGGTCACTCAGGGTGACACAAACAGTGCTTCAGGCCCTGGTGACCTATTTAACTACCATGCCCTGGGCACCACTGGCACCATTTACCAGGGACTTATAAAGGGGTTAAAGTCCTTGCCATTCGGGGTTGCCAATTCACATGTGTCACATGTTTTAGGGACAGAGAACTGGGGTCTGTTTAGCAGGCCTCAGTGCACTTTCAGAGTTGAAAACTAGCATCTAGTATTCCAAATGGGGTAAAAAGTGGGGGGACATCTGCAAAACGCCTGTTTTCTTACAGTAGAACAGACAATATTTAATTTAAAAATTTAAGGTGAGCATAGCACCTAAAAGTTCAGACCGACCACAACAGAGTGCAGGCCGGCTACAGGGACCAGGATAGTCCCACTGAAAGAGTCCAGCTTGTAGAGTCCAGTTGGCCATGGAGGAGGCCACGAGAAGCATGGAGAGTGTCGTGGATGGTTGTAGCTGTAGCATGAAGAGCAGACCAGGTGGCACGTGCTGCTATCCCTGTTGCACGAAATAAAGATCTTGCATTGCCAGTTGTCGCTGGTGGTGACTGTAGTGTGAAAAATCAGGCCCAAGCGCTTTGCAAAATTGTGTATGGCCCATCAGACCTCCTGTTCAGTGATCGGGGATTCTAACAGCTTGAATTAGTTGGCTGGTGTGCGTGGTACAGTCAGCTCCTCTAGGAAGTCTGAAATATGACTCTGGTTAGGATTAGTCGTTGGGCTGTCTAGTGTATTGTTGTGAGTATAGAAAACCGTATGAATGGCTTCTTGTGAGTGCACCAATGTATCTGAAGAGACTTTAATGGCTGTAACTGGGGAAGTCCTGTCATATGTAGAAGGGGCAACTTAAACCACTTGAGGCTTCACCTATCCTAAGTCATCGTCCTCAAACTTGTCCAGTGTTCCTTTGCCACTCTTTTTTGGCTGGTGCAATATTAACTGGGGACCACTCCATGAATCCGTGAAATACGCTTCAGAAATCTGGTTACAGTTGCAACACCGCACACAGCAGGAAGTGTAAAAACTGAGGGCCTCATTTATGAAAAGTGACGCATTGCTGCGTGAAAACAGCGATGCGTCATTTTTCATTGCGCCCTCCGTGCGGCATGCTGGATGCGTCATATTTACAGTATGATGCATCATGTCGCAAGGAATTACAGATACATTAGTATTTCTGACATATCTGTAGGCGCAAAAATGAAGCATTGCTGGAGTGTGTCACGAAAGTGACGCAACACCAGCAATGGGTCATTTCACATGGGCAAGTCCAGTTTCAAATGTGCCTGCGTCAGTCTTACGCTTGCGGTGAGGCAGGCATAAGATGTGATGCAGTGAAATCTCATAGATTTCACTGCGTCAGTTCTACAAGGCCTACTTGCGTCAGAACGCCCACCCTGCATACATTATACCTGGCACAGGTATAATGTGGCGCAGGGGTTTACAAAGTGACGCATCTACCTCGATGCGTCACTTTGTAAATATGATGCAACATGGCGCATTTTTTACACTGCTGGCGCGTCACAAAAAGTGACGCACCGGCGGCGCAAAAGTGATGCAAGGGCTCATAAATAAGCCCCTACATTTTAAAAAGAAAGAATAGGATGCAACCATCGCATAAACGTGTTGGTTGCATCCTAATGTGTGTGAATAAAATGTAGTAATTACACTTCCTATGTTGAATCTTGTAACATGATTTGAAGAATGTTTTATGGATTCACAGAGAGGTCCTCCGTTATTTTACAAGTCAAAAAGGTTTAAGTTGAAAGGAGTAACATTAGAAATATACTTATATCTAGAAATCAAGACATTCCCTTTACATTATCAATAATGGTTATTTATTTACTGAAGTTTATATATTCTCTTATATTGTCATTTCTTATAAATGATGTTTTTTCTGTATTTTATTTCATTAATTTTCAATAAAGTTTAAACTAAAAAAAAAAGGTTTAAGTTAACATTCAAATACAGTACCATTCGCTATGCTGTTGGGAGATCGAGGACAACAGAAACATGTTCCCAGCCACATAATAAATTGACATTCCGTGATAACAATGTATTCTAAAGTAGAATGTTTTCTCGAAAATCTATCGGAAATTTGTATGTATACTGGAAAACCTGCACATCTAGGCTGTTTTTTGTTGCCATATAATTACCCACTCCCAAAGCGTGTCCTTTTCCAGGTCAAAGCAACACACAACCCGTCATTAAATACATTCTAATAATGACACAGGCAGGAATGTTCTTTGCGCAGTCGGATAGGTCTATTTATAAACGTCTATTAGCAGCTTACAATTGTTAAGTATAAAATGCAATTTAGGCTCTGTGCTTCTAGTAATCTTCAAAAGGAGAATACTCTCACATAAGAGGATTTACATGGTTTCGATTAGATTAGCTCTGAATGTATAGTATTTGTATTCGCTTTATAGATTTAGCAACATGTTGTTGCATACATTTGTTTAGCGCCTTCATTGCTAAACGGAGTTAAAGCGATTAAAAACGAAAAGCCACAGATATTGCAGGCTTCGTGCAAGTGTTGCTAAAATGTCACAACTGCAAGCACTGTTGCGTGTTAAAAAGCAGTGAAAGCTTACCTGGGCCCTCAGTAATACACTTGGGGGATATTCTCAAGAACGTGTGATAATCATCGCAAAGTTAGCTTAACGCAACTTTGCACATTGCAGTCTATTGCAGGAAAATAACACCGTGTTAACGTGGTATTCTTAAGCCGGCGGTACCATGCGATAGGCTCACGATAACGCGGCAAATGTCGGCGATAAAGTCAACGTGACGCTGCAAAAATGCAAAACACGAACGCAAAAAAAGCTGCATTGAGGTCAATTGCGATACAAAAAAACAGTGAAAACCAGTGACAGGCCAGCAATTCCCACGCGTCATGCGGGAAAATGCACAATAAAAGCAACAAAAAAAGGAAGAAAAAAAGAAACTGAGTAGCACCACGGATGCTCCCGGACCGAGTGCCACGTGAACCTCACAAACCCCACAGACCACCAGCAAGGGACCTCGTGGTCAGGGAAGGCCAAGAAGAAGAGGAAGAGGCAGACGGGGTGCAGTCTGCAATAAAACCAGATCAGCTTCACCAAGGTGACAGAACACTACCATCCACTGAACGTCAATATGACAAACGTGAATGCATTCAGAGTGTCGAGGAGGCCTATGGAGGAGGACAAGAGGCGCTGGCATAATGTGACAAGTCAAACCAAGCACAAACCCGCTGCCAACAGGAAGGCAGCAACGGCAACAGGAGGTAGGAGTCCTGCGCCACAGAAGAAGCTGGAGGAAATGGAGGCCACAGTCATCAGGGTGGAGACGGCGCAAGGAGTTGGGAGTACGGACACTGCTTGATAGGACCTGACACAACATCAACAGGGTGAGTAACAACCAGGGACTGGGGAGATGGGCACAATGGCACACATGCACGACGATGTGTAGCGCACTGCATACCCACAATGACCCTGGATCATGTCCCTGATCCCCGTGGCACACTGTAGCACACACACATAGCATTAACAGCACATCCGACGACAATGTGGTACAAAGCGCAACACTGCAGAACAGAGGACACAACTGGGTCCGCTCATGCGCAGAAACAGGCCAATCACATCTAACATAGCAGGAAACTGTGAGATGGAAATGTACATGTACAACCTCACATCCGTCATGTTGTCCAAATGTCCACTGTCCGCAATCAAATATTCAGCACCTTCCAAACAGTCACAATGTACATTGTCATACAGTCTGCATGTAAATGAGAACAATACGCCAACATACATGTCAACATGCATCTCCCCTTCACATTGCAGAGTGACAAACAACACCTCCAGCAGAGCAGACCAGACTACTCATCAGTGATGCTGGAGAGGACCATCATACCTTCGACACCGACGCTCTACAACAGCCCACGGACATCTTAGGCAACCCACCCCCAGGATCAGGGCAGCCAAGATACATAGAGGAGGCCCCAGCCCCTGCACAGACCACACAGCAGGAAGCACCTGCCAGCACGGCTGGCTCCCAACACTTCCCCTCGGCACACATCGCATTCCAATGCCAGGTGTCAGAATGCCAAAAGGAGGTGGCCAAACAGGTGCAGGTGTGGTCAGAGCTCGTGGAAGCCAAACTAGATCACATATATGGGTGTTCAAGTCCCATCATGGACCACCCACACCCCACAAAGGAGACCCACACCTCGACAGAGACACATGCATATGCACATTTCCTGCAATGAACCACGCCCAGAGCCCCGGAATCATCACTCACACCCCTACGCTGGACCTCCACACGACGGCCCAGTCCACTCCTCTCACATATTGAGTGGGTGACAACAAAGCTACATGTCCAAGGTCTTTCCCGCTGCCAGCGGGTACATGGTTGCGTCTGCTGTACACAGCACAATGTAATGTTGTTGGCCCCGGGGCCCTCATGCATACATCATGAGCACACGGACACACGCAGTTAGTCTGATGAACTGGCTACGGGCACGTGCGCCCGGCCCCTTTATTGGCAGGGTCACATGTACAGTGACGCCTGTGCTGGATGTGTGTTTGGTGAGTGTAAGCCAGCTCACACGGAGTGGTCGGTGCTGGCAACAATTTGAACAGTGAACACTATTAAAACTGAAACAGAAAACACCAGCATTACAGAGACAACTGCAGAGCATCATGGTGGTAGCCGGAGCAAGTACAGAGGACATCCAATATGCAAACAGAAGTGTCTGTGAGATGCAGTGCACAGAGGTTGGGGCACTAGAGCTGAGCGTGCTCATGTGAAGAAAATGTCTAGGATTGTGTCCCTTCAGGATATTCCTGATGCAACTGCAGTGGGGTGTGTTACACCTGCATCATCTTCCTCATCATTGCCCCAGGTCTCCCACACTGCCTAAGGTGACATTGCTCTCCACAGCACACAACTCATTCAGAAACGGTCCATGGGTCGTGTGCACTGAATCAGTGGCATCTGGAGTTCTGAGCATGGTATCAGGCAGATGATGGCATCCACGACAGGTGTGAGCAACTCCGTTAGTCTACCAGTATGGCTGTTTCAACTCTGGTAGTTGGCGTTTGGAGGTGGTTCTGGCGGTGGTGGCATGTGACCGCAGTTGAGGCCAGAGGCAGCGGACAGCACAGGGCCACAGACACATGGCGTTGATGACCCCAAGGCCATCGCCTCAGAGGCCATCCTTATCTCACCGGACAGGGTCCCTGACTTGAGCTGCACAGAGTTAGTGGCCCTGGATGCACTGCGGCTGGCACAGGCACACCGCCATGGGACGGTGACTTGCGGTGCACTGAGATAGGGCCACGCGAGCTGAGGTGGTCCTCATCGATGCCCAAGGTGAATGTGGCGGAGGGTTGTGGGGGACAGTGGAAGGTGTCCTCCAGGGCATAATGCAGAGGGCAGAAGCCATCCGGAAGTGACAAATTGAGGAGTGGAATGCTACAGCCTCGTTTTCGCCCAAAAATCAGTATCACCGACATGATGATGAAGACAACCTCCAGTACATAGACTCAGTCGCCACCAAAGTTCAACCAGAAAGTGTCCATGGCTGTCGGGGAACAGACTTAGTGGCACCAGAGCTGAAGGGGTATGCACTGCAGTCTGCGATGAGGCCAGTACAATGACATAAAGGCTGCCATAAATAAATCATGACTGAGTTCCCAATGTGTGACCTACTCGATCTCAGTGTAGGACCGAGGCAGCAGTCAGCAGGAGCCCCCTGCCATGGGTCGCTGGCTTGCAATGCACAGAGTTAGTGACACCAGAGCAGTTGTTGGCAGTGTTCGATCACCTCCGTAAGGAGGATCCTTTTTTCCTCCGGACTGCACCACATCTTCCTCTTACTCCTCTCCATGCGTTCAATGATATGAACTCTGCCATACACAAATCAAGACTCAGTTCCAACTGTGTGACCTACTCGACCACAGTGTAGGCCGAAGGCAGTAGTCAGCAAGGGACCACAGACAGGTGTCTTTCGGATGCTAGGCACGGAGTTGGTGGCACCACATCAAAGGGAGTACAGCGACATAAAATCTACCATAAAGTGTGTACTCTGCTATTGCATGATCAAGACTCAGTTCCACATGTGTGACCTACTTGGCAGCTGTGTAGGCCGGTGGAGTATGTTAATGAGAAAGGAGTACTGCGGGCTTGTGTCGCGGAGGCCGTGATGGTCTAAGGAGGCTGCTAAGCTCACGGGCCTCAGGCTTGGGGCGTGCGCCGGCACGAGGTGGGCCTTCCTTGACACACACCGGTGTTGGCAGGTGAGCAGTGAGGCCTGGGTGCACAGGTGCAGGCAAGACGGGTTCGGGTACAAGCAGGTCGGGGTGCAGCAGGTGCGCAGGATCGCAGGCAACACCGCTCATGGCGACAGTGTCATCCTCGTGGCAGGCTGGGGGGCGCCGCCCTGGCAGAGACGTTGGGCATTCCAGAAGACAACCATGCCCAAAGCTACGTGCTTTTTATTCACACCCCTACGCTGGCCTGGCGTACGCCGGGCCGGCCCACTTCGCACACGCTTACAGGGGGGGAAGTCACAAGTTTCATTTCTGGGATCTTCCCCACTGGCTGGGGTGACTTGGTCGCATCCACTGTCCACTACACTCCATACACCAGCAGTGCATGTGGAAATGGATATGTCTGTGGTCTGCATACTGCAGTCTGTCCAGCACATCTCCACCACACTTGGCATTGTGTACCTTCTCATTCATGGGTCACTTGCTTCCTTCGCACATGCCTGGTTCCCACCTCTCCCCTCATTCCGCTATTGTGTGGCTAAGGTGCCATGCCGTTGATGGCACATGTACATGGCTAGCCCAGGTTGCCACCGTAAGTTATGCTGTCGTGGGCATGTTGTTTGGCATGTTGAATGTGAGTCTGTGACGTGTGCATTCCCAGAGTTATGAGTTGCATGATTGTGGAGTTGGGGGGTGTGGTGTGTTCATTTGGTACTTGCCAACGAGCAGTGCATTTCCATGGGTGCCATTCTGTTAGATCTGGTTGATGATTGACTGTCGGTAGAAGTAGGAATCATGCACACTGCCTGGGTAGTTGGCAACGACGTTGGTGGCGACTTCCAGGTGGTACACTGTTGCCTGCACAGTGATGGAATGCATGTGCTTTCTGTTGAGGTAATTGTGTGCAGTGTCACCAGGGGGCACAAGTAGGACATGTGTGCAGTTACTTGCCCCCTTACACGTTCGGTAAGCCAGCTGTTGCATAGACGCCTTGCTTGGTCTCCAGCTGTTCCTGCGCAGTGTGGGGGGAGTATAGGTACTGGAGTACCAGGCTGATGATGGCATCCAAGACAGTTGTGAGAGACTTTGATAGGGCTGGCTGTGAGACTGTGGGTTGGAAGGTCCAGAGGCCAACAGGTGCAGCACAGCCAGCAGCTTTGTCTGCGGAGGGATGTTGGTTGTCTGCTGTGTTAGTACCGTCAGCCTGTGGGCAATGGTGGTCAGGATGCGTAGGATGGTTGTCCTTTTGAGCCTGTAGTGGGCAATAACATTCTCTGGTGTTGGATCTGTGAGGTTGTTGTGTTTTCTGAAGGTCCGCTGTCTTGGTCTGCGCTGCTCTGTGGTGGTTGGTCCGGGGGGGGGCGGTACGGGAGGTGGCGGTGGGTGTTGTGGCCCTGTTGGGGCTCCGGGCTGCATGATCAGTGGCTCCATAGCATCTGTTGATCTTCAGGTGTGGCTCTGGGCTGTGCTCCCTTGTCTGGTGTCGGTTGTTGTCCGACTTTGCACCAAGTAGGAGCAGGTGTTAAATTCCTGCAGCTAACGCACCTTATCGCATGTTTTGGGATCTTATCGCCGATCTGGCTGGTCATTGAGAATGTTGCGAAGTGGTGTGTTCACTGCTTTTTGCACGGGAACGCCTACTCTGCATATCATTAGCGTTAGTTGCCGGTGTCATTTGTGCCGATGCTTTTTGTAGCTTCTATCGCAGGTAAACTCGGCGATACGTCCTTGAAAATATGCCCCTTGATCTTGGAAAAATGGTGGAAAAGTTACCTTTTCGTATGCACCAATGGACGTTGTCTTCACTTCTTGTTGTATCAAGCCTAGAGGCTGCTTCAGCTGGCTCACCAGCCTATTCTTAGAACCATTTTATAGGGTTTTCAAAACAAGAAAGAAAGAGAATGCTTTACATGTTCATAAAGCTGGAGATGTAAAGATGTAAGCATGGGGACTGAGTTAGCAAAAGTGTCCAAGTAGCACCTTAGAGAGTTCCCCAAAGAAAGTGGTGGATTTACATTTGTGCCTACCCAGGAAACCAAGAAGAGGAGGTGCAAGAAAGAAAAAGAGAGGCGGAAGGGGGGGAATAAGTTGCCAACAGGGGGTATTTGAACCAGGGTTATTGAAGTGAAGGGAAAGGGGGTAGGTGGGCAGGCACGCAGTATAAGTGATTGCATGCCCATGGCTATAGGCCTAGGCGCGGGGAGTGCAGGTTGATCTCGTGGGGGAGCAGCGGTGACAACGTGCTTGTTTATGTGAAGGGGGTGCCTCAGCGAGGCATGCAAGTCTCAGCCACCAGGAAGATCATTCAGAGAGGCGACTCAGGGGGACCTTGTGACTGCGGGGGTGGAGTACTGTAAACAGAGTATCTTTCCCGAGCAAAAAACCATTTAGCATTCACAATTAAACCATATCAGGTCAGTTCAATAAATTGTCCACATTCAGGGTGTACTCAAATGAATGTTCTTCTTTTTATTTTCTTATTTTCCTTTATCTTTATCAGAAGTGTACACAAATGTCAGAATAAATAGGTTGGTATAGATGACATCGCCAAATGTAGCCAGTAGCCAACACGTGTTTTGTCTCGGGTGATTCACCCGCTGACTTCCTCAGGGCAAGCACAAAATCTCTGGAAGCAATTTCACCACATTCCAGGAAAACCTGTGTGTGGTACTCTCGCCATCATCGTGGGTTCTAGTGTCAGTGGGTGGAGTACTATGTTCAATGGTCTGGCTGAAGCGCAGGCGCCGCATAACCCATTTGGTGGAGATGGGGCGACGAGGCACTCTATGCACATCCTCATATCGAAGGGTGTCCTCCTCTGCAGTGCCCCATGCAGTGCCCCATTGTGTACCACCTACCAGCCTATTCTAATTTATTTGTTATCTAAATATTTAATACATTATATTATTAGTCATACTATTACAGGTTTTGGGTCAGCCTTCTTCACATTTTCTGTTGGATTGTCATTCATACTTCAGTTCACCCATCAAGAGCGCAAGGAGTTGGATACTGGATCAGCCCCCTATGGCTATTTTGAATCAGATTACAGGACCTGCATGCCTTCTATTTGCTTTCGCATCTGAAAGCAGTTGCCACTCTAAGGCAAAAGAGATAGTGTCAATCTGTGAAGATCTGTAGTCCAGACTCCTGCCTTACTCTGCTTCATTCTGAGCTCGTCCCTTATGCCCACGGTGATCCCTGTGCCTACCCTACCCCACCCACCTTGTAATGTTGCTCACATGGGTTCTGGTTCCTGCTCTATCCCATCCTACTTGTTACCATAAGTCACTTCTCCTCTGGCCCACCTACACAACAGGTTTGCTAATTTATTTTCAATGATGTGCACTCAGAATCCACTCTGCCTATTAGTATTTGCCAATAGGTCCCCATTAGGACTACCATCAGCAGTGTTATTACCATGTGAACCACAGCCACTATTAACAACACCACCATTATTAACACCACCATTACTACCACTGCCATTACCACCACCACAAATAGTACAACTATTATCACAACCAACTCCTCCAGTAAAGCCACCACCAATACCACCATAATTAACCACGATTTCTATAACCATGTCCATCATTATCACCATTAGTATTACCAATGTCACCATTATCTAAACCGCCATTACTGTGACCTCCGCCACTACAACCAGCAATCCCATTTCTACCACTACTATTATTATCACCATCATTATCAACTGTTAATATCTGCCATTACCAGAACCTCAGTTATCACCACTATTACTTCTACCATTACCACCACTAACATCACCACAATTACCACCACCAGCATGATTGCCAGTACTACCATCACCAGAACCATTAATGGACCACCAATATTACCACTGCCACCAGACCATTAATATCACAAATACCACTACCACCGTTACCACCACTACCAACATCTTACAACATCCCCAATCATGACTACTAACATTACTATTACCATCACCAACTTTAACATTACCAGCACCACCAATACCAAAGCCACAGCCCTTAACACCACCAGTGGCATTGCCATAAGGACCTCCCCCATTACTAACATTACCATCACTACTACAAACATTACCATTAAACCCCCCACTAGTATAACTCAACTACTACCACCACAATTACTACCACAACAAATAATGTTATCAATATCACAAACCCCATCACCAAGAACACAATGACATCCACCACTATTAGTACTGCCACCATTACCGTCACTACCAATATCACCATGGCTACAATCACAACCACCAACACCATAACCACCATTTTCTTTATCACTACCACCATGACCAGCAGCATTGCACCCACAGTATTACTACCATTACCATCACCACCATTCCATCATCCTTACAAACAAAATCACCATAACCATGTCCATTACCATCACAAACACCATGGCCACCACCATTATCACCACTATTACCTCACAACAATAATAGCCATCACTGCATTACCACCTCCATAACCACTACAAAAACCACCATTAATATAACCAGTGCCATTACCATTACCAAAGCCACCATTGCCACCTTTAGTATTAGAAATACCATCATTAACACCAGCACCAGTCTTGCTACAACCACCACACATACCACTACCTTGTCATTAGAATCACCACTTCCATCAACAATACAATTGCTACCACCATCATTACCATCACCAGTAACACTATTTTCAACACAATTTTTTAACAAAACCATATTGCTATTACCACATCACCATCATCAACATGTTCACCACCACTACCCCTACTACTACTACCACTACTACTACTACTGTTATCAACCACAATTACGATCACCACAACCATTCACATCACCATGAATACTGCCATTATCATTAGCATCACCATTGTTACCAAACACATTAACACAATTAGTGCCACATCCATTATCTCATTCTAACCACAATTACCAATATAGCACTTTTAAATGCAACTACCACCACCAACAAAAGTTCCATCACCAACACAATCACCACAGCAAATTACCACTACAATTACTAGAATTACAATCATCAGCACAACAGCCATTACAAGTACCACCACCATTAACATCAACCTGAATACCAATACCACAGCTATTAGGATTACCAGCATTACCACCATTGCTGATGCCATTACACCACCAAGATTTTTTTTTTTTTTTTTTTTTTTAAAAACCTTTATTCGTGCATCTTAAAAGAACAAATACGGGCCTACAACCGTCAGGCCGGCCACGATACAGTAAAGCACTGATACCCACATTACAGCCCCCGTGCATCAACGGTCAGGATTAACAACAGGTTATGAGTCACATACTGGAGATATCTTCGAAACCCGGGGAAGGAGAGGTGAAGGTTAATTTTAAGTTTTTTGATAATTTTATCAGAAGAAAAAGTCAATGAAGGATAAGAGCAAAGTAGATTCGAGTCCGCAAGATAGCTTCACCACACGGGCGAGCAGCAACATCAGTAAGAACAACAATGGGAGTAAAATCTCAATCAGTGAGGCGGTGCAGAGATATATCAGGATAGTCACATGAGCAAGTACGCGCCCCTCCAGAGCCGCCCCCACTCGATCCACCCCACACCCGGACCCCGAATCGAAGAAAGTAGAGCACAGAGACATAAAAGAAGAAAGGCCCATAGAACTAATTGAGAACAGAGTATTACCCCCCCACCCTACACCAATGCGGAGGCTACGGCCTACCCCCCCCCCAGCATAGTGCCTGTCGCCCAATGAACCCGAAATATAGAGAAGAGAGAAAGTAGGAACAGAGTAAAGAAGGGAAGAAAACAGAAAAGAAGGTGGGGAGGAGCCCACTGGACACCAGAGCGCCCCGAACCATCAGCCAGTTATGGCCCCCACACACTGAGAGCCCTCTACGCCAAAAAACGGCATGCAAAGATACCATGGCACCACAGTTTAAGCAAGGGATACAAGTCGCGACGAGTGCGCGCAAAACATACATACAGTCCCAGTCCCAGGCCAGCCCGTCCATAAACCATAGCGATAGAAGTCAGTCTAGCCCTGGCCCGATCGCGGGCTTGGGATTAAACCAGCTCCTGCGTGAAGGCCCCGTGTCCCGAGCAGACAAAGACAAGATGGCCGCTTGTGAGAGGATGGTGAAGTAGGATCACGAAATGGCCGCCGACCATCGATTGAGGTCCCTCGTTGCACCACATAAAATCCAAACCTGGCAAGTAAGGTACAGGAGTTCCACAAAAAGGCAGCAGTGGGCCACCGCGGACGGTCCCTCGAAGCCGTTAGGTATCGCTCAGCAGGATAGCCTCGCGGACGCGGTGAGGCAGGGAACAATGAAGCAGGCAGCCATGACCAGGGGGACAAAGTATCCGCAGTTGAGGTGGGGAGCGGTGGACCCTGGGCGCCGGGAGCGCTAGATGAAGGCACCAGTGTAGCACAATCATACACCGCCGCTGCGTCCCCGCAAGAGGACAAGAGCACCGGGAGACCCACGCCCTGTGGATGACAAACAGTGCGCTCACGGCCCGCAGCCGACAGTATGGGGTCAAACCTCTCACTCAGCGCCTGCAGGCCAGCGCACATCTGTAGTTGAAAGTCCCGCAGGACAGCCAGAACGGAGCCGCATGTCAGCGGAAGCTGGGCCCCAACATTGGCAGCAATCCGGGACGGCACTGTGGAGCTGGTGTCCGGAAGAGGGAGGGCGAAGTGGGCAGCGGGCGAGACCGGAGTATCACCCCCCAGCCGCGAGCAGGCACTCAACGCCATGTTTTGCCGCTATACGGTGCAATGGCCAGGGGGGGGGGTCGTGGCAAGGGGTCAATTCCCCTCAGGTCTACGCCGCAACAGGAAAGGCCAACAGTCGCTTATCTTCTCGCCGGTCCCCCCCGCCGCTGGCCGGGCAATAGGCAAAGGGGGCAGCAGCCCCCCACAGCTCGGTCCTCAGAGCGGGGCAGGAGACTCACCGCACCGGGGCCCACCCCACAGCTCCAGCCCGTCAGGCACAGGGTGCAGAAAGTGTCCGGCCGTCTCTCCCCGGGCTCATCCGGCAACGATCCATGGTGCGAGGCGAGATCGGGACCGCAAGGCTCAGGTTAGCGCTAGCTGGTCCGGTAACTGCGTAGCTTCCAGGAGGCCGGCAAAGGCCGTAAGGGCGCAGGGTTCCAGCGCCGAGGACAAAAGCACCCAGAACTCGGGCATCCGGGCGGGTTGAGACTCCGGGAAAGCAGCAGCTCGGTCAGCGCGTCTTCGCACACGGTGCACCTCGAGAATCGGCGAGGATGGGCATCAGGATAGTAGTCCGAGGCCACGGACCGACGGAGCCGGGCGCTCAAGCGTCTGCTCCGGTCGCCATCTTGGCTCCTCCCCTACACCACCAAGATTAACACCTCTTCTAGAATTAAAAATGAAAAAAATTCCATTCCTATCATAAGCATTATATTACCACCACCATTACACATTTACTACCTACAATACACTACCAAGTCCAACACCACACTTACCAATACCATTTCTATAATCGGCCCTGATATCACCAAACCTACTATTACTACTAGAGCTGCCACCATCATTACCAAAAACATTACCCTAATACCATAAAATTACCACCACCATCATTACATCACAATCACACCATAATCACAGCAGTCATCAACACAAACCTCATAACCACAATCACTACCATTACAATTACCTCAATCACCAATGCCACCACTACCACTATTACAATTTCCACCACCATTGCCAACAACATTTTCTGTACCACAGCCATTGTCACTATGGCTAAAACCAGGTTGCCACCACATTATCAGAATTATTACCATGACATTATCACTACTACCATTACTTCCACCACGGTTACCACCACCATTACACAAACCTGGATTACCATTACCACCACCACTACCTTCACCAACATTATTTTCACCACTATCATTACAAGAACAGCCATTACTACTAACACAGCACCACCTTTTCCATCACTGCAACAATTGCCACAACATCAGAATCAACACCACAACAACTACCACCAACAAAAAATACATTATCACCAGTACAAACAACACCCCCATCATTACCACCAGGATTATCGTTACCAACATTATTATCATACCATTGTCACAAACATTCACACCATTGCAGCCAGCATCATCACCATTAATACAACCATGACAACCACCATCGATACATCACCTTTACCACCACCCTCATTATCATTGCTACAAAAGCCATTACCACTACCACTACAGTTAACAAGACCATTAGTACCAACATTATCAGCATCATCTTTCTCAACGTGACCACCATTATTTTCACCACCACCACCATCATCATTTACATCAAAACCAATATCACCATTAGCCCTACAACAATTACCACCAAGAGCACCACTAACATTACCACCACAACTATTACTGCCATCTATCATCATTACCATTATGTTTACTGACCTTATTACTACCACCAATATGTCCACCATGATTACTGCTATTATTACGCCCCACCATTATCAACACCTACATCACCACCACCTCCATATCACCATTACTACCAATACCACCACCACATTACCAAGTCACAACCAACATTACCACTACCAATATTATCAGCCGAACAACCTTCACCTTTACAACCACCTTCTCCATTTTTATAATAATTACCAAAACACCATTAGTGCCAGCACCAGGACCATCACCACTGTTACCACTGCCAATTTTACCAACACCACAATATTGTTCACTTCAGCTACTACATTATCATCCCCATTACTGCCATCACTAATGCCACCATAACCAGCAGATCCATTCCCATCTCTTTCATCACTGCCACAAACATTAACCACCATAACCCCCATTACCACAACTCGTAGCATAATTAACAAAAGTACATAGCCACCACTATAATTACATCCACCACCATTAACAACATTTCCACCACTACCATTGACAGGAGCACAATTACAAACGTTACCACCACCATAGCCACAATTATCACTACCTCCCCTACCCTACTGTAATATTACCATCAATACCGCAGTTGCCACCAGAGTTTTACTTGCTACCACCATTACCACAATAAACAACACAATTACTACCAAGATTATCCCCATTACCATTGTACCACTGGTATATTATCATTGCACTTCCACCACCATTTACTACAAGCATTATCACTATTACCACCGCTAGCATAATTACCACCACCACCAATACTACAATAACAATTACTAAAATCACCACCAATACCATTACCCCATCACCACCAACAGTACCATCACCAACATCATTTTCTCAACGACCATTATAATCACTGTAGGATGGTGAGTTATTAGTAGGCGCAGATAGGTACCTCCAGCTAGTAATAATACTACAATCACTAATAAGGTGCAGTCAAGTCTCAATAAATTAATCCCTGCTCAACCCTTGAAAGCTTGGTAGATGAGCAGTCAGGCTTAATTTAAGAGAAAGGTGTGTAAAGCATTTAATATCACACAAAACAGTAAATAAGGAAAAGAGACAACACATTAAAAATCCAACACTAACTTATACAAATAGAGAATGTTTTTATCTTTAAAAGGACATCAAAAAGACAAAAATTAAATGTATAGAACTGGATTTATGAATTTTTAAAGATTAAATAAAAAAGATGTGCTTTCTATCTCCAAAAAGTGTAAGCATCAACCTCGGCTATCTGGTCGCGGTGAACTGGGACAAAGTCAAAGTTTCAGGCCAACCGCGATGGAGCATGAGCCGGATAAGATGAGTGCTAGGTCTCAGTCAAGATTTTACCTTCACACTTAGTAACTTCTTTTGGAGCATTTCGCTCGTCAACTGGCTCACCGGCGGGTCCTCGGGTCTTTCTGATCCAATGTTCGGTTCATTGACAGCAGCCTGCTCCTGTGCAATTCCTCTGTGGTACTCTAGAGGTCTTTGACCTCAATGTTGTTGACGGAGAGCTCCGGAGCTTTCAGCGGGACAAACCAGTGTGGTCAGGCTGATTCTCAAGTCGATGACAGCGGCTTGACCCTTGACGTCAAACCGGTTTTCTCCTTGAGCATTTTAGCACACTTTGACAAAAAGTTCCCAAATTTTCAGATCTTTTTCGGAAAGGTTCCCTGAGGGTTAGAAAGGGTCAAGCAGTACCAGCCTAGGGTTCAGAAACTCTGGTTTGCCTCTTGAGGTCTGGGATTCCAACTCCCACAATGCACCTGGTCAATCCAGAAAAATCCAGGTGAAGCTGGTCAGCTGGAGTGGTCCTTTCAGTGGATGTTGTAGGTGGCTTCTTCCAACACTTTTTTACCTGTTGCACTCCTTATCCTTTAAGACAGGCACATCCCTTCTTGTGTGGAGCTTTGAGAGTATAGCAGGTGCAGTCCTTCTGTTGCTTAGTCCAAGGGTCCCATAGAGCAGTCCTTCCTCTCCAGCTGTTTCAAGCAGGGTTCCGAGGGGCTCATGCAGCTCTTCCATATTTATTCCCCATTCTGGGATGGCAAGAAAGGGGACACCCCAACCAATGGGGTTTATGTTGCCACCCTCTGCTATGACAACTTCCTGGGAAGTGTAGCATATTTTTCTCCCACAATACACATTTTACCAAAATCAAAATGGAGAAATTCTCTCCTTGGCGTGTAGGTTTGGTAAACCTAACCCACAGGTGTGGCTAACTTTTCCGTACACTCTCCTTCCAAGCCCTCTCTTAATCTATTTAGGGGGGCTCTTTTCTGGCTAGAGATCAAGGAAGTGGGGGATGGCCTAGATCCCGTGGTCAAACTGCAATTTATTGTATTAATCAATAGATTACAACAAAATATCACAATTGGTGCAAATATCAAGTGATGGTTAAAAAGTACTGGACATATGTAAGTTAAGATCTATGATAAAACCAGTTACTAAGCTCAGACGACTAACACTTTATAAACTTCATCCAAAAATGTCATTAGCTTTAAAATTGCACTATTATCTGACACTAAACAACCTGAGCAGTCGATCATATTTTTGCCTAGTTAAAAATCAGTCATAAGTATATTTTTCTTAAATACAAAAGTTTGGGGCAAATACATAAAATGTGCAAAAGGGTTTCAGTTGTAAGTCCGCAGAGTCGCAAAGCAGTTTTTCCTTTAAGCGCTGGATTCCATTTCCCCTCAAATTCATAAATGGGAACATTAAACAGTCTGAATCTTAGGAATTTCATTTTAATGTAGCCAGGCAGATTTGACCCTAGATATTCTTGGTACTGTAAGGTGAGGGTTTCAGAAACTAAGTCCATGTGTTTAAATTGTGATTTGGCCAAGTCGTTGTCCCTCTTTGCTTGCGACTCTAGATCGGATAAATTATATGTTTCTAGAGCAGTTTTTGAATATATAATGTTCAGTTCCACATCCTTATATGATGTTTTCTTTAGTTCCTGATAAATTAAGGATTTTAAAGTTGACGGATCCGCCCTTGAGCAATCACAGGAATAATTCAAACTGCTTCTGTAGTGAAGTGACGTTAAAGATTTAAATTCAGTTCAAGCCTAAGGGCACAGTGTGGTTGTGCGGAGTTGCAAAAGATTACAAACACACTGCATATAAGTTTTATCAAGACAGGCTGTAACCTTGTTATTAAATGCAGGTGTTGCACAAAGTAAGTATGGAATAAGTTTCATGTTTAGTGCTTTCAATGATGGTTTGATTGCTCTGCCACAGAACAAGTTGGAAAATCTTAAAATTGATTTTGTGATCGTAGCTGACTTAAGCTTTCTTATGGATAGGTGGTGAGTCCATGATAGCTTACTGTCTAATGGAGCTCCAAGACATTCGGACCTGTTGACTGTTTCAATCGAGGCATCTCCTAAGACCCACAATATGAACCTAGGGGCTCATTATGATGGCGTAATGATCGCCACCGCCGGGTACGGTGGTGGCGATCGTTACGACATCCTTTAGTGAAATACCCCCGCCATATTATGATGGCGGTGGGTATTGCGGCGGACGCGAAGGCCGTCTGCTGCTTTTACGCCAGTCGGCAATCGTTATGATTGCTGGCTGGGTGGAGCTGGGCCAGTAATAATAATAATAATAATAATAATAATAATAATAATGCTGCCATTTGTAGAGTGCGAACAGCAATCTCCGAAGAGGTGTCCCGGCGCTATAGCAACAGGTGGCGCGCAAAAAAAAGCATGCGGAGTTCGGAGAGTCCGGGAGATTAATCTTGATTAAAAAGCCATGTTTTAACTGCTTTCCTAAATTGTGAGTCTGAGGTAATCTTGCGCAGGGCATTGGGCAAGGCGTTCCAAATCATGGAGGCCCTGAGCGTGAAAGATCTGCCGCCCATCCGTGCTTTCCTTACTCGGGGAGTACATAGCAGGTTCTGAGAACTAGACCTGAGTGGCCGAGACTGCTTGAATGCGCCTAGCCTCAGCTTCAAACAACTGGGGCAAGTGCCTGAAAGGCTAGGGTTAAGGCCTTGAATTTAATTCTTTTAGCGACCGGCAACCAATGCAATTCTTTGAGAAGTGCAGAGATATGTTGTCTAAATGGAACACATTTGATCACTCTTTCATAGGTTTCTCAGACTGCTAAAGCAAGCACTTGTCACCTGCTGAATTTGGGCCGAAAAAGATAAGTCCGCCTACCATTTTACTCCCACATTTTTTGCACACCCTGCAGGGGTGGGAGGAACACCCATTTCCTTCGGCCACCAGAGGTCTGCAGAGGGGAACAGATTTTTACCAAAAACACAACACCTCCGTTTTGTCTGCATTCAGCTTGAGTTTGTTGTTATTCATCCATTGAGCTATGTCTTTTAAGCAACTCTTAAAGTTCTCAAAAGAATCACTCGACAGATCTTTAAAAGGAAATACCAACTGGGTATCGTCAGCGTAGGAGATCGCCTTCACCCTCCAGTTGGCAACCAGCGAGAACAGAGGGGCCAGCTAAATGTTAAAAAGCAGTGGGCTCAAGACCGACCCCTGCGGAACCCCACACCATAAGTGCTTGTGATTGGACTGATGCGGTTGAAGTGCCACCCTCTGCGTGTGCTTATGGAGGAAAGATTTTAGCCACTCCAGGACTGTGCCCTCTATCCCCATGTCCGAGAGGTGCTGGACCAGTATGGAATGGTCCACTGTATCAAAAGCAGCTGAAAGATCCAGGAGCACCAGCATTGCTGATGCCCCTGAATCCAGCGCCATTCTGACTGAATCCGTCACCTCTATCAGCACTGTCTCTGTGCTGAAACCAGCGCAAAAGCCAGATTGAGTGTCGTGCAGGATACCATGGCTCTCGATAAAATTAGTCTGCACCATCTTTTCAAGCATCTTAGCTGGTGCAGGCAGCAGCGAAATTGGTCTGTTGTTATTCAGTTACCCTGCATCAACATTGGGTTTCTTCTTGAGGGGGAGGAGAGTGGCATGCTTCCATAAGTCTGGAAAGATGACGGTAGTAAGTGAGGTGTTCCATATTTCAGACAGTACCTGGATGGAGGAGTTAGCCAGCTCTTTCCACAGTTTCGGTGGGAAAGGGTCCTCCGGAGAGCCTGACTTACAGCCCTGGATCGCCGCCAGTGCCTCCTTCTGTGAGATCTGAGTGAAGACCTAGGTACTTTCCTTATCATTGTGTTTGATTTGACTGTTTCAACTATAGCAGAAAAGGAATTGTAGACCTTACAGATTTTGTTGTCAAAACAATCCGAGATTTTCTCACATAGGGCCACCGAAGGTTGTGCGTCAGTCATCAACTCGTGAGGTTTGAGGAAAGCGTTTACAACCTCAAAAACACCCTTGCCAGGTTTATCGGCGTTCCCAATACATTTAGCTATATAATCTCTCCTAGCTTCCTTCATTAACTTATGCATTTTTTAAAGCAATTTTTTATATAATGTTTTTGCTGTGCTTTCATAGTCCACTCTCCACTGTCTCTCAAGGTGCTTGCATCTGCTTTTCGTAGTCCTTAGCAACTCCGAAAACCAAGGAGCAGAAGGTGATTTCCTAAAGGATTTCATGAATTTAGCTGGAGCAGTGGCTTCTATTGCATCCGCAATCCAATTATGAAGGGTCGCGGAGTCTGCAACAGGATTCTTAAAAAACGCAGGTTGGCTGGCCAGTAATATGGTGGCCGTGCCTAGCAGGCACCGCCAGCCATATTAGGATGTGAGTGGTGAAAGGCGGAAAGGCTGGCGGGGATTGGCTTTGGGGGCCCGTTGCGGGCCCTGTGGGGGTGGGGTGGGGTGGGGGATGCACTTGGGGGGTGCCCATGGTACCCCCCTGCAGTTCCCTGCACCAATTGCGTGGTGCAGGGAAATGCTGTGCATGCCCTTTTACCATTGCGGACGGCGCTGCAGCCAGCAGCACCATCCGCAATGGTACAAGGCCAGGATACGCCCGCCAGTGCAGGGCAGGCCAATCTTCACCCAGAGCACTCCAAATCATTCACGGGGGGGGTGCACATGAGTCCCCCAAATTCAAGCATGCACATTGTGGTGGGTAAAATGGGACCCGCCACGATGTGTATGCTTTTCCCCACCCACTCCTTTTTTGCTAAGGGAGCCCGTGTATGCGTCCGAACACAAGCTCGCATAGAGTGCTATGGGAGTCCGGCCGAACCGAGCCCGTAACCATGGGGGTGCATTGTAACCGCTCGGTTGGACTCGCACAGCGCGCCTCGCTTGGAAAGCCCTCCAGGTCCGATTCGTACGGAGGGCTTACCAAGCGAGATAGGAATCGGCCCCTTGGTTGGAATACCAAGGTCCGATTCAAAGGACTCAGGGCCTTATTACGAGTTTGGCAGTGCATTTCACTATGGGATCGAGTTCCACCCGACATCAAAATCAGGCCCTTAATAACAATTAGCTAATAATAAATAATTATTTAAAGAACTTTCCACCCTTTCGCCCTACAAGCTCCGCAACCCGCACCTCATATATAACATTAAAAAAGTTTTAATTCACAATTTACATAATTAATGATCAATTACATAAATATTAATTCACATGAATTATTATTCATTATTATAAATAACTTCCATCACACCCTTTACCCCTACAAAAAGCAGCAACACACACCAAAAATAATAATACAAAATTACATTTTCACAATTTACATGATTGTCAATTAAATAATGATTAATAATTCAAAATGAATGATCATATATAACGATACTGGGGTAAATCCGCAGGGGAAACTCCGGTGCTGTTTATGGCACTGGAAGGCGTAGAGGAACTGGAGAGCAGGCAAAGCACGTCCTATTCCATTCCAGACTAGGCCACGCACGTGAAGTGATTTTTTTAACAGATGTGTAGAATATTGTAATGAATATTGTATTGATTTTTATTCATCAATAACCAAATTATTTTATAAAATGAAAAACAGAAAAGTAAAAGCGAATCATATGGACTTTTCATCTTTGAAATAACTGTGGGTGATGAACCAGTTCTTGAAAGTGAAAGACAATTTAGGTGTCCTTTGTAGGTATTCAGGGAAAATATTGAGAAAAAAATATTAAGGAGCAGAAATATCAAGTTTGAAATATCATGATGTACAAATATTGGGTGAAAAAAATAGTGTACAAGAATATCAATTTTCAGGTAAGTATCATCAATGTTCAAAATATATATGTTGTTAATATCAATCATTTACAAAAATATTGTCAAGTCAAGACAAACAAAACTTTATTCAGCCAATATTGACCATAAAAGCACATTTACACACACCAAGAGTAAAAAGATAAAAAAACGTATGCAATACTTAGTAAAAGAGCAGATCCAGTAATACATATAGAGTTACCATGTATGGGTCTCTGAGTCCTAATATATATTACCCTTAATAAAATGTGAAAACCGAAGTCAAAACTGCTGCGCTTTCATAGACCTGGTTAAAGTGCATTTTATACAATACTAACAAATATTTAAAAACAATTCCCCGACTAAAATATGATATTTCTAAGATCGGTTCAGTGCATGATCAATTATTTTCCTTCGCTGTAAAGCTCCTGTTAAAAAACTTGCAACCCCCCGAAGCATATCAAAGGTGAAGACAACATTTGCAGATATATCAGAGCTGGCCTCACTTGTGTAAAATCACAATGTTTTAAGAGTGGTAAAATGTATTTTATCTGGAGATCTTTATGAAAGCCACAGAAAACCATAAACTGTAAAAGATCATGGTCCGAGAAGAGTAAAAGTGAGTAGCGCATATGTTCTGAAGGTTTTGTACATTGGACATAAACTGGCGACTTTTCTAACCCCCAATTCATGCCTCCCCCAGAAGTACAGAACTCCATGGCAAGAGAAATAATCCTGTACCTGCCATAGACCGCATCGACGATCCCCCCTGGGACCTTGGCCCCTGTTTAAGAGTAAGTCTGTTCTCCACTACCCCGATGCATGACATGACGTCGTCACAAGTATAGTTGTTATCCCTATCATTTTTAACTGACAGGATGCGCTTAACTCCCCATACGGGCCACGGGAATTGATAAGGCTCTGAGCTACCTTTTTGATTATCAACCCATCTAAATCGACGGCCATTAACTTACCACCTCCCCATGTACCCGCGTCTTAATTGAATTAAGCGATCACATTGGGAGCACGCCCATGTCATGATTAGCCGTAATATAGGGACATATCGTAATTATATTCTTTTCCCCTTAGTTTCAGGTTGCTCACTTTTTGTCCTGAAGATGATCTTAAGTCCTTAAAAGATTGAAACGCCGTCGACCCCTACAAATGGAACTTTCTCAATTGTACTTACTTATGTGTAGTTCCTTTTCTGTTGTCAATACGATGTAATGTTTTTAAGTTCACCTCACTTTGTCACATTACGCACTTTTCACTTTTATGTGAGCACCTGATTCCTTCGATTATTCATGCTTGTGTAAAATATAATAGACTATTTTACACCACATACGTTCCCCTACTTCCTCCGTGCTCCCTCAATGATTAATTGTCTAGCTTTAATTTGACCCTCTGTCCCCCTCGGGGACCCCACTTGCTTGCACAGGAACCGATTGGGCCAAATTGAACCATTGTTTCCCTAAACATAAACTTAATCTTTTCTTCATCCTTGGTTTATGTTTTAGAACACTTATAAGAGCCTTAAGCGATTTAGAGCAGTCTGCCTCAAACCATTTTACCCCTTAGAATCTCCTGTCCTTCCTCTCCCCGTTAGATTTTATGCAATCTGCTTTGCAAGGTTTCTAAAAGCCCCTATTACCACACTAGCCTCCCTATGGTTATCAAGACACAGTTTAATATCTTCTGCAACCTCCATGTATAGCTTATCTAAAAAGGCCTCCGGCATTATCTTCACACACCTGATTTTACAAGCCTGGTCTGTTGGTTTAAAATCCATATTTAATAGGCTCTTTTTCTTAGCCCCATGGAAGACCAGCTCCCCCATCATTTCTAAAATCAACAGGTTATGATCACTGTAGCAGCTCCAAATGGGGTTTATTTTTAATATATCGGAGAGCAGAGTAGCAGATAACATAATAAAATTTATAGTCAAGGAACAGCCCCGCCAATAAAAGATGGAACTGACTCTGTCTCACCAGTGTGTTCAAGAAAATGTAGATTGTTTATCGCAAGTACGCTCTCTAACTGATAGCCTAGGGCAGAATGTACAAAATGAACAGAAGGCACCAAGGTGTCCCAAGGTACCCTACCTAAAATGCAATTAGAAAGACAAAGATGTACACGACAATCCCCCATTATAATAACCTCAAAGTAGGAGCAATTCTCCTATCCATAATGCTCCAAAAAACCCTCAAGTGCGGCACTGTGATTGCCATTGTTTTCCCTACAAAAAGAATTGTAAAATATATTTATTAACAGCGTAGGTTGCTTAGAAATATTAGTTCCACTGCTAACAAATGGGGGAAGGGACAAAGCAACAACTTCATCGTGCAAGCTAATTTAAGTGCTATCAGGGTAAGCAAGCCTCCCTTTGGATGTCTAGAGTCTAAGGGGAAGCAGCTTTCTAAAAGGGGGCAAAACCATCCAAGATAAAAGAGTCAGACGTATTCCATCTTTCTTGTAATGTGACGATATGACAGGACCTTATTATTACGAGCCACAGCTCCTCATCTTTTTAAGCCCTTAGTCCCGTAATATTCAAGAATATAAATTTCAAGTTCAACAGACGAGGTTGGGTGGGGACAGATTTTAAGGGAATATTTATGACCTCTGTAGATAATGGAGGGCACCCTATAGTTTCCCCACCCTCCGTTGGGGCCAATTGCAAATTAATACTGTCTAAATCTCTTTGTGGAGCAAATCTATTTACAAGGGGAATAGCTATGTCCACATTTGGGCATTGTAGTGACCTGGCTGGTGGGAGACCAAAGTGTGTACTCTGGATCCTTTTTTGCGGTACTTCTGCAGGATAGAAAAAGTGAAGCAAGACAACCTTAAATCCGGTTATAGAGACTTGTCTACAATAACTATGAATCATGGCTTTTGTGTGTATTGGGTGCCCTAAATTAACCACAATCAAATCACCCCCTATCTTTCTTTATGGTGGATCCAACCCATCCCACTCTTCTGGCCAGGATGACATGAGGTGATAAATGGTGACCGTTTACTAACGAGTTGTCCAGCCAGTGGGTCACTTTATGTAGCAGATCTATTGTGGGCTCCCTACTACCCTGCCTAACTGGTGGTACATCGGTCAAAATGCCTACCAAGGGGGTTGACTCGGGGGTAGATATAGAATATCGCTTCTCACTTCTGACTTTAGAGGGAGACGGGAGGAGTTAGGGCCCTGCGAATCAGGCTGAGAGTTATTACTGGGGTCAACCTTGTGTACTTCTAGCGGTCTGCGCTAAGCTGCGTCCACACAGCCCCCCTCCTCCGGTTTAATTTGTGATGTTCCCAGGCTCCTGTGTGGTTGTGTACCCTCCTGTGGTGGATCTTTATTTCCTTGCCCTCACTGCAAGCTAAGTCTAGCATTCAAGGGCTGACAGACACTTGTTGGGGGGTCTGAGGTTGCTGGTCTGGCCCATTGTGTTGGCCCTGCACCCCAGTCACCTCCCCAGTCCTGTTTCCAGATTTCTGAATAAGTGACGAGAATGTAACTCAGTGGACTGATGGAGCAAGGCTTCTATCTTTGTCAGCCATAAATTGATGGGTGCCAAGAGTGACTTTAACATATTTTCATTTCTAGATAACAAATTAGACACAATCTGATTTCAATCCACCTGGTCTATAACAACTGAACTAACAGCCTTCTCAGGTATCTACACAGTTGTATTCCTTCCTCCTCTCTTCCTTTTAATTGGGAGTGCAGACACGAATGTGACTTCATCTTGATTACCATCCGCTCCATCAGGCAAATTAATAGCAGTAGCAGTAATCGTAATGGCCATCATCTTACCTGGGTCTTCCATTTGAGTCACTATGAGGTAATGAAATCTGAGGATTATTAGTTATTTCCAGCGAGAGTCTCATAGGCAAATTCGTTCGACAAAAAGAGTCTAAAGTAGTTGCTGTGCTTCCCCTTCCTGGCAAGCCCATAGTTTGCTTCCTCTTTCCCATTTCTTTTGTGCAACCATGTTTTAGGGAACTTTACAGCATGTTTTCATGAAGTGCCCAGGGGTTCTAGTTAACCTAGATGTCGTGACTTACCAAATAGATTATGGGGCTTGGAGAGACCTCCCCATTGGTCTTGTACAGCATGGAGCATGCACAGCTGACAGATTACACAGTGGGAAAACAGGACGCGAAATGACTATACTCAATACCTTAAAAATAAAATACCATAACAGAGACCCCAGATCACAAGGGTTGGAGGGGTGGCCCAGCCCAGCCTCTTCCGGACTCTGATGGGTGCAGACGGGATGCGCTCCCCGCTCAATAATTGCCCTCCTCAACTTTAGGGACAGGGACACGGCTTTGCGACTGGTGAGGGAGAAGGGACCTCTCAACTGGCAGGGCTAATCGGTATCCCTCTACCCGGACTTCACCGTGATGGTCCAGGACGCCTGCCGGAAGTATACTGGAGTTAAGGCCACCCTCCGGAACCTGGAACTGAAATATGGGATGCTGTACCCCGCGCAAATGAGGGTAGATGTGGACAGCAGTTCACAGATCTTTGACACACCATCAGCAGTGCAAGAATTCTGCCGCTCTCAATCAAAGAGCAAAAGCACGCACGTATCGGTCTCCTCTGTAAGATCACCACCCGACTCCAACTTGGGGGCCAGTGCAGATCTGTTCTCTTCTAGCTGAGCTCCACAAAGCCCACTACCAACCAAGTTGGCATGAAAAGTCATGACTGCACAGCGTGACGGACTATAAAAACCCAATGTATGTCAGGGGATTAGGCAATGACAATTATATAGTACAGGAGGAACCGGCGTGGCGTTGCTTCCTCCCAAGTGTATTCACACTATTTAGTTACAAAGTTAGAAAATTTATCAAATTTTGAAGATAAGTGGAATTTGGGAAATGGGCTTTCCCCGCAGCATTGGGTATGGGGATGGGACGGGGGAGAGATTGGCGGGGAACGTTCAGTTTTAATCACAGACACTTTTAATTGAGAGAGATGCTCATTCCGTGCTGCAATATATATATGTTTGTTATCTAAACTCTTACTGCAACAATGTGTGTTAAGGACAGAGTAAACCCTTTTGCAAATAGCATGTTAGCGTCCTGGAATATACAGGGGCTAAATAATAAACGTAAAGGTAAACAGGTAATTCATTACCTACAGGGTCATCAGGTACATAAAGCCTTTATACGAATGTATGACTATACAGAGCAAACATTTACATCGCATGCCTTTACAATGCAGTTTTTACATCGCAACATCCATTACAATGCATGTTTGTAGTAACGCATGCCATCACAACACATTTTTAGAAACTACATTTACAACGCATTCAATTACAATGCATACCATTACATCACATATTACTTTTAAGGCAACAGTAGGGTAAGTGTTGGATAGTGTAGGGGTAAAATGTACTATTCCAACTCCAGTGAGTGCAACAGTAGGGTAAGTGTTGGATAGTGTAGGGGTAAAAATGACTGTCCCCACTCCAGTGAGTGCAAGAGTAGGGTAAGTGTTGGATAGTGAAGGGGTAAAAATTACTATTCCCACTCCAGTGAGTGCAACAGTAGGGTAAGTGCTGGATAGTGTAGGGGTAAAAATTACTATTTCCCATTACTTACCTTATAATGAGTTGTAATGTCATGCGTTGTAGTGACATGAATTGTATTTACATGCATTGTAGTGACATGCGATGTAATGGCTGCGTTGTAATGACATGCGATGTAAAGGATGTTGTGTTGTAATGACTGTGTTGTAAAGGTAGTGCGTAGTAATGACTGCGTTGTAAAAGTTGTTTCCTCCTTTATACAGGAAACACATTTACCACCAAGTCCGCTGCCCTACTTTGCCGTGAGCTGGGTACCTCATTGCTAGTTTGTGAACTACAGCACATATGCCAGGTGAGTCTCTATATTGATACACAAGCATGTGCTGTTTTGCCCGTCGACAATAAGGGCTGACACTGAGGGATGGTACCTGTTGGTGAAGGGATACTTGTTAGGCCACTCAATACTGCTAGTTAAGGTATACACACTAAACACTGACAGTCTGAATTCGTACCTAGACATTTGAACCCAGATTTACCGCATAGAGGTTAACACAGGTAGGCAAGGGGGGCGACTTGAAGATATTGCTTGACCCCACCCGAGACAGCACAGTGAACACACCAGACACTAAGCCTAGATCCAGATGTCAGTTAGCTGACCTTAGGGAAGAATACTACTTAGAGGATGCCTGGCACCACCTATACCCGAAGCAGGCACTACTCAACATATCATAAAACATGGACCCGCTTAGACTATTGGCTCCTAGCACCCAGTCTAACATAATGGATTTACTCCATTCAGCACTTACCATGTACCTTGTCGGACCACTCACCAGTACTGGTGAAACTGTGTATCCCCAAGGCAAGAGGAGTGAAGAGACAATAGAGATTCCCCGAAATGGCCCTTAGGGACAAAGTGTTTAAGTCCGAACTGCGTCAGGCAATTGTGGACTACTTTGAGATAAATAAGGGAACAGTGAACTCCTGGGCTACACTGTGGGAGGCCTTCAAGGCCTACATAAAAGGGATTTGCATGTCCAAACACGCTGGTATCCTGAAAGACTTACGACACACGCTATCCCAGTTAGAAAAGCAGTTATTGGAGCTAGATCAAACACAAGATGCACACCCTCAGTGGACCTACACACAACAACATTGATGAAACAATATCACGAAGCAGCAGACATGGAAACATGTTACCTGGGGAAATATGCGGCAGCAAGAAGATATGGTTAGGGCGAATGACCAGGGCGCACACTTGCACTCACGTTACAACCTCCCCAGAGGCCAGTCTTATATATCGGTCTTCAACGGACTGATGGTACACATGTGTCAGACACACTCAGCATACAAGATAATGTGCTTTCCTACTACACTGACCTGTATACAGCCCGCACAATCGGGGACACAGCGGACTGCAACAGATTTTTAGACGAAGTAGCCATGGTCTGGCTCAGTTCAGCACACAGGCAGTTTCTCAGTGAGCCTTTCACTGAAGAGGAGGTCACTCAGGCAATAGAAGCCATAGACGGCTCAAAGGCAGCTGGCCTTAACGGATTCTCGGGTAGCTTTTACAAAGCATCAAACACCTACTTGCCCCATATCTCTTAGGACTTTATCAGGAAGCAACGGAGAAGTGTGTCCTTCGGCCCACTCTCGGTGAAGCCATAATAATACTGCTTCCTAAACCAGGGAAGGATCCACTGCAATGCGGATAATACTGACCACTTTCCCTATTGAACTTTGATAATAAAATTCTGGCCAAACTGTTAGCTACTAGACTTTCCCTCCTACTGGGCATTATAGCACCTGCACAATCTTGGAGAAGATGATTTTAATCTATTAACGAATTGAATGTTTTGTGATGAACAGATTGTGTCTTGTATTCTGTAATGCAAAAAAAGTTTAAGATCAATTGGTCTCTTTTTATATATTGAAATTCTTAAATAAACAACTGATAGTCTACTATGGGCCAGATGTAGGTGGCCAAATACCGAGCGGTAATGTTACCGGACGGTATTTGGCTGAGTGCAATGTAGGTGAGTTGAAACCTACTTGCAAATTAAGGAATCGCAAAATAGTGACTCCTTATTATGCTCTTGCATTTAAGGAATCGGAAATACCGATTCCTTAAATGCAATGTACATAGGACTAAAAAATAGTGCACTTCAGCCTTAAGGAATCGCTAATTACCACCAACTTCAAGTTGGTGGTAAGTAGCGATTTCCCTTGCAAAAGCACTTTTTTGCTTTTTTAAATGTGCCATGTGGCACACATCCATGCCCTTAGGGAATTAATGTGCGCCACATGTGCACACATGCCCATTTCAGGGGTGCAACAGGGTGTCCTTTGGACACCCTGGCACCCTTGAAATAGCTCCCGCTATTAGCGATTCGGTAATACCGAATCGCTAATAGTGAATATCTTCCCATTCATTCCTATGGGCCTCCTAGCCCATAGGAATGAATTGGTAGGTATTCCTTAATAAAGAATCTCAATTACCGATTCGTTAATAAGGAATGCTAAGGAATCGCTAATATTTTAGCGATTCCTACCTACATTCCATTTAACGAGTCCTTAATCGCGATTCGGTAAAAATCGCTATTAAGGACTCGCTAAATTGAAGTTACCTACATCTGGCCCTAGATGTCTTAATTGTTTAGTTTCTTTTCAACACTTTACAGCTATTATATATATATGAAAAATATATATAAAAATTGAACATAGAAAAATCTTTTATATGAAAAAGCTTTTGGTATAAGAATTGTGTTAATTTGCCTTTCTTGTTCTAAGTACCTGTAGCACATGAGCCATATCAGAGTTTGCTTCGTAGAATTGGGTCATTTACCCACAGAGTTGTCTCTTGAAAAGGGATTTCTTTTCTGTATGTTACATAGACCCGTCCCTTTTCTAAGAATCAGGGTACCTCCCTCTTATTTTGGCAATCTTGGTTCGTCCCACACAAATCCACGGCCGTGAACCTACGTGTGCTTTTTGCAGTTATCCACAGAATTGTGCCCACTATTCCAGCTGCAGTGGCACTATTAGACGCTGAAAAAGCATTAGATTCCTTAGAATGGCCATTTCTACAGTCCACGCTAGACAGAGAATGGAAATTCCATCAGGTTTCATCTCCATTATCAACCTATTATACACTAAACCTACAGCATTTATCCGCTTAAATGGAACACTAACACCAGCATTTTATCCTATGCGAGGGACCAGGCAGGGCTGCCCTCTCTCTCATTTATTGTTTGTCATAGCAGTAGATCCATTAGTATGCCACTTGCAAGAGTGACACCTCCATAGAGGACTTCAATTAAAAATGGGCCCGCTGCTCATTACGCTGTACGCAGATTACATTATTCTGTATATACGGCAAACAAGCGACAATCTGGACCTGATACTCAGGGAGGTAACTAGATATGGCGCCCTGTCTGGACTACAGGTAAACTGGGGCAAATCCAAAATATTCCCCCTGACCCCATATACTGGGGAGGTGAACACCGAATACCCACTTGGGGATACACATACACAGAGATCCAGATCAACTTACTGTGGCTTAACTATGAAGTAGCAATGGGAAAGCTGGCTAGACAAATAGAGCGCTGGCTGAAACTACCGCTAACGATGGCAGGTAGAATAGCAAATACTCAAAATGGTGGTACTCCCCATGTTCCTCTAACTATTTCACAGCATCCCAATCCCACTGACTGCCTCCATTTTCGCAATGCTACACACATCACTATAAAGCCTCATATGGGGAAATAAACAATGCAGGATTTGCTGGGTCACACTGATGTTGCCATACAAATGCAGCAGGTTTGGAGTTCAGAATTTCCACATATATTATCTGGTGGCTCAGCACAGCTTCGCTAGGCATTGGTACCAGCCAGATGCCAGGATACTGAATGCTAGACCGGAGGTGAACCTTATGCACTCTACCCCACTCTCTGCAATTTTATCAGCATGATTGACATGTGACCCACAAGATATTCAAACAGTCTCCACAACCAGCTAGGCCTGGAAGAAACTTGTTAGAGCCACATGGGGGCACCAACTTTACTCACCTGCAATCCCTCTGGTGGGCAACACATGGTTACCTATTACGCAAGAGACACCCATAAAGCGCACACTGTCCAAATGCTCCGTAGACACTGTGGGTGACCTATTCCCTGAGGGACACATCTTTACACGGACAGAAGATGTTCATTTCCGAGAAGACCCGCCGATGGACCCCTTCATACTACGTAGATTACATAGCGCAATTAGAGCCTAAATTCTAACCCCGGGCGTAGCACTACGCTTCGCCCACGTAGTGTACGTAGCGCTGCCTGCTTCGCACTTTCCAAAGTAGGCGAAGCAGGGCAGCGCTACGCACACGCCGAGGGCGAAGCGTAGCTGCTTGCCACCCGCCACCCACCTCCCGCCCGCCCTTCTTTTAAATAATATAAGCATTGAAAAATAAATTAAAATAAGTCGACTTACCCGTAAGCGCGGCGTCTCCGGGGCTCCTTCTTTCTGTTTCTAATTTCTTCTGGCAAATGCGCATGCGCGGACACCCGCGCATGCGCATTTCTCGCGAGAAATGCGCATGCGCGGGCGTCCGCGCATGCGCATTTGCCAGAAGAAATTAGAAACAGAAAGAGGGAGCCCCGGAGACGCCGCGCTTACGGGTAAGTCGACTTATTTTAATTTATTTTTCAATGCTTATATTATTTAAAAGAAGGGCGGGCGGGAGGTGGGTGGCACGTAGTGGGGCTACGCGAAGCGCGTAGTGTGCGTAGATTTGGGCACACTACGTGCTGCTTCACGTAGCCCCACTACGCCCATTACGACCACCCTTACTAAATTCCCAGCTTAGCTATCCCCTCGAACCGCAGGAGTTCACTCCTCTGACATTACTTATTAAAGATTCAGGAGGGGGATATCTAATGTCTAAATTATACAAGACGTGCATTGCACTGCTCCCCACAAGGGACACTGGAATAAGGATGGGTTGGGAGTGAGACTTAGGGCACGCACTTTCAGATTTCCATTGGCAATATTGCTGTGCACAAACACACAAGGTTTCTTTAAACCATTGTCACAAATTGTTACACTTCAAATTCCTATGGAGTGCATACGTCACCTTAATTAAAATGAACCGAATGAATCCCACCCGCCCACACACCTGCCCCAAATGTCTGGCGCCTTCGCCAGATTTTGCCCACATAACTTGGTCATGTACAAAGTTGGCAAAGTACTGGGGGGATCTCAATGTTGAGCTTTCTCGCATGATTCACATGGTGCTCACATTCGACCCTCTGCAGGCGCTATTGGGGTTTGTGCATACCATCCCTAAAGCAGTATGCAGCTATGCAGCACTAGCCCTAATGCTTGCTGAAAGAGAAATAGCTATACACTGGGGTAGCAGAAATCCACCGAACCTAAAGGCATGGATTATCAGTTTAACATTCTGCAACATCAATAGTGATCTTCACACACAAGTACAGCCACCCACCTCTAGTCCATGTAACATATGGCAACCGTTTCACACATACCTACTCGAGTCACAAACAGTATCAGACCTGTACGCTGAATCCGGTACACAACTGTAGCCCTCGAAGGGTTTAAAGCCCATTTAGGGAATTCCATCGGGACAGCACATAACAATAAACTTAGATCTGGTCATACATATTGTGTAAATCGACAAACAAATTGTATAATATTTGCGAAGCGCTGAATATATAATAAGATGTGTAACACAGTATGAAAACATCATATGTCTGTTGAATGTGTACCTTATTAATCTGAGTAAAATGAAAATAAAGTGTTACAAAAAAACTAGTATAAAACAATTTTTTAAGAAGTTTTTGATTTGGTATGGTCAAAAAGCGTAGCATTTGCAGTTCATTATTATTTAAACATTAATAAGTATTAGAAGAACAGAATTTTGGGACGGAACCACCGACATCTGCTCCTATGGTCCGCCCGCCGTATTACGATGCAGCGGGATGAGGAATCGGGTGGACGGACCATACAAGGCGCTTTCAATGAGCTCAATGCATCGAATGACAAAATAATCCCTTTATGACGGTGGTTCTGCCATTGGGTTTATGATGTTGGTTTCCGACAGCCATTCCTTGTCGGCCTTTCCGAAATGGAAAGGCTGTTGGAAATAACCCTGGGCACTGAACTCCGCTTCGCTTGCGTAATTTGTGGAATTTTGCATACTCCGTGTTCCGCGGAGAACGCGAAGTTCCTGCAAAACTTCTGACTCCGCAGCGGAGCGGCGTTCAGCCTCGGACCCTCCCGCCTCCCACCCCCCAGCAATAAATATTTTCTAAATGCAATCTGCAATTATAGTAAAATAAAACCGCATTTACCTTATCGCGGCGTCCCGAGCTGCCCTCCTCCTCGGCGTAATCTCCGACGTTAGACATACGTCATGGTAGGACTGCACATGCGCAGTCCTACCATGGATTACGGCGAGAAGGAGGAGGGCAGCCCGGGACGCCGTGATAAGGTGAGTGCGGTTTTATTTTTCATTAATTGTAGATTGCATTTAGAAAATATTTATTGGGGGGGTGGGAGGCAAGTAGCGGAGCTGAGTTTTTGGTAAACTCTGTGGTGCTCCGTGTAGAGCAATTCAGTCTGCTACCTATTTTTAAGGTGTTTGTAAGGTACTTGGATGGAAGGAAGGCAGTGTATATGATATGTGTGGTGTGACTGGTGAGTTTATTGTGTGTTTTACTGTTTTTTGGATACAATTTGTTGTTGTGTAGTTTTATTATGTGTTTTAGGAAGTAAAGTGTTTTTTAATTTAAGTTATATGTAGTGTAGGCATTGCTGACTAGCTTTGTGTAATATGTTTTTATATATTTTGGAATGTTGGCCCTTCTTACGATATCGGGCGGAAGGCAATCTGACAGCTCACCGACGGGGGTCTGCCCGAGATCTGCTGCTGCCGTCCAACTGCCGCATTACAATGCATGTGATCGGAGGCAGCAGGCAGAGGGACCATCCGATGCTTTCCAACTGGCTCAAGCAGCCCATCAGCCTGTCTTATGGAAAGTAATCCCTACAATAGGGCAGTGCCTGCTCAGGCACCGCCATAGCGATTATAACGTACCTTTCCATCTGCCTGTCTATGGTGATCCGACTGCCATGGAAAAGCAGATGGAAAGGGACTTTGCAGGGCCCCCATCTCTCCAGGGCCTCCACCATGGGACCTGGGGGGTGGGCACATCCCTGCATCGTGTAGCAGCTATCACATGGTGCCTGCCACATGGTGCAGGGATGTTTAAAAAGTGCATATTTCCTATTGCAGCTTGTGCTGCAGCTCGCAGAACAAGCCACAATAGGACGTATTCATTTTACGACTGCCATGAAGTCGGTCGCATCATTATTAGGGAAGCAGCACCTCTGACTCCTTAACAGGTGGTACCGTTTCCCGCACGATTGCGGTCTGATGCTCGGCCAACCGGCATGGTAATGATGCCCGTAGTGTTTTGTACGGGAGGGTCTTTTTGTTGCAGGTTTATTTTCCTGGATGTTTTTAAGGGAATTCAGAAGTCTGAATTAGTTTTCTATAAACAAAGTTTTATAAATTGATTTTCTTGTGTTTCACATTTCCTGGAGCAGTTAATTTTTTTTAAACAATTTTTCTGGTTTTTTGGAACCTACAGACTATGGATTGCCTCCAGAGATTGCTTTTTTTTAAATTACATTTTTTTTAAGCAATCATTTTAACTGCTTTTTGATGGATTACTTTTTTTCAAACTATGCAGCCTTGTAGAGAGATCGGCAGCGACAAAATCGTAAGTTAAGTTTATTAAATTACTGTGGATGAGAAATGTCATATATTTATAATTATGTTATGTTGATATTTTTATTAGTTTGTTTTGTTGAAAGTATCCGATGTATTTTCAAAATATATGTAGTTACTTTGGTTATTTTATGTATTAAATAATTTAAAATACTTTTTAAATGATAGTACTAATATTTTTATTATCTTAGTGAGAAATGCAAAATGTAGCATTATTGTTTCACTGATATAATATTTTACTAGTTTTAAAAATATTATGTTTAAGTAATTTTTATGTATTTTGTTGTAGTTTTTTAGATGCCTGGTATATATGTTTTTTGAAAGTTTAATAAGCTTTAGTAAGACATAGAGAAAATAATAACATACAATAAAAAAGGACTAAGGAATAACAATGTATAGGAAATCTTATAAACAAAATAGACTAGGCAAAAAAAATCATAGAAGAAAGCTATTTACATTTTTGGGGAAAATAAGGGAAAGGAAAGAAACGGGGAGGATAAAGATAAAGTATACATACATTCATAACAATATCCATAAAAATAAATGTCAATGCTATTCTTCTAAGAATTGTAGAATAAAATGAAAGTAAAAGATAACAAGTAACTGTTGAGTAAAATTCCGTCAAATATTTGGAAGGGTAGGCAAAATTGAAGAAAGAACAAAGAGGAAGGAATTTGATTTAAGGGGGATGGAAAATTTCAGAACGATAATGAGAAATATTTTTCATTGAAACCTTATTTAAATATGTAATTAATGGTAACCAAAAAACATCTCTATTTACATTTGCATTACATTGAGAGGCATAAGCAACATCTAACCTATGGTATTGACATAAAGTGTTCCACCATGGCTTAATAGACAGTTTAGTCAAATATTTCCAATTAATAGTAATTTGTTGAAACGCTTGAGCTAACATAAGATCAAACAATCCTCGTTGATGGAAAGGTAGAGGGATGGATTTGGACAAACCTCCCATAAAGAGAAGATCATTGGACATAGGTGCATGAATCTGAAAAATGCTTGAAAGACGATCCCAAATTTGCGTCCACAAAGAAGTAACAGGAGGACATGAGAAAAGGAGATGTGAGAGATCTGCTGAAGGAGAATCACAGGTCCAGCATTTCTTATGGTCTGTGTGTGTGAAATTAGCTATGGAAATTGGAGTGAGATATAAGAAGAACATAGATTGAGAGGTAGAGGTGGATCTTGAGATCCTCAATGACTGGACCCAGATCCTATTCCATACATCAATGCTCCATTGAAAGTCTAAATCTGATTCCCAAGCAAATTCCACCTTAGTTTTGTCTCGTTCTGGGTTTGTGGTGTAAAAAAATGTATAAATTAGTGAAGCTTTTGGAATTAAAACTAATATTTTAAGAAGTGAATCTTGAGTAATGGGAGTTCCATCTGAAGGAAGGGAATACAAAATACTCAGAAGCAATTCCATTAATATGGAAAATTTGTGTAGGAAGGAACGAGGACATTTAAATGTAGCCTGAAAATCAGGAAAAGAAGAAGGAGAAGTTCCATTGCATAGATCGGTAACCCAGATAATTCCTTTAGCTCTCTGTGAGGCCCAGAATAGAGGCCTATTATTTATAGTGATGAGACTAATATGCCATAAAGGAGAATGTAAAATTGTATTTCTAGTTATAAGTTTTGGCTGAAGGTGAGGTCGTAGCAAAGAGCAAGTGTGTTTAAATAATGGGAGGGATGTGAGGGCATTTTTGGCAGTGAAAGAAAGAACTTCCTTATTCGAGAAAGGAGTAAATAGACATTGTTCAATGTTGACCCATGCAGGAGTAAAGGAAGAAAATTCTGTGTGAAGCCAATGAGATGCTTGCTTTAAGCTAAAAGCTTTATGATATAATAGAAAATCCGGAAAATTTACCCCAACTATAAGTCTTGGTTTTCGAAGATGAAATAAAGAAATTCTGGATTTTTTTATTTTTCCATACAAATTTGGGAAGTAGAGAGTCGATTCTTTTAAAAAAAATAACAGGGATGTGTAAAGGAATCATTGAGAGATAGTATAATAAAATAGGAGTAATCATCATCTTTATGGAGTCAAGACGACCCCACCAGGAGAGAAAGAGGGGATTCCAGGATGAGGAAAGCTTGCAGATACGATCTAGACCTATATTCATGTTCAATTTACCGAATTAGAAATAGAATTGGAAAACCAGATATAGAGGTATTTAATTTTAGAGCTGTTCCAGTGAAAGCCAGTAGGTTCAAATTGTTGCTTAAGACAACATGTTGTTATTGGGAGAACTTCAGTTTTATCAGAGTTGATCTTATATCCTGATACCGCTAAGAAATCAGCAATTTCTTGAAGTAATGAAGGAATTGAAGAATCTGGATTTGAAATGAAAAGCAAAATATAATCTGCATATGCAGACAATTTCAGATGATGATCTCCTTAAGGGAATCCAAAAATAGAAGGATTTTGGGGCATATGCATCAACATTAGCATTTGCGATTCCTTATTAGCGAAAAATAAGGAATCGCTAATAAGGAATAGCAAAAGGCTATGCATGTAGGAATCGCTATTCAAATAGCGATTCCTTAACATTCCTTATTACCGAATCGGTAATACCGAATCGGTAATAAGGAATTCCCTACCCATTCATTCCTATGGGCTTGGAGGCCCATAGGAATGAATGTAAAGCCATTCTGTATTAGCGATTCGGTATTACCGAATCGCTAATAGCTGGAGCACTTTCAAGGGTGCCAGGGTGTCAAAAGGACACCCTGTTGCACCCCTGAAAATGATATGTGCACATATGTTGCACACACACATGCTCTAAGGGCATGTGTGTGCGCAACATGACACTTTGAAAAATGCACAAAAGTGCATTTTTCAAAGTTTTTGCAAATTACCATGCAGTTCATCTTCATGGTAATTTGCTCCCCTTATTAGCGAAATCGCTAATTTTTTACCTTTGATGCATTGCATTTAAGGAATCTCACTTTGGGATTCCTTAAATGCAATCGCTATTTAAGGAATCGGTATTTAAGGAATCCCTATTTAAAGAATCGCTATTTAAGGATTCCTTAAATACCGATTTCTGCTTTTGGGTTGATGCATTGGGATTGGGAATTTTTTACTTAATACCGGGAGCTAATAAGGAATCGGTATTTTACCGACTGGAATTTGGGTTGATGCATAAGGCTGTTTGACGGATACGGGATAGAAAAGGTTCAAGTGAGAGATCAAACAAAAGAGGGGATAATGGACAACCCTGCCTAACTCCTCGATGAAGTGAAAAATACTGCGAGATTTGGCCGTTTACAGTGATAGAAGCAGAAGGGGTAGAGTAAAGAAGAGGAATAAGGGAAATGAATTTAGCACCAAAACCATGCCATCGAAGAGATTTAAATAAAAAGGACCAATCTACCCTATCAAAAGCCTTTTCTGCATCAATGGAAATCGCCGCAAGAGGAAAAGATAAAGAAGGAGCTTTATTAAGAACATTAAAAAATAGACGTGAATTATCAGAAGTTAGTCTACCTTTCACAAATCCACATTTTCGGGAGCTATTAAATGGGGGAGGAAGGATTCTAGGCCTATAGCTAAAAGTTTGGCAAAAATCTTATCATCTACATTTACCAATGAGATGGGGCGATAGTTTTGGCAAAATGTGGGATCTTTGCCTTCTTTATGAATAAGTCAGATAGAGGCTTCTAAAAAGGTACCACTTGCTGCACCAGTTGAGCAAAAATGTTAGAAGAGATTAAAAAGTTTTGGTAGCAGCAAATTAGAAAATGAAGATAGAATTCTACAGAAAAAACACCATGGCCTGGGGATTTGTTTTTCTTTAAAGAATTTAAGGAGAAGGAAATTTCCTGTGGCAAAATATCTGTGTCAAGCGAGGCAAAATCTAGATCAGAGGCAGAGGGAGGAGGAATTGAACTAAGATAGTCATTTATAAGTGAGTCTGTGGGAGGCGATTCAGGTGTATATAACTCGCTATAGAATTTTGTGAATTCAGCTAGTATATCTTTATCTTTGAGTGTTTGCCATTATTAGATTGAATGGACTCAATAAATGTTTTCTCTTTTCTAGATTTTAAATAATTAGCAAGGAGTGAGCCAACTTTATTACGACCACCGTAGTATCTGGCGCTACTACGAAGCATAGTAAAGGAGGCCTTATCAGTAGAAATGTTGTTAAATTCCATCTTGGCTTTGATAAGTTGCTGTAGAGTAGAGTCTGAGGAAGAGGTATAAAACTGATGTTCTAAGTGCTTAATGGAAGATAAAAGAGCTGTATGTTTACTAGAGGATAGTTTCTTTTTCTTTCACACAAAATCTATAATAAATCCATGAGCGGTGGCTTTAAAACTATTCCATACAAAAACAGGAGACACAGAAGTATTCTCATTAATAGAGAAGAATTCTTCCGCAAAAGATATGAAAGAAGAGGTGAAGAGTGGATCTTGCAAAAGATAATTATTAAACCTCCACCTAGACATTTTGGAGTGAGGAGGAAGTAAGTCGAACTCAACAATTACTGGAGCATGATCGGAAATCAAAATGGGCTCAATTGAGGTGGAGACAAGGTTGTGAGCTAATGGCTTAGAAAGATATATATATAGTCAATTCGGGATAAGAATCCATGAGGGGAAGAAAAAAACCTAAAATTCTGAATGGTCTGGATTGCATAATCTCCAGGCATCAACCAATTGAGTCTGTGTAATAGTGTTTAGAAATTGCTTGTGAGTTTTGTGGGGAGTAAAACGCACCTGGGAATTACGATGAAGAAAAGGGTCTAAGACTTGATTACAATCACCTCCAAGTATGAAAAATTCATCTTTATTTTGAAAAAACTTATCTGTAACAGTAGGCCAAAAAGAAGAATCGGGCTGAGTTGGACCATAAAGGTTAAACACAGTGAGAGGAATGTTATTAACTAAAAGTTTAACTAGGCTCCACCTACCATCAGAGTCGATATCTTGCATAACAACATTACATTTCAATTTCTTATGACATAAAATAACAACCCCATTTTTCTTTGTGTTAGTGGGGGAAACCAATACTGAACCAACCCAATTACATTTAAGTTTGAGAGCTGCAGCCTCAGATAGATGGGTTTCTTGCAACAAAACTAAATCAGGTTTATATGAGGCTAAATTCAAAAGAATTCTCTGCCTCTTTATAGGGTTATTGAAACCTTTTACATTCCATGTGATAACTCTGACCGAAAAATATGAATATTAGATAAACAACAGTACGTTATTGAGAAAAATTGCAAATAAATATAGAATGAAAAACAAGCATTCAAAAATTGAAGAAGAATAAACGTAAGGAGTAAAATGATATGATATAGAATGAAGAAAGGAAAAAAGAAAGCTGGAGAATAAAGAAGAGATAAGAAAATAGCAAAATCTTGTAATAGCTGTAGGAAAAGGGATAAAAACAGTGAGGAAATAGAGGATAAGAGATGAAGAATGGAGGATCAAGCAAAGAAAGAAAAAAGAAGATATGTTTGTTAGAAAATAGGAAGAAAAAACGAGAGGAGAGAAAAGGAAAGTGGAGACAGTACATATCCAAAAAGGATGACTGAGAAAAAATACCTTAGGGGAACAAAGGGAGATACAACTGGGCAAGGAAGACACATGACAAGACGGAACGCCCAAACTCAAGACATCCGGATCGCATCGGGACGGGGGAGGAGAAGGGCAAGGACCATACGGGTTGATCAGACAGAAACAACCCTGTAGGAAAATATAAAGGAGATCATTAACATTGAAGTAAATGTAAATGTGCAGATATTTATATAGCGCAAATCACCAGCCGGTCTCTATGCGCTTGCTTAGGGAACCCGTCCTGGTATTCCCCTGTGAGATAACCCAGCAGGGCATCCACAAGGTGAAAGCCAGGCATCCCGCCACGAGGGGCCATTGTGGAGATTAAGCAAGCTATTGCCCAGAGTCGCAGAGTGTGAACCCATGAATCGAGTATGCACTGGAGCGAGAATTATCGAGTCCATGGACAATTTATGGACTCAAGACCCAGCCGAGCCGGGAATTGAACCCTGGTCCCGGGCTGACCTCTGCTTCCAGGTCTGCCTACTCTAACCAGTGAGCCACACTTCTCTGAAGTAATACAGAGAAAGTTGAACATCTCGTAAACGTATAACAAGAGATATGGGAAACACTTATACTATTTTGAATGAATCATTTTTAGAAAAAAGAAATAAACCACATACAAAACAATTCAAAGTCAATAGAAGAAACAACTAAGAACGAAACCATGTCATGACTATAAAAATAATTAAAAGATTAGAACATGAGGAATGCAGGAGAGTCAACCATTGGAAGAACCAGCAGTATCCATGGCACTTGCAGTGTAAGAGTGAATACATTTCTTAAGTTCCGCAGGATCTTGGTAGGACCGAGTCTGATTTTGGTAAGTCACCTTGAAAATGCAGGGGTGAAAAAGACCATATTGAGCACCAAGAGATCGTAGAGGGGCTAGAAGATTAAGGAATTCATTTCTTCTTGTTGCTGTAGCATTAGATACATCCTGAGAGATGTAACCCTCTGACCAAGCCAAGAAATTTGTCATTTGGCTCTAGCTGCTGAGAGAATTGAAAGCAAGTCAGTAAATTTAAAAAAAAGAATAATGACTCCTCTTGGCTTAACCGGAGACGTAGAACTTGAAGAACGCGGGCCCAATCTGTGAGCTCTCTGTATACTAGGAGAAGTAGAAGAAGGCATTTCCAGAAGTTTTGACAAGAAGGAGGAAAAGGAGACAGGATCATCCCCTTCTAGAGCCTCAGGAAGACCGTAAATGCGTAGATTATTCCTTCTATTTCTTTTTTCCAAATGTGTGATGCCGAAGGTCACGGACCTCTCTCTCTAAGGAAGAAAGTCTCTGAGAATTATCTTGTACCTCAATGAGTTGCTGCTCCACTAAAGATACCCTGTTCTCCATTGTAGACCACTTCTCCTCCAAAAGTTGCATTTTACTGTTAGTCTCCTCTACAAAAGGGCGCAGAGCTCGAATTTCCTCCAACAACAGTTCTAAGGAAATAGGAGATGACGATTTGTCAGGAGAAGGAGGATCATGCTTTAGTCGTTTGGAGGATGCTGAAGGTGGTGAGGTCTTTGTAGGAGTAGATTGTGATGAAGCAGTTTGATTTGAAGCGACACCAGCAATTTTTTCTTTGTTATGAGATTAAAGTGGTGTTGAAAAAGAAGTTGTTGTTGACGAAGAAGAATGATTCTTAGGTACAAAAACAAATTGCGGTTTACGCAGCCTTCCCATATATAGAAGATACACAGGTAGTACACAGAGTAATATGCGAACTGTAAAGTAACCACAATCTATCGTCCTTTACTTGAAATGATTAAAGGCTTCATAAAAAGAGATATTATTCCGTTATGAGAGCCAACAATAGACAAGTAATGAAGGTAAGTCAAGCATCAGAAATTAGTGATATCCAACAATGAGGAGATGCTGAGAAGGAATTATCGATGAAAGAAAAGGCTGTCTTCTGAGGAGAGGAAGCTCCTAAAAATGTTAATGCTGTTTGGAGATCACAGAAATAACTCAGTACAGATTGTCATTAAAAGGAGCGAATTTAAGGATTGTTGATGTCGAAATTACCATAGAGATTCCTTACAAGACATGGTATAGCATGTAGCACTGCTGAAACATTTCCCAGGTTGCATTTTATATAGATAGCTGACAAAACAATGCAAGCGTAATTGTTAGTATTCTGAGGTAAAAGAGGCATCAGTAAAGAGACATGAGAATAGAGTCATCCATAGCAGCAGACCTCTTACTGGAATGTTATGTTGCTTCATTAAACAAAGATGCCATCTTTAAAAGTGAGCGAGTGCTGGCTGAGAGCATTTACCGTCAGTCTGTATAAATTCCTCAAGAGGCATAAGCGCGATAACCCAAATGGCAGGCGCGCTGAGGGGATCACATCGGCGGCGAAAATAAAGATAATTAAAGCGCGCTTCACGATAATAAAACGCTCACTGAATACGCTGCATCTTTCGATGTGGAAATCAGGTAGTGTCTTTGTTTGAAGGGTGCAGAAATATGCATCCGCGGCAGATATTTGTCCCGGTGCGACGGAGTCTCCGGCTCAGGCGGCCATCTTAAACGGTGCCGAAGCCACGCCCCCGAGATGCCTGGTATATTTTATATGTGGTTTAATGGGTAGATTTGGCTATTACTTCTAAGGGCCCGATTCTGATGCGGTTAGGAAATCTTCCAGATCAAATCAGTTTGGAAATGGTTTTCAACCGACTCGGATTAGGAGAATCCAACCGACCGAATATGATGCATCCATATGCGTCCAGATATGATATGGTTGGACTCCCATTAACTTCTATGGGAGTCAATGTTCCTAACCGCATCATAATCTGGCCGTCGGTTGGGAAGACATGTTCCCGATCCGATTCAGAACGAGCAAATGCTGTTAGGAGGCCTTCCTAACCGCATCGTAATAGGGCACTAGGTGGGAATGCTTTCCTAACCGCATCAGAATCGGGCCCTAATTAGTCTAGTCCTTTGTTGTATAAAAATATTCTTACTTTGAATTGTAGCATTTCATACAATGTTCTTGTTTGGTTAGTTTAAGACTGATTTCTGTAACAGATTGTTCTATCCTAAGTACTTGGTAACTTTTTTTGCAAGGCTGCTTGTAATTTGTTTGTGTAGGTTGAGTTCTGCCTAATGTGGATTGAAAGGCATTATGCCTTCCTTCCAGTGTGTTGTTTCTATTTGCTTCCTGTGCCAAGGTGCTGTTGTACACATTACACCATGATATCTGGAATTTTGGCTGGCATCTGTGTCCTGACCTATGCAGTCTGCCTACTCATGCGTCCTAGAACTAGCCCATTAGCGGAGTAAGTTTGTCTTCATTATTTTGGTAATAGGGACTTTATATTAGGATGTTGTATTGGTTAGCTACTTCTGTCACAGCATAGGGACATAGGCTAGTGCCAACATTAGTTTTACTTCAAAAGCAAATTGGCTGTTGGTGGAGTATTCCACACTTAGGGCTGATTACGAGTACAGGGTTCCAAAGACCGGCTTACATGCAGTGGTGTTCCCACAGGAGACATCTTTTACATTGAATGTGCTACAACGCATTCCATACAATGCGGTTGTTACAATGACCGCGTTGTTACAACGCAAACCATTACATCGCAAGTCATTACAACGGCTTGCTGTAAGGGGCAGAAGGTGTTGGATTTCAAATCCAACACCTTCCCTGCTGTTGTACAAACTGGAGAAGGAATATTAAATTATACCATTCTTAAGTCTAGCGCGCCCCCTACAGCAAGTTGTTGTAAGGACTTACAATTTAATAGTTTGCGTTGTAACAACGCAGTTGTTGTAACAACGGCATTGTAATGGAATGCGTTGTAGCGCATTCAATGTAAAGAGGTATATTCTGTTCCGACCGCCGCCTACTCGTCGGACCGACCTCCCTATTACTAGTAGGGCGGTTGGACTGCCTCAAGCCCACTGCCAGACTGTGGTCATCGACCGGATAGTGGATCCTGCAACGATCTGGAAAGCAGCAGGGTATGGTGGTGCCACTGATTCAGGCACCACCATCAGATTTACAAGTTGCCTTTCCACTGACCTTTTCATGAAGGGCACCCTGCCATGAAATTGCTGGTGGAAAGGCAGGAAAGACCCCCAGGTATTTTAGCCCATTGGGCACTGTGGCTTGGGGCACATGTTGTGCCCCTCTATGCCTGCCCTGTCATGTGTGCACTGTGTGCCATGCATAACATGGTGCATGGCAACAGCGTGCATACAACAGTGGAGGGCATTGCATTCAGACTCACTCTGTGAGCTGAAGCATGCTGCCACCGCTAGACTGCTACAGACACACCGCAATCAACTCAAAATGTGGAGGTCGGGATGCTGCCAGCTTGGCAGGATACTCCTGACCACCGCAATGGCCGTCGGGTGGTCAGACTGCTAAAGTCGAATTAGAGCCCTTAGTGCAGATTTCCGTAGGTGAAGCCATATACTTTGGTTAAAATGATAGTAACATCCCTGCATGGCTCTGTGAGGATATATTTTTAGTATAGATTGGATCTTAGCCTCACAGTGATCTCCAAAGGGGGCCCTGCTAGGGCCCCTCAAAGTCCCTTTTTGACAGCCTTTCCATGGCGGTCGGTCCACCGTGGAAAGGCTGTTGTAATGGACATCGTAATCCCTATGGTGGTGCTTGACCAGGTACTGCCCCTATTGTAAGGAATACGATCCGACCGATGGGCTGACAGGTTCATTGAGCCCTTCGGAAGTGTGGGCCGGTCCCTCTGACCAATGTGGTCCGACAAATTGCATCATAATGCTGTGGTCGGACCGCTCAGCTGGATGTCGGTCAGACCGCATCGACGACCTGTCGGTGAAGGTCCAACTGACATCCTAATGTGGTCCATAGTCTTAATTTACTGTAACAATATCAACATAGAACATAGTTATTTAATAAATGTTGTTTATTAATATATAGTTATATATTTAATTGTAGTTAAATACACATGTTTGTTTTTTGAAAAACTTACTTGTATGTTGTTTAACAAAGTTTTGTCTTCTTGGAAGCCTTTTCTTCTGCAAGCTTCTGTTTGAAACATGTGTTTTTTCTGTTGGAAGAGAAAAGGTAGTTTTATTTACTGCATATACAATATTTTTGATGTGTGATGATGTTTAGGTTATTCAGACTTTTAACTGTTTCTGTTTTAGTAGATTTAAAGATATGGAGTTTAGTTGAAGGTGGAATAATTTGTAAAAAAGGATAAATTCTAAAAACAGTGTTAGTATTTGTTTATTAAGTATTGTTTTTTAATGCTAAAATTATTTAACATTATATTTTAAATATAATTATTACTTATTTGCAGAAGAAGAAGTATGGTTTTATATATTGCAGGAAAAATTTCCTACTCTTCAAATGCTTTGCGTTTTTTGAGCAATTTTTTGGTTAAATTAATGTTTTTTTATGCTCGTACTTGAGATAACCTATTTTATTTAATATTATGTGTATTTATTTTATGTAAAGAAACAATATTGTTAATAAATATAAATATGTGTTGTATGTAAGCGAGATGTAAATATGTGTAATGTATAATTGAGAGGAGTTTCTGTTTATTTATATATTGTAGTTATTATTGTGGGATATATTTTTGGTTGTTAGTTGTTTAAATATTGTGGTTTTTTTGTATTTTTTACTGCTACCTATTACTTGTTTTGATTATATTTATGTAGTCAATCTTGTTGATTTCGATATTTGTGACATAGTCTATGGTTAGTTATGTCACAATATGTTTGTTTCTGATATTTTTGCTTATGATATATGTTAGATTAGATATTTTTGATGTTGATATTTTTTGTAATATATGAGTGACTTTTTAAATAAGTATATGGTCTCAACAGTTTTGTTAACAATGTTAAAGTTTGAATACTTCTGTACGTCAATATTTGTTGTCTCGATATTATGTCAGTGATCTGTTTGACTGAAGCACCCTGCTAGAAGCATTTAATTTACAGACCTTGGCTACATGTTGTACCATACACTAGAGACTTATAAGTAAATCAAATGTGTCAAGTAGGTATACACCAATTTTAATATGCATGAAAGAAAGCATGCAAGCATTTAACTGGTTAGCAGAAATAAAGTGCTCAGAGTACTATGTGACCCTGCAGGAAGGACAAATGTCCAACACCTTAGAAAATGTACCCCTTTAATTATTTTCCATGCAGATTATTGACTACTTACAGATGTTAATTTCTTAATTTCCTGGTCAATTCATTTTACCAGCCTGCAGATCAATTGATCAGGCACTTGAAAAGATAAGGTTATATCTTTTCAACTCTACTTGCTCCAATTGTTATTAAACAAGGCCACCATAGCTTCTTTCCAAGATCGAATAGGTAAGAATGCCTACAGATAACATGCGCCAATGACTTGAGTTGGTACCCACATGCTATTCATCATTTGCATGACACCACACTGGTCAATTGACTTCTGGTGTTGAAGGATTAAAGTGGGACCAGAAGGAACCTTATTATCAAAACCTAGATCTAGTACTTTGTTTGAGTGAGGTGCTCATGTAATCCTGTGGGGATGGAGAGGAGAATGTTGATAGAAATACATTTCATCTGGACAACTTTCATAAGCTAATTTTACCTCAATATTAACTTTGTACCCACATGAGTATTTAAGGCCTTATTACTAGTTTGGTGATCCTCATGTCTGTCCACTACCACCACACCGACAGGAGGACCATGAAGTCCGTGGTTTGCCCGCCCACCAGAATCTGAGTTGAATCCAGGGCAGGCGGTGCTGCAGTGGTCTCACGGCAGCGACTGTATAAAGATCATACGAGAGCCTTAACTGCAGACCACCTCCGTGACAGTGTCTACAGCCATTCCTACATGGTGTGACATGCATGCCACACCGTGCAGGAACAGGGGTCCAATTACAGGGGGACACAACATGTAACCCCCTATATGCACACCCAGGCAAGAACCGGCAGGAACCCTGTTAGGGCCCCCTTAGTTGCCTCTCCACCACCCTTTTCATGAAAGGCTCACCGCCATGAAATGGGCAGTGGAAAGCCAATTAATGATACGCTCGGCAATTCCGACAGCAGCATTTTCAACATATTGAGACCAGATTCAGACCGCTGGCGCAGCAGGATCCTAGATCCTGGCAGAGCCAGCAGTCTACAGATGGTCTGACCACCACACTCAGAATACTGCAGGCAGACCCACCGTGTGGCGGGGGTCGGACCGCCATTACGAGTACGTACTTGTAATAAGGCCCTTAATATGCAAGGAAAAGCGAAGGTTATTTTATAACCTTCAATACGTCTCTTAATAGGTAGTATTTACCAAGTGATCAATGCTTGATGCAATTCAGTGTTTGAACTGCAGTGTTTTCATATCAGTTTTATTCAATCCTAAATTTGAGTTCCTTCAAGGCTGGCTGTTAAGTAATGCCAGCCATGATGGCGGCACAGTGTGACTTTCAGTGTTAAATGGTGAGCAACATCTGCTGGGCCACAGCGAAATGAAAAACAAAACACATTTTGAATTACATTCATGTCTTATGGATCAAAATGTCCAATAAGCAATATTCAAAAGTTTTTAGGACTGGTCTAGAAACAGCTTTAGCTGTGTTGGCCGCCTCATGTTTAAAAAAAAAAAATACATGTATATTACATGTCAGGGTTTTCGGTCTGCCTTCTTTATCCACTTATCTTTTGCATTGTCATTCACATTTTGCTTCCGCTCAGGGCAGCTTATGTTTGACACAAGGCAATGGGTCAGCCCACTTCATCCATTGTCTATTTTGTACTGTGAGCGGCAGGTGCCAAGCCACCTGAAAATGGTTGCACTTTAGTGCCAGGGATGTTGTGCCTGGGTTGCTGGCCTACACCTTTATTTTAATATTTTTATACATTGCCCATTTCTTTCATATTGCATATATTTAAAACAAAACATATTTGCATGCTTGCCAAGGAGAGACCGATTGTCTTTGCCAATGCTTCTTTCTAGATTCAGTCCGTGTACTTCAGGATATCAACAGTGAATGTACCTCTTTTCCTTGCAGAAAAATAAAACATCTAATGAGGTCAGCACACAAAATCCATGATTCTAGTAAACACTGGCAAAAACAAAATAAAACAAGAGACATCCATTGTAAAGCAGTGTCGCAAGGATGTGTAATGTCACCAGGCTTTTACAATAAATCTTGAAATTCAGAAGCAAATTACAATTCCACCAGTTTGAGGAGTACATCAATAGTGTAAACTCTAAGTGACTCTCCCTCCTTCAAACCTTCCATTTCCTGTTCTGTTCTATTGTAATTGTACATGAATCTGAATTGTTCCTAATTCCTCAGTTTACTCGGCTTAGGTTTCCTATTTAAATACAGATAAAGTATATCCTGTGAATAAAACACAATATGTGGTGGTAATTAAGGGAACTCAAATCCATTCCATAATTCATGTTTTCTGTATATTATGTTTGCTCTTTTTAAATGTTTTATTTGTCTATGACTGTGAATGATTTTGACTTGCTTATAAGATTTCTTTTGGTTTTGTTTAAAAAATAACAATTGGGTATTCCACTGTAAATATTTAATTACTGAGGCTTTATGCAATTTCAGATCCTCATTGTAAATAAATGTTGCTTGACATTAATATGGTAGATAAATACAAGGATCATCCAAAAGAGAGTGGAGCAATCAGAAACAATTACTAAAGACTTGCTCCAGTAACACATTCTCAAATGTAATTTGTCTTCTTTCACATCAAGGGCTTTCACAAGGACAATGGAGACCACCCTTCAAAGTCAAAATCACCACTTATTGGGAGATAACTTGTTTCAAAGGAACTTTTTCTTTCAGCCACATATCGACATTATGGAGGTAAAAACAAAGGATCTATCGCTGAGTTAACGGCACTTTATCGCAGCCAAAGTTGAGATAAACTTATCGCCCCAATCACAAGCTGGTGTTAACAGCCACAGCACCAGTATAACCGCAATAGCAGCCGCAAAAAACATCGCCACAGATGACCCCTGCAACTATCGCTAATGAGATGCAGAGTAGGCGTTCCAGTCCGAAAAGCTGCGACAACACCACACCTCAACTTTCTCAAAGACCAGCCAGATCGGCGAAAAGAACACAAAATAGGTGATAAGGCACGTTAGCGCCCGGAAACTAACACCTGCTCAGACCTGGTGCAATGTCGGGCGACAGCCTGCACCACAAGAGGGAGCCCAGCCCACAGCCACATCGGAAAGGGCAACAAATGCCATGGAGCTACTGGTTATGTGACCTGGGCACCCAAGAGAGCCAAAACACCCACCACCATCACCCCAGGACCCCAACCCCCATGCGGAACCCCCCCCCCCCCCGGACCACCACAGAGGCAGCGCATACAAAGACAGCGGACCCCCAGGAAATGCACCAGCCTCACAGACCCAAAACCTGACAATATCATTGCCCACTACAGGCTCAAAAGGACAACCATCGTACGCATCCTGACCATCATCACCCAACAGGCCGACAGCACCAACACAGCGGACAGCCAACATCCCACCCCACAAAAAGCTGCTGGCTGTGCTGCACCTGTTGGCCCCTGATACCCCCCAACCAACACCCGCCAGAGTCAGAGGAGTCTCATAGCCAGCCACATCCAAGTCCCTCACACCTGTCTTGGACATCACCATCAGCCAGGTACCCCAGTCCCTATACATCCAACACAATGCACAGGATCCGCTGGAGACCAAGCAAGGACCATATGCCATAGCTGGATACACGCATGTGTTGGGGGCAATCCACAGCACACATGTCCTACCTATGCATCCTGGTGACACAGCACACAATCACCACAACAGAAAGCATGCGTCTCACATCAATATGCAGGCAACATCCGAACCCCGCGGAACCTCCACCAATGTCGCCTCCAAATACCCAGCCAGTGTGCATGATTCCTTGATCCTCCAACTGTCCATCAGCAACCAGCATTCCCAGGATGGCACCAAGGGAAATGCACAGCCCCTTGGCAAGTTCCATATGAACACCCCACTCACCTCAACTCCACAATCATGCAACTCACAACTCTGGCAATGCACACGTCACAAAATCACAACCAACATACAAAACAACATGCCCACCCACCAGACATGACAGAACAACTCACAATGTTAACCTGGGCAAGCCGTGAACATGAGCCATCAACGGCATGGCACCTCAGCCACACACTAGCTGAATGTGGGGAGAGATGGCAACCAGGCATGTGTGAAGGATGCAGGAGAACCATGATTGCCTGCGATCCTGTGCGCCTGCGGTACCCCGGCCCACTGGACCCCGAACTTGTCAGGCCCACCCCTGCGCAGCCAGGCCGCGCTGATCACCTTCCGACACCAGCGTGTGTCAAGGAGGGCCCACCACGTGCCTGTGCAAGCTCCAAGCCCGAGGCCTGCGACCTTGGCAGCCTCCTCAGACCATCACGGCCTCCACGACACAGGCCCGCTTTAGTCCTTTCTCGCTGACGTACTCTACTACCACCTCCAGCCTACACCACGGTCAAGTAGGTCACTCATTTGGAACTGAGTCTTCATTACACGATGGCAGAGTACATATGTTCATTGCAGATTTTATATCAGTGTACTCCCTTCGATGTGGTGCCACCAACTCTGTGGATGGCATTCTTATGACACATGTCTGTTGTCCTCTGCTGACTACTGCCTTCGGCCTACACTACGGATAAGTAGGTCACACATTTGGAACTGTCTTGATCATACATTGTCTGTGTACGCACAACAAGGAAGATTCTACTTCACTGTACTCCCTTCAGTCAGGTGGCAGCAACCACGTGCATAGCACCCAACGACACGTGGCTGTGGCCCTTGCTGACCGCTGCCCCCGGCCTACACTGGGGTTGAATAGGTCACACACAATTTCGAATTCAGCCTTGATTTATTTATAGAGTTTTATATCAATGGGGTAACCCGGTAGACCACTGGACTCAGGTGTAAATTCTAGTACAAAATAAACAGTCACAGTGGGCATAACATTTACATAATCATGTTAGCACATAAATTGCGAAAGTAAACACATATTGTGACACCACCTACTGTAATCACAAATGACAGAATTTAATCAGATTGAGCAAGCATGAAGGGAACGAAGTCAACCTTTCATAAGACAGAAAACATGTCAATTTCATTTTCACAAATATATGCAGGTGTAAGTGAAGTGATAAGTGCAAGAAGGTTTGGGATAAGTGCTGACAATGTGAGGGGAGAAGGTTGTGTTTTTGAGAACATCCACAAATTATTAAGGAGCGTAAAACAGCCACTTAGCTGGCGATAAACATAAATGCGAAAACATAAACAGAAAGCAGTTACACAGTCACTGTCAATCTCATATGTTTAAAGAACAACAAAGATAGTCGACGTTTCGACCCCTAATTGGACCAGTAACGTGAAAATCTTGGAAGCGGGGTCTTCATCTGACAGCTAACGACGACGCTGCCCTGGAGCATTGGTTACTTTTGAACCGTTGCCGTTACTGACTTACTCAGATTACCCTAGGATTACCAATTCTCCACACCCTTTGGAGCTTACGTGGCCCATAATTTAACTATCCAGCCTGAATCATTCCTGCTGTTGCCGGTGTAAGCATGGCTTTCTCCCTTCGGTCCTGATGAAGACCCCGCTTCCAAGATTTTCACGTTACTGGTCCAATTATGGGTCGAAACGTCGACTATCTTTGTTGTTCTTTAAACATATGAGATTGACAGTGACTGTGTAACTGCTTTCTGTTTATGTTTTCGCATTTATGTTTATCGCCAGCTAAGTGGCTGTTTTACGCTCCTTAATAATTTGTGGATGTTCTCAAAAACCCCGCTTCCAAGATTTTCACGTTACTGGTCCAATTAGGGGTCGAAACGTCGACTATCTTTGTTGTTCTTTAAACATATGAGATTGACAGTGACTGTGTAACTGCTTTCTGTTTATGTTTTCGCATTTATGTTTATCGCCAGCTAAGTGGCTGTTTTACGCTCCTTAATAATTTCTGGATGTTCTCAAAAACACAACCTTCTCCGCTCACATTGTCAGCACTTATCCCAAACCTTCTTGCACTTATCACTTCACTTACACCTGCATATATTTGTGAAAATGAAATTGACATGTTTTCTGTCTTATGAAAGGTTGACTTCGTTCCCTTCATGCTTGCTCAATCTGATTAAATTCTGTCATTTGTGATTACAGTAGGTGGTGTCACAATATGTGTTTACTTTCGCAATTTATGTGCTAACATGATTATGTAAATGTTATGCCCACTGTGACTGTTTATTTTGTACTTTGATTTATTAATGGCTGACTTGATGTCATTGTACAGGCCTCATCGCAGACTGCATCCCCTTTCAGCCCCGGTGCCACTATGTCTATTCCCCGAGGTCCATGGACACTTTCTAGTTGGACTTTGGTGGCGACTGAGTCCATGGACTTGGGGTTGTCATCGCCATCATGGTGGTGATACTGACTTTGTAGCGAAAACGAGGCCGTAGCATTCCACCCCTCCATTTGCTGCTTCCGGACAGCTTCCACCCTCTGCATCATGCCCTGGAGGACTCCTTCCACTGTCCCCCGCACCCCTCTGTAACATACACCTAGGACATTGATGAGGACCTGCTCAGGTCGCATGGCCCATCTGACTGCACCGCAAGTCACTGTCCCGTGGCTGGGTGCCTATGCCGGCCGCAGTGCATCCAGGGCCACTAACTCTGTGCTGGTCATGTCCAGGACCCCTTCTTCTGAGATATTGGATGGTCTCTAAAGCGATGGCCTGGGGATCATCAACGCCATGTGTCTGTGGCCCTGTGTTGTCCGAAGCCTCTGGCCTCCACTGCGGCCCACCAGGGCTCACACATCGAATCGAGTCCTGACCGGCCTGGATGTCGCATCACAGCAGGAGGCACACGCCACCACCGCCAGGTCCGACTCCAACCGCAAAATGCCTGTGTCGAAATGGTCATACTGGCAGACTGACGGAGTTGCCTCCACATGAAGTAGATGCCATCTTCTGCCTCATCCCCTGCTCAGCACTCCAGGTGCCACTGACTCAGTGTACCACGAATCATCGTCCATTGCTGTATTGGTTATGTACTGTGGTGGGTTCACGCAGCAATGTCACCTCAGGCAGTCTGGGAGACCTGGGACGACGATGAGGAAGATGATGCAGGTGCAACCCCCCCCCCCCCCCCCCCCCACTGCAGCTGCATCATGTAGGTCCCAAAGGGACAGAATCCTAGACATTCTCTTCACATGAGCGTGCACAGCTCTGCTGCCCCAGGCTCAGCGCACTGCAACTCACGTACACTTCTGTTTGCTCATTGTGTGCCCTCTGGACTTGCTCAGGCTACCTCCTTGATGCTCCGCAGTTGTCCCTGTAATGCTGGTGTTGTCTGTTTCCATATTCATTGTGTTAACAGTTGTATTTGTTGCCAGCACCAACAATTCCCTGAGGGCTGGCTTGCACCCACCCCACACACATCCAGCACAGGCGTCACTGTACTTGTGGCCCTGCCAATATAGGAGCCAGCTGCACGTGCCCGTAGCCAGTTCAACATAATATCTGCATGTGTCCCTGTGGTCTTGTTGTATGCATGAGGGCCCTGGGCCCTACGACATTACATTGTGCTGTGTACAGTGGACGCAGACATGTCACCGCAGGCAGCGGGTTAGAGCTTGGACATGTAGCTTTTTCGTCACCCACTCAATTCGTAAGGGAAGTGGACTGTGCCGTTGTAAGCAGAGCCAACGTGGGTGTGTGACTGATATGTGCGTGCCCCTGGGCGTGGCTCTGTACTGGGAATGTGCATCTGATGTGTCTCTACGGCAGGGTGGGTCTCCTTTGTGGGGTGTAGGTGGTCCCTGAAGGGTAATGGACACTCACGTATATGTTCTGTTACACCTTTCATGGGTTCGGACCACACCCACACCTGTTGGGCCACCTCCTTTTGTCGTTCTGACACCTGGCATTGGTGTACCATGTGTGGGTTGGTGAAGTATTGTGTGCTAGCCGTGCTTGCAGGTGCTTCATGCTGTGTGGCCTGTTGCAGGGGCGGGGTTCTCCTCTAAGTGGGTTGTCTGCCCTGGTCCTGGTGGTGGGTTGCGTGGGATGTCCATGGGCTGTTGTAGGGCGTTGGTGTCGAAGGTTTGGGGGTCGTCTCCGGCATCACTGACGGGTTGTCTGTTGTGACCTGCTGGAGGTGTTGTTTGTCCCTCTGCAATGTGAAGGGGAGATGCATGTTGACATTGTGTTGACATTTATGTTAGCACATTGTTCTTGTGGACATGCAGACTGTGTGTACATCATGACTGTTTGGGCGGTGCTGGCAATTTGAGTTGGGACAGTGGACATTTGGACTACATGACTGATGTGAGGTTGTACCCGTACATATGGATCTCACAGTTCCCTGCTCTGTCCAATGTGATTGGCCTGTTTCTGCACATGGGTGGACCCTGTTGTGTTCCCTGTTCTGCAGTGTCAGTGTTGCACTTTGTGCCACATTGTCATGGGATTTGCTGTGATTGCTATGTGTGTGTGCTGCAGTGTGCCACAGGGATGGGGGAGAGGTCACTGGGTATTGGTGTTTGTGGAGTGTGCTACACATCATTGCTCATGTGTGCCATTGTGCCCATCTCCCCGTCCCCCCAAGTCTCTTTTAGATCCTCACCCTGTTGTTGTGTCAGGTTCTATCAAGCTGTGTCCGGACTCCCAACTCCTTGCACCATCTCCACACTGATGACTGGCCTCCATTTCCTCCAGCTCCTCCTGTGGTGCAGGACTCCCACCTCCGTTGCTGCCTTCCTGTTGGCAGCGGGTTTGTGCCTGATTTAGGTTTCCACATCATGTCAGCGCCTCTTGGCCTGCTCCATTGGCCTCCTCGACACTCCGTCTGCATTCAAGATAGTCTGCTTGTGGGTCAGTTGCTTGTAGTGTTCTGTCACCTCTGTGACGCTGGTCTTGTTTTACTGCAGCCTGCACCCCATCTTCCTCTCCCTCTTCTCCTTGGCCTTCCCCGACTCCGTTGTTCCTTGCTGGTGGTCTGTGGGGCTTGTCGGGTTCGCGTTGGCCTCTGCGCTGGGTCAGGGTGCATCCATGTTGCTACGCACTTTGTATTCTTTCTGGTGTGTTGTTTCTGTGGTTTTTATGGTGCATTTTTCCGCCAGTTGTGTGGGATTTGCAAGCCTGTGGCTGGTTTTCGCTACTTTTTGTACCGCGATTGGCCTCATTGCATGATTTTTTGCATTCGCGTTTCGCATTGTTGAGGCGTAGCGTTGATTTTTGCACGGCCATTTGACGCGTTATCTGATGACTATCGCATGTTACCGTCACGTTGTGAATACTTGGTTGGCATGGCGTAATTTGCCCGTGATAGGCTGCGATGTTGAGAGTTGCGTTAAGCTTCTCTTGCGGTAGTTATCACACATTCTTGTGAATATACCCCTCAGTGTTTGATTTCTGTTGTGTACCTTGTTGTTGGCTTGAGGATCTTTTGCAATATTTCATATGCACAGATTTAAGCCTTCCTATACTTCTTGCCCTATCAGATAATAGTCCAACTATGAACAAAAGCGTTTTTCAGTTGGGGTCCAGTGAATTTTTTTTTAAATGGAAAAGTTCAGGCAGATATTTATGAATGTACTTTTATTTTCCCTCTCCCCAATCCACAAACATCCCCATTAGTATGTCTAGAAAGCTGCTAGGCTGCCAATCATATTACTGGGAATGCCATGTGGCATTCCCACAGGACCTACAATCCCTACTGGGTTGAAGTTTAGATAGCATTGAGTTGCACAGAAGTGGACTCAAACACACATGTTTAAAAAAATGTCTTTGCAGGGAAATGTTTTTCGTTTTTTTTCGTTTGAGAAAGCCCCTCTTCTACATCATCAGCAAATTTGGGGTTGACTATTACCCTTTTGTCCGTGGAACGGAACCTACTCCAGGGCTTGAGTATTTGTCAGCCTTCTCAAAGCTTATAAATCTAATCTTGCCCTGTAATGCCCACTTTTTACCCCTGGTGTGCGGTTTCCTACTGAGGATTTCTTCTCACTAGTGATGGTAACATTTTCAATAGATAATTCATTTGCACCTGCCTGGCATTTGTGAATTCGTGGTATGTGAAAATGAGGTATTTCTTACAGAAAATGTATGTTTATGGCCCAAAACACCTTTGTGAGTAGATCCCAGATAGTTTAATAGATACATTTTGAGAATGTTGTCTGTTTTATTTGGGTTCATTGAAATTTGATGCAAGCTGTTGTGAAATTACTTTATTTCATGCACCTTGTGGAACTATGGTGCAATATATTTAATATGTTGTTAAAGCCAAATGTAATTTAAGGGAAAGTCCACTCCAGTATTTTTATGAATATGTCAACATATAATATAATGACGGACAGTTAATTCACCCTGGTGCATTGATCACATAAGTGATAAGTAGCTAACCAAATGACTTATCAACCTTTCAATCTACTCCGCTGCTTTTCGAAGGCTGTCTATCTTCTTCTAAGAAAAAAATCGTCAATGCTCTACACAATATTCTTAGTAATAACTTCGATCCTTGCCCTCAAAGACCAAGGTCATACCTCTCCAATGAGTATAGTCAGGATCTCATGAAATTCTACAACTCACGATCTTCTTCATCTTTTTTTGCATCTCCAGACTCTGGTGACACAGCAGGTATTGTGATAGGTGGAAGGAGGCAAGGCTCAACAGCTGCTAGGCAGCAGTCTCATCCCATAAAGCAGGCTTGCCCACCCCTACCTGCAGGATGCGCCTGTGGAGAAGAGCTGGCTCCCCTGCCTTCTGAGTGTCACACCAAATACTGATGGGGATACTGCTCATTGAAGCCGTAGCAGCCAGGGAAGCTACCCCATGTTGCTTAAAGTGACTACAGCAGTCAAAAATTGGGGTTCACAGCGTGGGGCTTTGAACCGCAGAGTGTCCCAAACATGAAGAGCTGGGGTTCCATCATGACCACAGCTTCTTCCCATCTAGGCTACTCTGTCTCACTCACCACCTCACACCCCAGTGAGTCGCTCATCGATCACTCAAAACATGGAAAGCCATTATCAGGAATGGAGGGCCCAGGCAGCAAAGCCTTTCATGATCTAGCTCAGGAATGCACTGACATTCCATAGATTGTAATGGGTGATCGTCAGTTCCATCTTGGGAGGGCTTTGTGTCACAGTAGGCTCTTCCCAGGCCTGAGCCTAGTGGTCTCCACTGTGTGCATCTTCCAGCAGATCACTCCGCCAAGTTCACTCCTCCAGCGACTGATGGAGCGTTCTAGGCTATATTTGCTATGATCCTCAGGTATCAGCCGGGTTCCAGTGGTGGGAGTCCATCCCATGCCATGTCCTCACCCAAGTGCACGGGAGCCATGGACTGCACTGCTGACCAGCGTACAAGGGGAGGGCCAGGCCCTGTGCATATAGGCTGTCTGGGAGGCAGTCGATGTCAGGCTTCTGCCTTCTTTCAGGCTGCTTCATCGCTTCATCGTTAGGGATGAGGCTTTCGGGCTCTCAGTTTATATTTGGGGAGAGCTCTGGTTGATTTTTGTCAATGTTTTCCAATGGTTTAAAAATTGTTAAAACCAATGGCTTTCAGTTTTTACTCATTTTTTCTTCATCAGAAAATTATGAGGATGGTGTTTATTCAGTGCTAAGATTTTGGCTTTTATTTCATTCCTTCCTCTATTGGTTTCTATTGTTCATTATTTCTTCCTTGTTTTCTGCTGCAAATATCTTTCTCTGTACCTTTTCCTTGAATTTGCTCTTACAAGTAACTTTCATTATTTCCCTTATCTTCCTGTCTGTCTCCTGTCCCATTTCTCAAACTCATCTTTGTAGCAGTCCAGTTCCACCCTATGTGAAGAATGTGCATTCATGGATGTAGATATGTTTGTACCTTGTTAAGATATTATAGTAGCAGATAAAAGGATTGTGTTAGGCACTTAGCAATCCTTCCTGCTGCACTATTCTTCAGACAAATATCAAATATCAAATGAATTAAGCTTTTCTACATTGGACATCAGGCACATGTGAGCTTCACAATGCTTTATCATTGCTAGCCAGTGTCCCATTGGCATATTCTTTGTCATGAGATACCTAGAAATGAGTGGGTTACTAGATTCTGGATTATTGTCTGATCTGCCCCTGTTCCTGCTCTAGCTGATCACAGTGGCAAAGTCTGCTATGGAAGAAATATGCATACTAATACTTATAGGGTCACTGGTGACAGTAAACTCTGCTGTTGAAAAAAGAAGCCAGTGACATAGCAAAACATTGTTATGACCTGCAGGATTCCTTGTTTTATTTTGCATGTGCAGCTCATATTATTAAAAAAGTGTACTTTTTATTGTTGGGCCATGCCTACTGGAGTTTGTGTTTGTTAGAAAGCCAACACGAAGACTGCTGTGCATTGACTTTTGCCATGTTTGTGTGTATGTGTGTGGTATTTCAATGGGGGTAACCTAGCTGAAAGGCAGCTGGGCACTGTCCACGATAAAAGTCCAGCATTCAAATAATGAATGAAAGGAGAGTTAGCTGGTTTGTGTACTACTGATGCATTGTGATATAGTCTTCCTTAAAGAGGTGTGTTTTCAACTCTTTTCTTAATTGGGGCAGCATTGGGGTTGTCCTGATGGATACAAAGATGTTGTTCCAGATTGTGGGTGTGTAGATTGAAATTGGCTGCTGCCTTGTTTTTCCCTTTATTACATTTCTTAGTCTGCAGTCTAGTGTTGTACTGGCTCCATGTATGCCGAGAACCACCAGAGATTGTGTGCTTGGTGGAAAGAGAAGCAGGAGTGGTGCTCCGTACCGTTCTGTTATTGATGCAACTGGTTTTGAAGACGATGCGGAGAGGCAAGGGGAGCCAATGAAGCTCCATTAGGATGGGAGTGATGTGAGGGGTTGAACAGGAGTTCCGAAGTCACTTTCTGGAAGACATGGTTTAATTTTCTTTAGATGAGAGAGTGGTGCCAGTCAGTCTTTGTTTTTCTTTTGCCAATGTGTTCCTTGAGGGTGAGGTTGGTGTCTGGGGTGAATCCAAGTGACCTGGCATTAAGTGCAAGTTGGGGTTCGAATCTGTGAATGTTCATACTATTGTGCCAGGTTAGTACTGTGTCTTTTTTGTTATTCTTGGTAAATAAGAAAAATTCTATCTAGGTTAGGTTGAGTTTCAGGTAGACACTGGGCATCCAGGTTTGGATGTAATGCATGTAGTGTTTTAGGCATTGGAAGTCTGTACCAGAGGAGACTTTTGGGTAAAGTTGTGTATCATCAGCATGTTGCTGAATCATGAGGATTTTATTTGTGAGAAGAGTACCAAACAGCTCCAAGTAGAGATTAAAGATGACAGATTACAGTACGGAACCCAGAAGGTCCAGGGATCCTTTCGGATCTCGAAGTGCATGTATGAAAAAACTGCTGTCAGCTGGAAAGGTAGGAAGAGAATCATGGAAGGGTATTGCCGATGGATCCCATTCAAGACTCCAGAGATGAACTACTATTTTTTTAGAAAGACGGAAAATAATATTATGCAATATTTCTTTAAATCCGTAAAGTAACATCAAGAGAAATACAATTTAAATAAAATAAGCTGGTCATAAAGAATGATGCCATCATAAACATAGTTGGCTGCAATAAATGCATAAAATGCAGTGCCAGGCGATTCTCTGCTGGTGTCCACCTGGCAGATAAGTACTACTGCAGTGTCTCTGCGGGGCTCCTCAAATCCGGTTTGCTTAATTCTTCTGATATGCTATTTTTTCCTTCCTTACATTGATGATGTTACTTTATGTACGATTGTTCTGTTTTGCTGTTTATTTACTTTATTATAAGCTTGTTAAGAATTTGTCATTTGTTTGACCCTTTAGATTTCACAAAGGGCACAGGGGGATAACATCAACGAGGCGATAGAAAATTATCGCCGCTTTTGCGGCCGTTTTTGTCCGAAAAGCAGCGATATTTTTATCGCCTAATTAGCAAGGTCACGCTAACGCGTGAAACCTTGCTTTAGCGCACGAAATCTTAACGCCCAGCTTTGCATCTCTAATGAGATGCAAAGTGGGCATTCCTGACCTAACATGACAGGAGAAATGTCGCTAAGCGGCATTTCTCCTTTCATCAAGCCCCACGCTATGAAGCATAGCGGCAAGAAAAGTAGCGATAACCCCTGTTATCGCTACTTTCCTTACGCCTGCTTCAGGACTGACTTAGCCATGATATCCTATGGAGGGTGGATATCATGGCTAAGTTTGTGAGGCCCTATCAACAAGCTAAAGCCACATTTCGTGAGATTATCGCTGGGTTTCCAGTGATAATCTCACGTTAGGCAGTTAGCGCTAGGATTTTTATCGCTTTTGAAATAAGAGTTGCTAATAGCACGCTATCTCAGCGATAAAAATCCACGCTAGCCGGCGATAATTATCCTAGCGCTAAGTGCGCTTAGCAATAATTATCGCCGGTTGTTGTTGATATGCCCCACAGTTTTGTGAGACTTTGGAGAGTCATTTAGGAAGAGACCTCAACCATTCCTCTTTATACCCATCAACGTCGCACTTGGTGACATGTCTTTAACCATCTCTGAATTACGTGGTCCAGATTTATTGACATGTATTGCAGTTCAGCAACATAAGTTGCCGCACTGTGCTGAGTTGTGTCAAAGTGAGAGAAGAGAACAGCTCCAGATCTACTAGGATAAGGCTCTGTTTCACTCTGCCCCTGCACTAGCGCACTTTAGACAAACTTGTGTCTGGCACACAGCCTTGCACCATTGTGTATATGATGTCTGGCATAGGTTTTGCACTGGAAGACCACAGTTCCAGTAAAGGAAAAACTATCCCAAGTCATACTTTGCAACTGTTCCAGGTTTGCATGTGCTGTGTACATTATAGCGCACATGCAAAGTACAAAATGTTAGGAGAAAATATAACTTTTCTCCAACATTACACATGCCTAGAGGAGGCATACATTTTTGGTGCAAAGACCTGTCTATCTTTTCAGTAGATATGGCTTTGCGGCAAAATCCATGGCTATTTGCATGGGAACACCGCAGTACCACCCATGGTGTGCCCCCTTGACTCACAGTAGCACAAACCATTCCATAGCGCAACTTTAGGTCTATTTTCCAGTGCAAAATTAATTCCAATTCTGCACTTCATTGTTTTTGTGGTGCAAACCTGCTGCAAATTGTTAGTAAATCTGGACTCACTTTTCGTGCAATGTTTTGGGATCATTTGCTATGCCTTGCAAAGAAAAGAGGGAAAGTAAAAGTCTTACCCTCATAATTTCTAAAAATAAATATGCATTTACAAAAGATGCTCTGTAAATCCCGGTCTGGTGGCTTAGTGGACTAATGCGTCCACTACCGGGATCTGTGTTTGACCTTATGGTCTCAGGTTCAAATCCCAGTGGGTCTGCTCCTCCATTCTGAGGTCAATAAAATGAGTACTGATGGGCAACAATAAACATCTGTTATTCAATGCCTAGATACGCCTTTGGGGGTGAACATGTGCTTTACAAATACATATGTTAAGTAATACCACTCTCAGTTTATATTTTGAGTGTCGCTGTCTCCCATCTTCTTAAGGAGTGTACGTTTAAGGGCTGTTTTTTAAACCTGAAACCCCATCGTCTAGCAGAAGGTCTCTAGTTACCTTTACTTGCCCCTTGTCGTGGGGTTAGGTAGGCCCCACCTGATATCGCGCTATGCTGTTGCGCGCTGCAGGGCTGCTAGTGAGGGAGACCCGACATTCACGGATTATGTAAGCAGCCGGAAGTCACGAGCGACCCCGGCATCTTTATTTAAGCTCTCTGGCCACGCCTGGCCAGAGAGTGATACAATGTGTGATAGTGTTTCCGGGAAGGGGGTGCACTTTAGATAAACTAGACCGTTACACCCCAAACTCCTTGTAGTTTCATTTGCCTCTGCTCTTAAAAGTGAATTCTCCTTCGGGGATCATGGACTGTGCCCCTTCGCCCCCAATACAGCCCCCTCCACCAAAGTATCAAGTATAAGGCCTTCCTTAATTGGGCTCCTGACAGGGACATTGTAGATGTCAAGATAGGCAACACCACTGGCTAAGAAGATTCGCATTAAACTGTAGATTTGGTACACGACAAAAATAATTTGGTAATGTGGACTCCGGTGCTGGCTCTGCGCATGCGTAGAAGTATATGCATCTGCTGGCTCGTAGACGTGGCTGGTTTATGAGTAGCACAGTAACAATCTGCACAATTCTTGTATTTTCACTTTGTGATTTATGTAGTTCCCACGTGCAATACCATGTTTAAGAGCAGGGTTTCCAGTGTGTAAGTTTATACAATATATAATTTCACCTACATCTCAATTAACCAGGTACGTATATTTAAACCTTTTCCAGTAACTGGAAAGTTGGAAATTATTCCAGGCAATAACAACTCTGGAATTTTTATTGCATGCCTTTTGCATGATAAATTTTACTTCTCTGAAATGTAAAGCAATATTAAAATGCATGGTCTATATTCGTAAAAAATCAAATTCTACGATCAGAAATTCGTACAAGAATCTTCTTGAACTCTCAAGTGATCTTACATCTTGATCTGTATGCATAGCATTCAAAGAGACCTTTTAAAGGCAGACAACTTCAGTCAGGCATTCAGCACTGTCCAACCACTTTCCAGATCTGCAGCTTCACTGATAGCTGATAGTTTCCTGACAGAAGCTGCGAGGCAGCTGCTGATGACAACTTTAGCGCTCTCTCCCTCAGCAAAGGTGAAATTACAGGCCTCTGTCCTTGAGGACTTAAATGTTCGGATCGCACTGGCAACAGGCCACATTGGACAAACTGAGGGACAGCAGCCAAGCAATGAATGTGAAATAAAGCCTGATGGAAAACAGGGCAGTGCAAAGGTTGGCGACAGCAGAATTGAATGCCTCTGCTGCCAAATGATTTCCTTTAGAATGTCTTTGCACACCAATGACTTGCAATAAAGGGAGAGGCGTTTGTCAAATGTGAACCTTCAGAGATTTCCTCACAGCATCACCATTTATTTGGCCTGTGCTTGGAAAAGCGCCACATCATAGGGATAATCATAGCATTTGGAGGAGAATAATGTTTAAGATATGGGTTAATCCATCCCTGGTAGTTTCAAGCCCTTTCCCAAGTGGTCATTGAAAATATAAGAACTTTGTAGAGACTTTACTACCGTACCAGCTGGATAAATGTATCGTAGAGATATGCTTCAGGGGAGCACCCAATGGTGTAGATCATGTGATGCAAAACTGGCAATGTTGGTCATCCTTGTGTATGCAAACGTATAGATATACAAATATGTAACTTTAACCCGCTGACCGTGGATCCTGCCTCTCCTGCTCTTTCTTTTCTTTTCCTTTTTGTACACCTTGACAAAATCCAAAAAATAGTAAATATATATATATATATATATATATATATATTCTTGAATTAAAAAATGGCATAAACATTTTTTGATGATTGTACATTTTTTAAAGATTTTTTTAACTTCAGGTGTTCCGACCAGTGAGAGATTTGCAAGTGGGTGGGTCAGTACCTTATCTGAACTACAGAGGATTTATGTACCTTTAAGATGGATGCTGGACGCCATCCCTGAAAATGGTCTGTCTAGTGAAAGTTCGATCTAAATTATTAGCTGTTGTTGCTGCAACAGTGGATGATAAGGTGCCAGGGGCTGAAGGTCGGATTGATGTCCCTGTTCTGGCTATTCCACACTCCCTAGCTCATCAGTGCTCCCCAAGTTGCTGGAGGTCAGGGATTTCTTTACTTCACCATGTTGACTTGGGGGTAGAGACTGTGATCCTGTTACATGCATATTGGCAGGCCTGCACTGCCACTGCAGCTTGCCTGTGTAGGCTGATACTCAGGGACGTAGCATAGTCAGTAACATTTAGGGTGAGGGAGCGGGGTTGGGAGAATCTCACATTTCCCAACTAAAACAGGGTGTGCAGCAGGGTGGAGTGGTGAGATTACCAAGGGATACAGCACCCAAAAGAAGTCGGAAACTTTCTGCTGCAGCTTTCTGACTTTTTTATTAGACACATGAGTTTCCATCCAATAAATATTTTGGAAAATTATGTTGTTAATTTAATCATTAAGCCCTATAATTGTTTTAGATTTTGTTGGTGGGATAAACCACAACTTGCAGAAAGGGCTGGAGTCTCTTGCTGCCCATGCTCGGTGCAATAAGAGCCTGGGATTAAAACATTTTCCAGGGTTGATTTTTGCTTCCCAGTCTAGCATTACAATTTTAAGCCTAAAATACCAGGAAGGTTGTTGTGTTCTTTTACCCTGCTGTTCCATGTCACACTTCACCATACCCAAAAAAACAGAAAAGAGGACCATTGATATTTACACCGGGGGCCTCCATCAATAATGGATTGACAATTCACCAAGTCAAATTTACGGCCAGAATCTCATGCCTGGCCATTATCCACCATTGGATAGCTAGCATTTTCTACTGCTTAATTCCATCCACAACTTCGTACAATTATGCAGTAGGAAACACCATGCAAGGAGTGTGGAGTCCATGAAACAACCATGACTTGCTATGGAGTTTGTGAACGCCAACCCATAAGTGAGTTGGTGGTCGTTCAAAAACTCCTCTCTGGCCCATTTCTACCTTGGAAATTGTCGAAAAATTGATATAGCAAACCGCTGGAGTAAATCTGCTTCCAAAGAGGGAAGGAAAACCTAATTGTTTTCTAGGTATCGAGGAAGGGTTTTCCCATTGTAGAAAGAAGGTGCAACTGCAAAGAGAGCTTTCCCAATGGGGAAATGTTTTGCTTATAAATTCTGCATTTCGGAAATTGAAACGTTCAAAAATGTCACTTGACCAAAATGCCATATGACATTGTCAATAGTGTGCCAGGAAACCTGTAACTGGTGCAGCTTTTCAACCTGCTACTGCTAATGTTTGTGGATTCCAATAGGTAGTAAATTTGTACCCATTCATAGGAGAACTTCTATCAGTGTGGATTTTTTAAATTAATTACTATGGCAGTGATTTATATGTTGGCAGCATGTATACTCCGTTGAAATGGTGACAGGTATGCATACCGCCACCATGATGGTCCACCTACCCGATTTAAATGCAGGCAGACCTTCAGTTTGGCAACAGCTGAGACTACTCTGTCTCCACTGTGGCCAAATGTCCTAGTGAGTAAGGGCCATTGAAGCAATGGCTACCTGTATGCCTGCCTAATTTACAAAGGCAGACATGCAGAAATTTTTTACTGTTCTTTGCAGACAGGTAAAGCCTGGATGCAAGGAACAGTAAAACAATTATAATGCTCCCCCCGCAATGGGAGCAGAATCCCAAGGTGAGGGGAGCATTATATTTTTTCTTCCCAAAAGAAAATCCTGTTCAGGATTTTCTAGGGCACATTTATCAAGCTTTCATGCAGTCCAATGTAACAAGCCACCTTGTTCCGCTGCCTGAAAGGAAAAGGGCAGGATTGCACCATATTTAACATTATACAGTGCATTCCTGTCCTTTCCTTCCACTGGCACACAATGTGCTGCCTAGCGTCAACACAAGCACCATCCCACTGTGGTGCAAAGATGCTGCTCCTTGTTACGCCTCACCTGGGGAGGTGGAACATTTTGATGCATTCCCAGGTTTTTCAGTAATGGTAAATTTTGAAATACCCCAATATCCATGGTTGGATGCATTGGAACACTATGCTCCACCCATGGAACGCCTCCCCATGGCAGAGTAATACAACTGATGGAGCAGGTAAAGCAAAATTTTGTATACCTCCTCTATTTTGCATGAAAATACTAATCACTTAACCGACTGATATAATAATTTGAATTAACTGTTTGATGTGTTATATTAATCAACCATTTGCACCTTTATTAAACACCAATTACACGTGGGACTCATTGTTATTTGCATGGCAGAATAACACTAATAACTAAATTTTGTACGCCTATTAATAGTAGTACGTGTGGTAATAGGATATCGCATGATTTATGTCGCTTTTGTGATGTTTGCGTTCCCGTTTTGGACCGAAGGGTGAGTTTTATTGCTTTAAATGTCGCAAAAAGCTAAGAAGATACTAATACATAAAGGGGTTAGTGAGGGCTTAACATTAGAATCTTCATTTCTGTGTATTAATGACTCTTTTGTGTTTGTTTTGCTTAAGTTGACATTTGGGCCTACCATAACATGGCGTCCAAAATGGAGTCCAGAAGTGGCCACCGTCTCGTGAGCGCGATGTCTACTGCGCAGACTCGGATGGCTCCGTAGACCTCCAGGCAACCTCAAGTCAGAGTACAGTGTTCCTGGTCAAGGATAGGAACATGGAGGACTGCCAAACTTCAGTCAGTAAAATCTGGTCCAAATGAACAATAGAGACATACAAGCAAAATTCTACAATGTTGCATGAGGATGACATGGACAGAGGAAGTGAACCAGCAAAATCTATGAGAACCCAAGCTAATGGGAAAATTGGACGATATTGCAAACTTCATCAAATTGACAAATCATATGCTTCCCTAGTCTAAGAAATGTTTCCTGTTATCCCAAATGTTATTATAAAAAGGGTAGTAGAATAGAGAGGAGAGAGGCTACCTTCTTTTTCTCGATGACCGCACACCCCTATCGACCCCGCAGGCGATGACAGATGCTTGCACGATTCTTGGTCCTTTGGAGATCTCTGGGACTGTGACGTGCTGAGCAAAGAACTTTCCGGACTTTGATCCTTGGCCTGCTTTATTGGGACAATTGAACAGCTAAATTCGATTTATGCAGAGCCAATTGAATTAGAAAAGTCCCGCTAGCAAGAATAGGTAAATATAAAATGTCATGCGATTTGTGCTGATTTATTAAAATTCTAAACTTTGATTGACCAAAATGCTAATATTAATTGCAAACAATATTTAGATATACAAATAATTGATTAACAGAAATTACGAGGTTGTGGTATTTCAATAAAGAGATTAGAGGGTTCTAAAGCTTAAATGTGTTTTAGCTGGTTCTAAATCACCATCAACCAGTCCAACTAATTGGTCCGTCGGCCAAGTGGTGGAGTGCCTTGATGTCAAGATTAGGATCCTATAAGAGGCGAAGCAAATGTATATTCTGTAATATAACGTTCCTTCCCTATAGGTAATAAGGTACCCCCCACATGTCCAGCGCTTAATTATCATCCCTCCTGTGTGCAGACTCGAGAGAGAAAATGTATGAGTGTTGGTGTTATGGGCCCCACCAATGAATGCATGTGTAAATGAGCTAGTGTGACATCGGGTCTGCGACGCAGGAGGATAGTTGTAAATTTGCCCTTTTTTCGCAGATTTCGCGCTGGATCAGTTTTTACTGGTAGCAGAGTTATGGTTTTATTGCATTGGTTTGGTGATTATTGCTTATTGATTTTTGGTTATTGATTGCGGATTTTTGGATGAGTATTGATTTATGTACTAACATTCTATGTTGAGACGCGTTGCGTTTTATGTTGTTTTTGAAGACTTCTGGGATGTAGGAAGTCGGATGACCTGTGGCAAGTGAAGTCACATGGTGAATTGTTTGTTGCCCTGTAGGTACACGGGGAAAACATGTGACGATTGGAGTCGCACAACGCATTGTCTTGGTTCGAATTTGTAACATCGCCGTGTGTTATCGTTAGGGACAGTTCTGTGTGAAAGTGGTGTATGGGTAGCGAAGGCCACCTTTGAAATTTTGGTCTTAAGTAACAGAAGTCCATGTGAGCTCTGATTACGCTTATCACTGGAAAGGTAATAGGTGTTCCCTAAGCTTGTAAGAAGGATAAAGTAGAAGGAAGTGCTACTTTATTAACAAATGAAATAATTCTGAAGTAGGGCAGAGGTAAGCGCTGCTCTTGGGAAAGACAGGATTCTGTGTGAATGAAATACATTTTCCATATGAATGTGTTTAAATGAAGTAGTATTCGACTTAATTGTGAAACTCTGGTCTTAATTCTCAGGAGCAGTGTAGTCTCCAACAGGTGTTTTATCTCCAGAGAAATGGTTAGTTAATGCTTGCTAGAAGGGTAAGGTAGAGGGAAGTGCTACTTTATCGGCGAATGTAATGATTCCGTAGTAGGGCAGAGGTAAGCGCTGCTCTCGGGAAAGACGGAATTCTTGGGAAAAAGGTCAAGACTATCTCTTTTTGTTAGCGAAACAGATAATGGTGGTGTTTTATGTCGTTACTAACAGATTTTGAGTAAAAGAGAATGTAAGAAAAGTTTGCCGATAAATTTTGTAAAGGAGGGGTCAGCAGAAGCAGGAGTAGTGAGAAAAAGCTGATGTCAGAAAAGACCGCGCTGGAATTGGCCAGTCAGTAAGAGAAGAAGACGCTCCTGATTGGTGCGTTAGTGTCCGCCGCGCTAGGAGTAGAGAATTACAGGGTGACGTAGATGCTCCGGATAGGTGCGTTAGTGTAAGTCGCGCTGGGATTGGAAATTTACAAAAGTGACATAGACGCTCCGGATTGGTGCATTATAGAGTGAGTCACGCTATGATTGGATAAGACAACAGAATAGTCGTAGGGGAAATCTAGCGATACTAAGAAAAGAAAATGATGTATTACGATCAACCAGAAAAAGAGAAAAAGTCCTGGTTCGGAAAGATCAAGAATTTATTTAAAAAGGACAAACCGATTGTGACTAGAGAGGGACAGTTGCCTCCTCCACCGAAATCACCCGCATCCTTTATGGTTGCGAAATATGGATATCATACATGTATTTGGCTAGACAATTGGACAAAGTATACAAAAGATGATGGAGTTTTAGCATTTCCGGAAAATGGTTCATTCAATTTAGCGGTATTGAGGAATTTAAGAGAAAGAATGATGAGATTAGAACCGAGACAAAGACCTACTCAGTTAGAAGGATTGACAGAATGGGAAGATGAGATGTATGAAAGAGAACGACAGCGGAGTGGCGGAAGGTAGACCGTGTGGACAAGAGAATCATGATGACAGAATGAGGAGATGGCGAAGTGAAAATATGGCTGAGAAGAGAAATAATACAGGATCAGAAGGTTATAAGTATGGTGTGCATGAGTCGGAGGATGATGTACTGAGGACATGTTTTATAAAAATCCTCCCCCGTACCAACCAAATTCCACATTGTTGACACCAAGTGCCCCAGTAAAAGAATCACCACAAAAAATAAAGTTTGAGTCAATGCCACCTGAGGTAGGAAGAAATAATCCCTTTAGAGAAACAGAAAATACACAACCTGGTAAAATGACAAATGAAAATTCAGCTGAATTAGCCAGAACTACTTTAGAGTTAACTGAAAAGAGTAGGGAAAAACATGGAGGCTGTAACTGTTCCTGTAACAATAGGACCCGTAATGCCTATTTTTGATAAGCAAAAGGATAGTGAACATTGTCTGACGATTTCTTATAACAGTAATAAACAAACCGAAATGGAAAGAAGAGGTTCAAGAGAAAATCCATGGGGACAGGTGGTAGGAACTTCTGGACTAAGTACTCCTAAAAATTTGACAGTAAATCAGAGCCTAGCGAATAGAGCAATAATGACGACAGAATCAGTACCAGGGTCACCAAAAAGTTTAGAACAAACACGAAATGAAACAATTCCTGTAGGTCTTACTTCTGATGAACTAAGTGAATGGTTAAGGAGTTTACAGCAAAAAGATGCTGAACCGCGACCTTTAGATGTGGCTAAATTAAAAATAGTTTTAGAGGAATTAATAGTAGGAACTATTCCCACAGAAAAATTCAAAGCATATCAGGATGAAGAACTAATGTTTCTATGCAAAAGTATAACATGGAGAGTAAGAAATTTACATGAAAAATTGGAAGAAGTAGCAAGCGAAATGGGTATCGACTTTGAAAAAATAAAATCATTACAGAAACCATACAGAGTAGACTTTGCTGAAAAGGACATTGAGAATCTGAATACAGCAGGAAGAAAAACACAAATTAAAGAACTAATTGTATTACTGAGAAAATGGGGCGATGTAGACAAATGGAAAAGTAGGTGGTTTCGGAAACGAGACGATGCAACAGACAAAACATTTGCAGCTTTCCCAGTAAGAGAAAAAGAAAAGGTGGTAACTGAATGTCCCATGAGGGAGATTCCAGGCGGAGGCTATGTGCATGTCCCCTGGACCAGACAAGACATTTTATCATTCACCAATGACTTTCCTCGCTTGCGCGAGAAGCCGGTTGAATGGTACAGGCTGGTAGACAGGTTTGTAAAATTATCAAAAGTACTATGGATTGATTTGAACAGTTTATTTGACATAATTGTGCCAGCAGACCTATGGGCAGAATGCAAAATTACAATAGGTTGGCCTGCTCAAGAATACCCTAGGGATCCAAAAACAGGTGCTCCTGATCCAGAAGTAATGAGAAAATATGAACAGGTAGTTACCTTTCTGAAAAATAAAGTGCCTCCTGAAGAAACTGATTGGGTAAAAATTGATAGTACTCACCAAGAAGTAAAATAATCTGTACATGCCTACTATGAGAGATTGTTGTTGGCTTTTAAACAATACAGTGGTGATGAAAATTTGAGTGAAAAGGATTTGAGTCATTTTGTATATCGATTTGTGTATGGGTTGCGTCCTGAAGTAAGCGAAATGATTAAACAGCATACAGTGGATTGGCAAAATAAAAGATAGATGAAGTACTGAGACATGCAAAATATTTTAGTGATGAGATTGAAGCCAAGCAGCGTAAATTAAAAGAAAAGGCCATGTGGGCTCAAGTAAAAGTGGCAGAAAGACAGGAAGCCCAACTAATTGAATAAGCAAATGGTACGAGCATGAAACAAAAACCCAACATTGGGAAAGGAAAAGGACATATTAGTATAGAAGAAGCCAAAAAGAAGTGGCCATGTCATAATTGTGGAAGGATAGGGCATTGGAGAACTGAGTGTAAATTTCCCCCAAGTGCTAATGGCGATAATGCATCATTGAATCCACAGGTGCAGAATGAGGTGAGTTGTCAACCGCAGCGACAGCAGCACGTTGTTGCCCAACAGTGTCAGGTGCCAAAACCTCCTTTTCCACAGAGCGTAAATCCTCAGAAATACAGTAATGAGACAGGATTCTTCAACGAAGAACAGGTAATTAAGCTGCCGCGCGCTACTGCTGTTTCGCAGTATTGGCTACAACGTGATGAGAGTGAGTCAGAAGAAAGCTATTGACGGTGCCGAGGGGAGGAAGAAGAGTGCGTACTTGGCGCAACTCTAGAAGTAGACCAGACAGGCCCTTTTGTGGATGGAAAGAAAAATGACGAAATCATTACTTTCCTAGTAGATACTGGTGCTACTCGTTCAACTGTTAGGTCAGCTGATGTCAAAAATATTCCTCTCTCGGATGAAACAATCCAAGTAGTTGGAGTATCCAACAGACAGATAAAAACGTATCTCACTGAACCAGTTAAGGTTAAAATAGGGAAATTTTCTGAGATGCACCGTTTTGTCGTGTGCGATTCAAGCCCTGTAAATTTGTTAGGGAGAGACTTGCTGTGCAAAATGAACTGCACAATATTCTGTACTCCTGATGGAATAGCTTTTGAGACTCCTGATGAGGATGTACTGTACAAGATGACTATAGCTAATATGGAACCTGAAATTACTGAGGCATTTGCTGTATTTGACCCGGAGGAATTGCCTCAAGAATTGAAGAAAACAGTAAAAACGGAGGTATGGGATTTCACAGGAGAAGATGTGGGATTAATGAAAAATGTTGATCCCGTAAAAATTTCTGTGAAGGAAGGAGTAAGTTACCTAAATATTCCACAATACAAATTGACACCCGAGATAATTGCAGGAGTTACTCCTATAATAGACAGAATGATTGAACAAGGTATTTTGAGGGAAATAATGAGCAGTCCATGTAACTCACTAATTATGGGCCTGAAAAAGCCTAACAGAACTTTCAGGATAGTACAAGATCTGAGAAAAATAAATAAAATCATTGTATCATGTTGTCCCATTGTACCAAATCCTTCTGTGATTTTATATCAGATTCCTCATGATGCAGAATGGTACACAGTGATTGATTTGTGTCATGCTTTCTTTTCCATTCCTCTGTACCCTGACAGCCAACAGATTTTTGCGTTCCGGTTTGGCGAACATACTTTGGCATGGTGCCGAATCCCACAGGGGTATACAGAGAGTCCCTCGATATTTAATCAGGTTCTGAAAAAGTCCCTAGAAGATTTAAAAGTGCCCGAAAGTTCGGTATTGGTCCAATATATCGATGACTTACTTGTGGCATCGAGAACTCAAGAAGCTTGTGTAGTGGATACTGTTGCATTGCTGAATCATTTGGCAGATGGAGGACTTAAAGTATCCCCATCAAAATTACAATTCTGTCAGAAAGAAGTACAATATTTAGGCCATAAAATTGAAAAAGGGCTAAGAAAAGTAACTGCAGATAGAATCAGGATAATAAAAGGAATGAGAGTCCCAATGACTAAGAGAGAAGTGAGAATGTTTCTGGGAATGGTTGGATATTGCCGTCAGTAGATTAGTTATTTCTCATTGATTGCAAAACCTTTAGTACGTTTAACAAAGAGTGATGTAAAAGACCCCATTGAATTAAATAAAGAAGAGTTGAGGGCTTTTTAAGAGATGGTTTGTGTGAAGCCCCAGCTCTTGGCATGCCTGACTATGAGAAAGAATTTGAATTCTATTGCAGCGAAAGAAATGGATGTGCACTTTCTATATTAATACAGAAACACAGAAAATTGAGGAGACCAATTGCATATTTTTCAGCTATGTTAGACCCTGTAGCTGTAGCATTGCCTGGTTGTTTGAAAGCTGTAGCAGCAACTTGTAAGAGTCTGGAACAGAGCGAAGGAATTGTGATGGGATATCCTGTGAGAGTGTTTGTACCTCATGATGTGGCAATCCTTTTGACAAGGAGCCGTACTCAGTTTATGATGCATAGTCGTCTAACTAAATATGAGAAAGTCCTATTAGGTGCAACGAATGTGAGCCTTGTGAGATGTCTGAATGTGAACCCTTCAACACTGTTACCTGATGCTGAGAATGTGGAATGCAGAGATGATGTGGATCATGACTGTTTGGAAGTGCTTGATTTTTGTACCAAGCCACGTCCTGATATAAAAGATGTACCTTTGACAGAAAGTGACTATGTGATGTTTGTGGATGGATCATGCCTGAGAACGGACAAGGGGATTTTGAGTGCAGCGTATGCAGTATGTACGGTAGCAGCTGTACTGGAAGCATCTTGTCTGAAAGGAGTGAAATCAGCCCAGGTTGCTGAACTTTTTGCATTAACAAGAGCATGCAAGTTGGGAAAGAATCTGAGAGTGACTGTGATAACCAATAGTCAGTATGGCTTTGGTGTGGTGCATGACTTTGGGCAGATTTGGTCCCAGAGAGGGTTTTTGACATTGAGTGGAACTCCTATAATGAACACTGAAGTTGTTGGAAAGTTGCTTGAGGCGATACAGCTGCCTAAGCAATTAGCAGCAGTAAAATGTGCTGCACATTCGAAGTCTGCTGATTACATTTCAGCTGGAAATGAGTTTGCTAATGACATGGCACAGCATTGTTCATGAAATCAGAATTCGGTCAATCGTGGTAGGGAAAAAGAAATTAATTCATGTCCCTTGCTGTTTACTAACACTGTGAATACATGGGAAGAGGTGAGGCAGTTACAAGAAGAAGCAGGAGATGAGGAAAGGAGACAGTGGGTAAAAGCAGGATGTGCACCACGGGAGACAGATCATGTGTGGGTTTATCGGGATGGAAGACTAGTCATGCCTGATAGCATGGTTTCTACCATGGCACGAATGCATCATGGACAAACCCATGTAGGAAGAGATGCTATGATCAGACTTTTCAAACAGACATGGTATAATGCAAAGTTCAGATTTGTAGCTGAGAGCCTTTGCAAAGATGCCTTATATGTCAGAAATAGTCTAGGAACGATAGGACGAGAAGGAGGGTCTTTCACAAGAATGCAAATTGACTTCATTGAAATGCCCCCCTGCAATAGGTTGAGGTATGTTCTAGTGATAGTTTGTCTGTTCTCTTGATGGGTGGAAGCATACCCAACTAGAAGTGATGGAATTACAGTAGCAAAGCTACTATTTTGAGAGTTCATTCCCAGATTTGGTTTTCCAGTCACGATCGAATCAGATATAGGAAAACATTTTCATAATGAAATCATGAAACTGATTTGTGAAGCATTGAATGTGCAACATAAATTGCATTGTGCCTATCGCCCAGAGGCTTCTGGTGTGGTGGAACAAGTAAATGGCACCATTAAAAACAGATTGGGAAAAATGTGTTTAGCCACAGGTTTGAAATGGCCTGATGTCTTGCCTCTGGTACTCATGACTATTAGATCTATTCCGGATAGGAATACTGGCTTAAGTCCTCATGAGATAGTGATGGGGAGAGCAATGAGACGTTTTCATTCCTGTCTACAAGCTATTGCCTATATCTGATGACTTGGTGTTGGATTATTGCAAGGGGTTGGCTGATTCCGTTCATTCTGTGTTTCATCAGGTTGGATCGGATGCAACCACTCTTGAAAAGAAGCCAGTTCATGATCTGAGCCCAGGTGACTAGGTAAGAATCAAAGTGCATAGAAGAAAAAATTGTTTGGTCCCAAGGTGGGGTAAACCATGTCAGGTGATCCTGACCACGACAACAGTTGTAAAATGTGCAGGAGTGAAGAATTGGAATCAAGCTAGTCATACCTTGCGAATTCCAAATCCAGTGGATAACAGAGAAGAAGAATACTTTGAAGAATCTGATACAAGTTCCGAATCAGATACGGAAGAAACAAGAGCAAGACCAACTCCTGAGAGGGGGGAGTCAGAACCAAGTTCAGTTATAGCACCGGAGAATCTACCATTAAGAAGAAAATTGCAAATTTCTGACACTAGCTCAGAGTCAGACTCTGAACCACTACAAGCACATAAGAGTGTAAACAAAAACAGTGAAGAGACTGTCAAATAAATTCTTGATAAAGAAGCTCCGCATGATAAAACAAGAGAAATTCCACCTGAAATAACAGAAGTAGATGGTAAGGTACCAGATACAGAGAGAGAGGGAAAGATTGTTGCGGAAAATCCCCGAGGAGGTGTAGGGAAACCATACATCCACGTAGAAGAAAGGACAGTTAGTCAGCAGGAAGATTGTGTGGAAGAGACACGAGGAGGGACAGAAGTAGATAAGAAAAAGGAAGTGGTGGAAAGGAGGACTATTGAAAGTAAGAGTCAAGTTGGAACTGAATCTGAGGACAGTGACGAAGAAGTACCAGAAGGTCGAGTCCTGAGAAAAAGAGCATGGAGAACTGAGAGAAAAGAAAAGGGAAATAAGTTAAAAAGGCCAGCAAAGGATGAAGTTTGGCCAAACAAGATAAAGAGATTGAGATACAGATTGACACGAGTAAAATCATCCAGAGCTGAACAAGTGAATGAGGTGTCTAGTCAAGAGAAATCAAAAGACGTTGAACAGACACCATTAGAAGAAAGCAAGCGGACGAAAAAGCTTAACCAGAAGTATAAGTCACTAGAATGGTCATATGTGGCACTTACTGAAGTACAAGAAGAGGCAGACAGTCAAGGGGATCCAGAGGTGACATTACCAGAAGTGGTTGAGGACGACGAAGAATTAGAATTCCTGAGAGTTATCTTGTCCGACATCGGGGAAGAGATGGATGTTCAGGAAATTATGAATCAAGATTGTGAGAAAAGTGTGAAAGACGATCAAATGCCAAACTGAGGAGACAAAAGTGCTCCAGAAGAGAAACTTGAAAATTACTGAATAAAAGACATAACAGAAAAGAAACAAGTAAGTGCTTAGAGCCTTGGGTTTAGACAAAACTAGTTGTGAAGTAGACAAGGCTAAGTCAAAAGACCCTGATCATTTTATGAAATGGCAAACACAGAAAGTAGAAACTCTACATGTGTGTTCCTTCGAAGGTGGTGCAAAATGTGTTGTTGTTGTACAGGATTACTAATGCTTCTGTGGAGTGTGTTGGCTTTAAGGATTTCATTTAAAGTTACATTAGAACCAATAAAAGGTCATAGTGAGAATAAGACTGATGTAGAAAAGATTCAGAAGATTTATCCGACTAAAATAGATAGAAATTACTTACATAAAGATATGTCCATAACTGATTTTTCTAACAATGTTTTCTCAAAATTATTATATGAATATGTAAAAACAATGGATGTGAGAGATTGCTATGTATGCATGCAGTTGCCTGCCTCAGTGTCTGAGGAAGTAATGTACCATCACCTTCCAGTGACATATGGAATAACATGTAGCGTATTAGCAAGTTCGTTTTACAAAACAGGGAAACTAGAATATTATTTTTCAGATGTAGATAACATATTTACACAAGTACCTGTAGTCCATAAATTGAATAAAGTAAAACCTGGTAAAGTGTTAGGTGAATTTTTCTTAGAAACTAGAGATTTAACATTAGAATCAATATTCAAAAATAATCTCACTTGTAGTCTGAAAAGAGAAGAGAAGACTTTCTTAGATATGGTAGAAGAGAGGAGAATAAAAATGCAAAAGAAGGTACCTGAGGGAAAAGAAGAAAAGACAGTTTGGGATGTTGAAAGAGAAAAACATTTGAAAGGAGAAACTAGTCCAGCAATGGCTTTAGATTGGCCTCAGAAAGGGAAATTGTGTATTAGAAGAAATCAAACTGTGTATGATAACTATTTCATAGGTACAAGTGATTGCCATGATACTTATAGAATCATGGGTGGATGGGGATTTAAAGGAGGAAATGATCCGGTATTCCCTGGATTATATTTTATCTGCGGGAACAAAGCTTATTATCGATTACCAGACCATTGGTATGGCACATGTTACCTAGGCCTGGTTTTCCCAAAGATATTTCATGTGGGAAGAGGAAAAGATGGTGCACACGAGATAGGCAGACAACTAACACGTAGGAGAAGAGAATCTTGGGCAGAAATTGTAGGAGACATTTTTGGAGCATTGATACCAGCAGTTGGAATATCTCTGAATGCACATAAAATTAGAAAATTATCAACAGTAGTGGATCGCTTGTCAACAAGCACTGCTGGAGGATATTTATTGGTAAACACAGAAATGGTTGCCATGCGAGCAATGGTGATGCAAAATCGACTTGCCCTTGATATAATTTTGGCAAAAGAGGGTGGAGTCTGTGGGATGCTGAAGATTCAACATTGTTGTACTTATATTCATGACGAAAGTCAAGATTTAAAGACATACATGAAGAATATAACTGATTTGCATGAGGAGATTGTTCCACTGGAGGTTGAAGGTATTTGGGAAAAGATTGGGAAAAAGTTTGCTACTATTAAGAACTTTCTACTAAAATTAGGTAGTACCTTCATTGGTAAGATTTTATTTCCAGTAACATGTGTGATTATTCTAGTATAATTTCTGAGACTAGGATGCTTATGTAGCAAGAAAAGAAAATTACAAAAACATATAAAAAGAGAAACTGCAAAGAAAAGAGAGAAGGAAAGAAAAGAAAGAGAATTGGAAGAGGTAGAATTAGAAGAATGGAAAGAGAATGTGTATAAGAAAACAAGAGAGGAAGAGACAGGGGAAACAATTATGTGATCTAACAAAACATAAAGAGAACTGAATTCATTTCAATTGCCAATTTTATCAAAAGTTAAGGGTGTTTGTGGTGATATTTAAATTCATCAAAGGGGGGATTGATGGAGCAGGTAAAGCAAAATTTTGTATACCTCCTCTATTTTGCATGAAAATACTAATCACTTAACCGACTGATATAATAATTTGAATTACCTGTTTGATGTGTTATATTAATCAACCATTTGCAACTTTATTAAACATCAATTACACGTGGGACTCATTGTTATTTGCATGGCAGAATAACACTAATTACTAAATTTTGTACGCCTATTAATAGTAGTACGTGTGATAATAGGATATCGCATGATTTATGTCGCTTCTGTGATGTTTGCGTTCCCGTTTTGGACCGAAGGGGGAGTTTTATTGCTTTAAATGTCGCAAAAAGCTAAGAAAATACTAATTCAGAAAGGGATTAGTGAGGGTTTAACATTAGAATCTTCATTTCTGTGTATTAATTACTCTTTTGTGTTTGTTTTGCTTAAGTTGACATTTGGGCCTACCATAACATGGCGTCCAAAATGGAGTTCAGAAGTGGCCACCGTCTCGTGAGCGCGATGTTTACTGCGCAGACTCGGATGGCTCCGTAGACCTCCAGGCAACCTCAAGTCAGAGTACAGTGTTCCTGGTCAAGGATAGGAACATGGAGGACTGCCAAACTTCAGTCAGTAAAATCTGGTCTAAATGAACAATAGAGACATACAAGCAAAATTCTACAATGTTGCATGAGAATGACAGTGAAAGAGGAAGTGAACCAGCAAAATCTATGAGAACCCAAGCTAATGGGAAAATTGGACGATATTGCAAACTTCATCAAATTGACAAATCATATGCTTCCCTAGTCTAAGAAATGTTTCCTGTTATCCCAAATGTTATTATAAAAAGGGTAGTAGAATAGAGAGGAGAGAGGCTACCTTCTTTTTCTCGATGACCGCACACCCCTATCGACCCCACAGGAGATGACAGATGCTTGCACGATTCCTGGTCCTTTGGAGATCTCTGGGACTGTGACGTGCTGAGGAAAGAACTTTCCGGACTTTGAGCCTTGGCCTGCTTTATTGGGACAATTGAACAGCTAAATTCGATTTATGCAGAGCCAATTGAATTAGAAAAGTCCCGCTAGCAAGAATAGGTAAATATAAAATGCCATGCGATTTGTGCTGATTTATTAAAATTCTAAACTTTGATTGACCAAAATGCTAATATTAATTGCAAACAATATTTAGATAAACAAATAATTGATTAACAGAAATTACGAGTTTGTGGTTTTTCAATGAAGAGATTAGAGGGTTCTAAAGCTTAAATGTGTTTTAGCTGGTTCTAAATCACCATCAACCAGTCCAACTAATTGGTCCGTTGACCAAGTGGTGGAGTGCCTTGATGTCAAGATTAGGATCCTATAGGAGGTGATGCAAATGTATATTCTGTATTATAACTTTCCTTCCCTATAGGTAATAAGGTACCCCCACATGTCCAGCGCTTAATTATCATCCCTCTTGTGTGCAGACTCGAGAGAGAAAATGTATGAGTGTTGGTTTTATGGACCCCACCAATGAATGCGTGTGTAAATGAGCTAGTGTGACGTCGGGTCTGCGACGCAGGAATGATAGTTGTAAATTTGCCCTTTTTTCCCTGATTTCGCGCTGGATCACAACGCAGTGATTTGCACTGTGTTACGTTACTCTAGATTTATCAAGCCATGCAGGGCCACACAAGGTGGCCTTACGTGGCTTGATAAATATGACTAGTTGCATCGGTCTTGCGCCCTTTTGCCTGTTGCAAGGGCGACACAACTCAATGATAAATATGCCCCTTACTTAAAGTAAAGTGCATAGACACTAACCACCATGACGGCTTTTTGTGCTAATAATTTTGTAAACTACCACCTGCTTGTTAGTCATTTATAAATTAGGCAGACAGTCCCTCCGTCATGGGAAAGGAGTAATACACTGTGTTCCCATGGCGGAACGGAGGGCCATCCGCCTATATGTAAATCACCCCCTATGTATCTTTAAGTTCATGATCCCAAAAATGTACATGTTAAAACCTATTCTTTTAGTGAATGAAATACTATATTTGAATATGAAAAGCCTCTTTGCATCAGATTTGGTGAGAAAAAATACTAGACATGACTTCGGGCCCGCAGACCCAACTACCAAGCCAAGAATGTATTTATTTAAGGGGTAGCTCCATAAGCTATGCCCCTGCTGATGCTAAACAGTGTGGGTTTGTGGCTTCGGGAGAACTCTTGGATGATTACAGTATGACATTCTACCCCACTCGGCCACCTGCAATTCACTTAGACTGCTGTGCAGAAGAGAAATTCCTAGTGAATAAAGGACTTTTTGTCACTATTTAAGAATTCAGGACCTATGCTTACTGGGTGATATGGTACATGTGGAAGAAAGGAAAATGCCAAAACTAAAGTGAGATAACTACAAAGACTTTAACTTGATTTGAAGGGCTTGTTTCTGTCAACGTTGTTGTGTTCTGTCAGTTAGACGTGTATGTGATTTTGTGACATCTAATCAAAAGGAACACGTTTCTTAAATATCGTTGACTGCAGCCTCCTTTCAAATCCCTTCGATGCTTCCTGTGGGTGAAAAACATCAAATATCTTGTAATGATCATAGAAAACTGGATTTTACTTCCTGGTATGATCCTGAGGATTGAACTCAGGGTGGCCTTTAAAGCCATTGAGATCTTGATGAAGGCTTTTTTTTCCTTCTACTAGTCTAACTATATAATTAGGACATACTCTGGAGTAGAAGCCAATTTGTGTGCTTGTTTCCTTTGTTAACTTTAATAAAAACCTGTAGTTTGTCCATGAACAGACATCAAAAGCTATCTTTACTAATCCAACTCATGTCCTTTTTAGACCCTGACACTTTTAGACCTAAGGTGAAAGGCACTCAGAACATTTCATGGGGATTTGAACATATATAAACTATAGGAACAGCATGGAATATGGTTCAATCTTTGAAGATACCTCGCCATACTACTAAACTAAGGAAGTGTACCTACAAACTTAAAGAATATGGAATCTTCATAATAATAGAAACCAATGGATTGATGGGTATTAGAATACGTTCAATAATGGTCTTAGAGTGGACGATTTGCACATTTTTAAGCGATGCAAAACCTTGGTCCAAAACTGTTTTAATTTTTTAATGTGCGAGTACAATAGATTCCACTTGCAATCAATTGAACACAAGTAGAGGTAAAGTCTTGAATTACAAGTTGATAAAATGAAAGTTCAAATAAGTATATGTATGAATAATTTTTCAAAAGTAATTTTCAAATGAAAAATGTCAAGATATTGTCATTCAACAATGCCTTTTTTGATGGAAAAACTACTGGTCTTATTCAAAATTGATTAAAAAAAAGAAGTGCACAAGTTTGCATTTACTCTACTGAGATGTGATAATCAGTATTAAGATGGAGATAAGTTCTAATAACAATGACTGCCCATAAAGGGGTGAAACTTCACCATTTCTCACAAACCTTCAATTAAGACATTTCTTGCATGTTTACAACGTAAACACTTTCAGTAAACTTCATGCCTAATTCCCTTCTATCTCAGCAGTCTTGTACCAGCTCCTACAGTAATTGTACCATGTTGCCTGTGGATATTCATTATAAGAGTAAAAGTAGAGTATACCCTTTTTTATTGCATGTGTTGTATCATATGGAAAGGATGTTCCTTTGACTGTATTGACCACTTAAATGTTGAGGAATGCAGCAGAATGCGTTGAATTACCTGAAGAATGAAAAATTACCAGGGGAATCTGTATTTCTAGATCCGATTCCTGCATTCCCCATTGCAGTTCCATGGGGATAACAGCTGATTTCAGTGGGGGAAACATAACAGGGCATGGGAGCTTCTCAGACCTTTTAGTTCACCGTGGGCCCCTAAAAGTATCACTGAACCTATCAGTAATTCCTAGGCACTGCTAATGAGGCCCCAACTGGAGACAATGTGGCTTTTAGAGCTGGAAGCCCCTTAATGTGAATAACTCATGTGGTTTCATATAGAGTTCAAGTAAAAAGTCACTTTAGGCATTATAGTGGATTAGAAATACGAGATGAAAAATTCGGGGGCATATGTACAAGCCCCTATTACCACAGAAATGTCACTTTTTGTACCTTGAATAAAAATGCAATTCTGTCACTTTCATGTGTGCTGCATAAAGCAGTACACATGAAAGTGACAGAATTGCATTTCAGGATTGTTTATGTGCAGGAAGGGACACCTTCCTGCTCATAACCAATCCTCCACTGCACACAGACACCCTTGCACTCTGGTACAAAGGTGCCTGCATTGGTGCTAAGTTGTTAAACTTAGCGCCATCGCAAGTGGAAATGCAAGGCTGCACCACATTCTTTTAAATATGGTGCCGCCTTGCGTTTCCGAAGTGGCGGAGCGTGTCGTTAAGCCCGGGAGGCCAACGACACGCTCGCCACTTCATTGTACATATCCCCTTAGTTTTTCCTCCCTGTAGTCCATAAAGAGTTTGAGCATCACAGCCCATCACCCATTTATGATTCTTCTTCTTTGACTTTTTCTCCATTTTTTTAACATTGTTATTACTATTATTGGTACAATTATTATCATTATTATTATGATTATGATAATTATTATTATTATTATGATTACTGTTATGGTTATTATGATGCTGATTGTTAATATTAATATTTACAATTGCCAAAAGGTATATTGGCACTAAAAACTACACACTGTTAAACTCACCCAGAGGATTACATTCACAGCTTGAAAAGTAGGGGTGGGGGGAATTTGCGAAATTCACTTTCGCAAACCATCGCGAAAATGTTAAAAATCTCCGCAAACACGTGGAAATATCGCGAAGACGCAGAAGTTTTTTCCCGCCCGTTCACGGTATTTTCTGCGTGATCGCGGCTCGCCAACTTACCCATGCGGTTGCTCATGGGCGCGAGATCTCAATCATCTCATACTCTCGCGGTGCATGAATGCGAGAAGAATGCCGTGATCGCGCGACGAATGACGTGATCGCGTGATAAATGACGTTAATGCAGGCGCGAACTGTCGCGAGACAGTGCAAATGGCTACCAACAATCCAACATCTCGTGGAGAACGCAACCGGATCGGGAAAACTTGTCGGCGAACGCGGGGATTCAGGTAAGGCGATCGCGCGCACGCGAGAATGTATTTTTTTACAGCGCGAGCAAGAAAAAAAATTCCGGTAAAATGCGGATTACGGAAATTTTGACATTTTCGCGATCTCCGCGGAACGCGAAAATGTCAAATTATCGCAATTTCCACGAGCGGAACGGAATTTTAGCCCAGGCCTATTGAAAAGCCATTGTCACTTTCTTTCTGATGTCTAGGTAATTTAATAAGCGCTTCATCTACACGGTAACGAAGTTCAATGCTGTTGTTGCCAGAAAGGAAGTGGCCGTGGCACCCTGGCGAGACTTCCTGAATGCACATGAAGTACTCTCACTGTCAACGAATAGACTTGTTTACTAAGGGTTCATTTTCCAATCTGAAGATGATAATGTGGATTCAGTGCTAAAAGAAACAAAGGCTGTGATACTAGAAACAAACTTACCTAACCTAGTTATTGTTGGAGGGGACTGAAGTTTCTAGATCCTATTGGTAGGAGAATATGCTTTTCTATCATCAATAGTGGAAATGATCAATACCTATATGTTATATTTATTAATACATATACATGAAAAGGTAATACAAGCTGTAAAATGAGACGAAGTTTTCAATTGGGCTTTCACTGCTTTTCAATAATTAAAATAATTAAAATAAACACACAGAACTTGCACAACATTAAGTTTAAGAGGCAGTTATTATAGGCTAGTGGGTATATCTACATTTCACCGGCCTCAGACCATAAAATTGGATGTGATTCACATTACTGAACATTTGAATCACACTATTTTTCGGCTTCTGAATACATATATGGAACATAAATCTATGCAGCCAATTGATCCCTCATGCAAAACTGAAAGGTTGAGAAGCTATTGAGTACTTCACACCAAAATCCAAAATAAATAGGATTTTTCAACCTCGAATGACCTTTATTGAACCTCACTAGACATTAATTTACATAGAAATGACTTTACATCTCCTCCATCTCTTAAAGACAAACATACCTGGTCAACTGCAATAGAATGGTCAACTTCACAATAGATCCCCATCCTTCATATAAGCAACCAGGGTCAAGGCAGGTTACTAGGAAGGCAGACCCACTTTAAAAAAAGTTATGCAGCATGCAATTAAATAGCCAAAACCACCTAACAGACCTCTTTTTCATAGCTAAAATAATTCAGTGCTCCTTTGCTGCAAATTTTTGGTGCACACAGTTGTGAAGTTGCAATCTTTACAGTTGCACATTAACATATTTTTAAACTTCATTTGTTTCTCGAAGTGCAAAGCTAGTAACTAAATTCAATAAAAAGGGCAAATAAATTGGAATCTGTATGATCATGGGAACATGACACAGAGGGCCTTTACAATCCTTTCCTTACACACTTGATGTGCTGTCCTTTAGCAAGGTACTTATGGTGGGCTGGGAATCGACAGTACTTGGTTGTTCTCCCAATACATTAGTAGTACTGCCCTAAAACTTGTATATTTCAGCAGTCGTAGAATGCTCAGTTACTTACCAGTAATATTCATTACTCCGAGTCCATGTCTTCCTTGTCACTGTGTTTATGTATGAGGTTCTCTCCATTCATGCAGAACCTAATTACAAAACTTGACTTTTCCTTCCCAATCCAAGATGGCCCCCAAGCAAAGGGGTACAAATACACCACTTTCTGGGAAAGACTTCCTGAAGTAACAAACTTACATATGAGTACGTACCCAAGCCAAAAACTGATTTCGACAAAACACTGCACAAGAGAAGCAAAAAAAAGCGTATGAAATGCAATGACCCAAACACATGACACTGCTAGAGGACCTACAGAACACAAAACAGCAGACTCAAAATTAGAAAACACATCTCCCCCAAGTGCAAACTGCCATGGGTCATGAAAGGGATAGGCAAAGCTCAAAGGGTAGCAAAAAAAATGTCCTGAATGGAAGGCCCCGGAAAAGCTAACCCAAAGGCATAAACACCTCCAGCATACCTCCCAGGGAAAAATGCCAGAACAGGTAGGCCAGCGAAAGAAACAGAATGGGAAAAGTCAACCAAAAACAACGGCTGGAGCCCCTCTCCATTAGACTATAAGAAACAAACAAAGCATCCGACCTGCGAAACATAGTAATGTGTAGCTGCAAAAGCAAAATACCCTGCTGCGTTAAACATTATCTGCAGCAGTTCCAGAATAAGTGAGGAGCAGTACCCCCCAAAAAGCAAAAACCTCTGGAAAAAAGGCACAGCAGGACTAGGCCCCCTGCTGCTCCTGAGTAGACCACAGCATGGAGACATATAGAAGCATGTCTCTCCACCATGTCCACAAAAGAGAAAGCATAACACACATCTAAATATACTGGTGGGCCTGCTTCCCCATTTTACAATAAAAAACCACAAATGATGGACAGAATGAAGAACAAATCAATGTTCACCTCAAATCAAGAGATCTGGTTTAAATTCATTGTTCTTTTGCTCACCATGCCACCCCAGTTTAGACCCAGCCATATGCAAATCAGTCTTGATCCTGCTCTTCATTGTAACAGTCCAGCCCGAACTGCCAAGCCAGGTCCTCCCTAGACCAGAAACAAGCATCCTGGGACCAGTTTCGGAGTATTACTCCTCATCAGCCAGGCTAGCTTGAAACCAGTGGCACAGTGAGCCCGAGACCCATGTCTGGGCATACCTGGTGCACTTAGGGTGAGAAATCAAAAAACACACAAATGACGACGGAATGAAGAACAAATCAGACATTCACCCCTAGTCAAGAGATCTGGGTTAAATCCATTGTTCTTTTGCTCATCATGCCACCCCAGTTTAGACCCAGCTATGTGCAAATCAGTCTTGACCCTGCTCCTCATTGGAACAGTCCTGCCAGACCTGCCAAGCCAGGTCCTCCCTGGACTAGAAACAAGCATCTAGGGACCGGTTTCGGGGTATTATCCTTCATCTGCCAGGCTAGCTTGAATCCAGTAGCACAGTGAGCCCGTTATCCACGTCTGGGCATACCTGACGAACTTAGGGCGAGAAAGAAAAAAACACACAAATGATGGAAGGAATGAAGAACAAATCAAATATTCAAGCCCAGATAAGAGATCTGGGTCAAATCCATTGTTCTTTTGCTCACCATGCCACCCTAGTTTAGACCCAGCCATATGCAAATCAGTCTTGACCCTGACCTCATGGGCCCAACCCGAACTGCCAAGCCAGGTCCTCCCTGAACCACAAAAAAGCATGCTAGGACCGGTTTCATGGTATTACCCCATATCAGCCAAGCTAGCTTAAATCCAGTGGCACGGTGAGCCTGGGACTCACGTCTGGGCATACCCAGCACACTTATGATGGGTCTCAATGTTGCGTGGCTAAAGACAGGGGGCTACACTCACCATGCGCTGCACTGTCAAGCAGGAAGAAAAAGAATGACGTGGCAACAAGATCTCGCACAAGGGAGATCCATTGTGACCTCCCACAGCCAGAGCAATGTGCAGGACGATATCCCCGCTCCCGTGCCCAGGAGAGAAGCAGGAACCCCAGTACATGGAGTGCTCCAAGTCAAGTCAGCTTCCCACAGAGCTGGCCAGTAATCGCCCAGCGGAGGAGGCAGCGTATGATGAAATCCAACAAATGGATTAGACAGAGCATCCGCAAGAGCAAGCAGTGCAAATACAACTTCAAAAATTGTAAAATAAAAGTCTAAAATCCAAACTAGGACAAATCAGAGCCAGTACAAATGGACCACAAGTACCTTATCATCCTCCTCCATGAAGGGAACCAAACATTAACCCTGGAGTGCAGCCACCACAGAAGCAGCCTGGAGAACATGGGACACAGCAACTGCAGACAATGGCCCAGCAACCTGTGGAAGACCCTCAGCCGCGTACATCATGCAGAGGCAGAAGTCCAATACTTAAAGAAAGTGGAAAGTACAGAGCCAAGACAGCAAGTGATCCCTGCCAAAATGACCAAAGCAGCAACTGAAGGCATGTTACAACGAGGGAACATGCAAGGACAGAAATCCGACCACCACAGAAAAATTTCCTGAGAAAGACAGCTGAAACCAGGGAAACGCTGCCCACACCACAGTGTGCTTCCCACCCCCTGCAAAAAGACAGGCAGATGTGCCGCCTAGCAATAGTGAAGGTGCTATTTTGGAAGCAGGCAGCCGGCAGGAGATAGGGCAATGCTGTCCATGAACATGCTGCCTGTCTGTCAAAGACAGGCGGAAGAACCATGATGCACCTCCCAGTCACAACAAAGGCACCATTTTGAGAGCAGGCAGATGCCATGCGCATGCCAATCTCAATCATACCCGACCAAAACAGCTGCACAGTGTGCTGCACACACTTCCCAGCGTCTCAGTGCCAAAATAAAGTGTTGGAGAAACTGAGACCTAAATATCAAAAATTTTAAAAATAAACGGTCAAACCTCCATGAGGCCATTTCAGGCTCACCAGCAAGCCACAGACGTCTCGTGATTTAAAAAAAAAATTTTTTAGTCCTCATCTCACCATTAAGCTTTTGCAGATCTTAGTAAAAAGCCGTCATTACCAACTAGGCGACCTGCGGCTCACTGCACTTGCTTAGATCGACCTGACCAGCCCCATTTGATAAAGGCTTGGTGTAATCATAGGACCGGGAGGGAGGGGGGAGACCAACTCGAATTATATTAATCTCAAGTCTCGACCCCAACTCATAAGGGGCTGCCAGATGTTTGTCGAGCTTTCACCAGTTCCATTCTAATCTAAACGATCCATAGCAAATGTGGCTTTAAGCCAGTCCTCACATTTCGGGGGCTGTGGGTCTTTCCACTTCATGCAGATCTCTCTCCGGGCGAGTAACACCAAATATAGCAGCAACCCACTATGGATCTGTGATGAATTCAGATTCAACATACCATCATCGCCAAAGAACACTAATGAAAGATTAACCTCAATGTTAACTTTAAAAATGCCAAAAATGATAAATGATATCTCCCACCCCCTTCTAAAAAGTTCTTAGTTCTGAAAAATCATAGAAGATATGGATGGTGTTGGCGTTGAGAGACATACACCTGGGGCATTTGGGGTTGGACAGTGGGGCAAACTTGGCTATCTTGGCCGGTGTATAGTAAAGTCTGTTAATAACGAAAAAATTCTTCTTCTTTAGGCTGGCTGGTTTAATAAATTTAGAAAGTAGTTTCAAAGAGGGCTCATATAGGTCTACAATTTTGGGCTCGAGGGGGGATTGATTACAAACTGAAAATTGCGGTGGGAGTTCCAGGTCTTCAGCATCCAGAAACTTATTATACCAAATAGAAATCTCTTTCTTTTTTGGATGTACTGATTTAAGGTAATGCTCCATTTCCCAATCTCCTCATATATCCCCCTTTTCTGCTACAAACCAGGATACGAGTTGTAAATACTTAAACCTTGAAAAATCGGTTCTGATCTTAGCCCTTAATAGCTCCCACTCATGGATTCCTTCTGCATCTAACAAATCAGACTAAATGGTAATACCCGCTCTCTTAATTGGTATAGCCAAACTATCCTAAAGGCAAAGCGGTGTCCCAGGGGAATCCCATATAGGTGCGAAATCTGAGTAATACCCGATTCCCCATCTACATCTTACTTTATACCAAGTTTCCAAGGCTGCCTTAAGGACCTTCAGGCGTACTTGTTTAAAAAACCTCGGGCCCCGAACTTATATAGAAAGCCTTCTCCGCCACCTCCACCCTCCAACATAGCCATTTCGCCCAACAGCCTTCCCCACAATGTCTCCTCCGGATTTGAAAGTAGCATCCAGACGCCTTTAAATTGAAATGCGACCAAATACCAACCAATATCCGGGAGAGCCAACCCCCCTTTGATGAGCCTATGCCTCGGTTTCTTCCAGGACAGCCTTGCTCCCTTGTATCCCCAGATAAAGCTCCCGATCTTACTTTGAATCTTGCAAATACTCTTGCTTGGGAAGACCATGGGAACTGCGTTAAACAGGTAGGTCAGCTTGGGGAGGATAACCATCTTCACCAGATTGACCTTCCCATAGATTGTCGAGGGAAGATTCCCCCATCTAGTGAAGAGGTGATCTATTTCCTTGGTGGTTTTGTTTAAATTGATCTGGGGGATTTTATTCAATTCTTTGACAATGGACATGCCCAAATATTTTAGCTCTTTACTAGTAGTGCCCTCCCATTGGTCGATGTTCCAGCACATCACCTCTGTTTTAGAAGTATTGGCTAAATAGCCTGAGAAAGAGCCAAATTCTTCCAAAAGGGCTTCAACTCGTGGAATAGCCACCCCCGGATTACTAGTGTATAACATTAAATCATCAGCATACAGGGCTAACCTACACCGATAAAGTTGGGATTTAAAAGGGTAAATTGAATCATCCAATCTAATAGCTTGCGCTAGTGGCTTTATATAGATATTAAACAACAGAGGGGAATGGGACAGTCCTGTCTTGTTCCCCTCTGGATGTTAAAACTGGAAGTCAGCATACCATTCAACAAGATCCTTGCAGAGGCTCCCTGATAACACTTTCTCAGGGTTTGAATAAAAATAGGGCCAGAGCCCATTGCCCCTAGAACTTCCCAGAGGTACACCCAACAGACCCTGTCAAATGCCTTGGCCGCATCTAGGCCACTATGGCCAAAGGATCTGATCTTACCATGGCCAAGTCGGTCGATGTTACCGATCAAAAGCTGTGTCTGCTCCTGGATATATCCCCCTGTTATGAAGCCCTTATGGTCGATGTTAACCAGGCTGGGGACCAGTTTAGCCAATCTCCCTGCCAGAATACCCATAAAGATCTTATAGTCGGCGTTCTGCAGGGAGATTGGACGATAAGAGTCAGCTTTCAGGGGGTCCTTTCCTGGTTTCAGGATTAATACAATGGTTGCTTCCTTCCAGGACCTAGGAACCTGACCCGACATGCTATACACCGAGTTAAACATGGTACCCAATGCCGGGGCCAATTCATCTGATAAATGTTTATAAACTTCATTTGGGAGTGCATCCATCCCCGCTGCTTTATTGTTTTTGCATTTCTTTATTTGGTCTTTAACCCCTTGCGTGCGCACAACGTCTCCCGGCCGTCGTGCATTACGGTGGGCGTGTGCGCACGACGGCCGGGAGCCGTCGTGTTCGCGGACGCCGTTTAATAAACCCGCACGCAAGGGGTTAATCTGTTCTAAGGTAATTGGGGAATCAAGGGTATCGTGACTGTCGACCGTTAGAGTTGACAGAGATTTCCCTCTCAGCCAATTTTGTATACGATCAAGGGAAGGAACCAAATCCTCTTTGTAGAGATCTGAAAACAGGGAGAGTAGGCAGGCTTGCATGTCCTCTAAACTGCTTGACTTTTCTCCATTGTTATTTATGATCAGTTAATTGATATTATTTTTGGAACGGTCAACTCTAGCTTTCCAAGCCAATAGGGCGCCGGCCTTCTCCTCATACTCGAAATTTTGCATGTTTTTAGTGTGCCATTGAGCCCTGCACATCTGATCCAGTCTACCTCTATACTTCTGCCTAGCACCTTCCAGGTCACCCTGAACTTGTGCCAACCTTCCTGGACTCCCATGACTGAGTCGATTCCTCTCCGCCTCTAACTGCAGGATTTTCCCCTTGATGGTATGTAGCTCTCGGGCCTCAGCCCTATTCTTGGAACAGATAAGGCCATGTAGCCTGCCCCTCAGGTTGGCCTTAAAGGCATCCCAGATGAAATCCACAGTCGTCGAACCAATATTTAATTGAAAATAGTCTAGGGAAGATAATTTAATGGCCCGGATGATCTCGGGGTCCAGCAGCATAGTTCTGTTGAGCGCCCATCTAGGCTGTAGCATATATCTCTTCCTAAGATATGAGAATGACACCGGAGCATGATAAGAGAGGTGACCTGGTAGTACCGAGACCCCCGTCAGGCCATCCAGGGTAGACCTGTCAGCTAGAATATAGTCAATCCTGGATGAGTGATGATATTTTTTACTATAAAACGTAAACCCCTAAGAGTCTCCCCGCTTTGCCCTCCAGACATCTACCAGATCCAGATCATGCAGCAAATTCTTCATAGCTTGACGCACTCGAGGAGCCCCTATATAGTGGCTCTGATTAGACCAATCTTTTAGTGGATCTAGTAGAACATTAAAATCTTCTCCGATAATCAGGGGGGGTTGCCACAGTTAATTTAGATTGGAACTTGCAAATGTAAGTCGGGTCATCAATATTATGTTCGTAAAATGAGGCACATACTAGCACTGAACCTACAAATTCAAACTGTGCCACTATCCACCTCCCTGTCTGGTCTGTCTGCACAGATTTAATAGAACAGGAGGCCCCCTGTTTAATCAAAATTGCTACACCTCTGCTATTAATTGTTTCTTGCGAGGAGCAATAATATTTTACCGAAGGAAATCTAGAGACTATCGAGCAACATTCTACAAAACTTAAATGCGTCTCCTGTATGAGACAAACCTGGGCAGGGGAAAGTTCTAAATATTTCAGTATCAGCCTTTGTCTACGGGGACATCTTAACCCATTTACATTCCAAGAAATAAAGTTGACCTTACTATCCCTTATTTGAGTGCCTACCATCAGCTTGAGAACCCTCGGTACCGACCAGACGGACATTTCTTAATATTGAGATGAGGTATTTTTTTGATTTTTACCCACTGCTCCCCACCCGGTGCACCCCAACCCTTTCCCCTCCCCCCACCCTGTGACCCCCTTCCCCATGAGTAACCCTCCCTTCCATTAGGCAAAGCCTATTCGATCGCCTCTCCCTCGGGCGTTATAGGAATAAACAAATACTAACATTAAGTCTAGGGACTTGCTGTCTGGGAGCCCACATAACTTCAGCGCCCACCCTCCCTGCTCTCCATCTCCATTTTGATCTTAACGATAAAGGTATCCACCTCCTCAGTCGTACGGAACTGGTGCATATGATTATTCTACATTACGCATAATGACGCAGGAAACCTCATCTGTGCCTTGGCCCCTAGCTATTTAACTCCTCGAGCCTCTTCCCCAACTCCCACTGTCTTGCTGCTGTAATTTGGGAAATATCAGATCTTATGGAGAAGGAGAAGGAGTTTAGACCCGTGGATGATATAGTACCTTTCTTGAGAGCGGAGGTTAGAATTAGTTCCTTGACAGAGTATGACAGAAAGTTAACTAAAATCTTCCTGGGTTTTTGTTTGGCTAGATTCCTCTTGAAGGGATCACGGTGCACCCTTTGTATCTTGTGCATGAGGTCAATACTAGGCGAGTTCTTCAATACTGTTTCCTTTAATAAGGAAATCACAAACCCCTTTATATCAGTCCCCTCAAGGGCTTCCAGAATATTTAGGAGCCTCAGGTTATTCTTTCTTGAAAGGTTTTCCAAACGTTCAAGGTTGTCTTTTAGTTCTATATTCTGGGCCGATAACTTTTCCATTTCCACTGAGGTGGTGTGTATAGTTTCCTTAATTTTGGGGATCTCCAACTCTATTACGTCAGTTCTTATAGTGACTTCTTCCAGTTTCTGAGCCAGCACCTCACAGGATGCTTGAATGGCAGCCTGATTCGCCTCTGAAACGGAGAACCTACTTGCCATCTTAGCCTGGTTCGTCTCTGACACAGTGAACCTACTGGTCATCTCATCCTTGAGAGCAAGTAGTATATCTACCAGCGAACGTGTCATAGTATCCAAAGCTACACAGTCTTCAGTGGCATTATTGTCGTTCTGCTGGACTTCCTGGTTGTCTTGTGTTGCCAGGACAGTGTATCTGTTAGAGAGGCTTACTGCAGGGTGAATAGTAGAAGAAGGACCTTCCAGTCTCTCGACTGGATCCTTCAGGGGGTCCGGTGGCCTTGGCCCCTTCATGTTACTCTGTGGGGTAGTAAGCATAACTTTTGACACTGCAATTATCCCATCTGAAAGCTTACTTATGCGGATAGCTGGAGGACTCTGTAGGCTGTGTGAACCCACGAGGGGCTATCCTGATCAGCATCCTTTTTGAGGTCACAAGTGGTTGAGGTTAAAGAAGACATAACCTTGTAGTACGTTTTCATTGAGGGAGTTATTTTCACTTTTAAAGGTGATGGCTTCTTATCCCTACCCCTGCCCCTGCCCCTGCCGGTCTCTTTCCCCTTGATGACAGTTCCGCGGTCCGTTGCACCCCCTTTCCGCTCACTCTGCTTTGCTGACACTCTAACTTCGGAGACAGGCGAGGAGACTCGTGAGGACAAGATAGGCTGAATGATATCTATTTTGGAGGAGGAGTGGGCTGCTCTAGCACGCAGAGTATATCTGCTGATTTTTGGTGGTGAGATACCCACTTTTACTACATCACTTATCTCCATACAGTTGGGGAGTACCTCTTCCCCCACAGATAACTGGGAGATTACAAAGACCCTCTTATAATGAGGCGGGGAGACACTGCTGATGGAACTGTCCAGAAATAATGCACCCCCCTTAACTTTCCTCCAAGCGACAGTGCTAGCGTCCTCACCCGAAATGGAGCTCAGACTCCCTACCTTAGGGCCAAACTCTACCACCCCTTCTGCTTCAGTCCCGGAGCTCGAGTAGACGCCAGCACTAGTGCTGACCCTGCCTCCGGTGATCTGGAGCTGAAAGCATGCGGTGTATCGGTGCTGCCACTAACGCGCCCCTTCCTCCCACCTCCAGTCTCCGAGCGCCGTCGAGCTGTTGCGGAAGTCCGGAGCCATACGCACACCAAAGCTGGAAATGAGGGACTTACCGCCCAGGGCAGCCCCTCAAGGTAAGAGAGGAGGACAGGGGTGCTTAACATAAACAAAAGAATGTCAGGGCTCTGCCAGCAAGACCCAATAGAAAACAAGAGGGAGCAGGCCTGCGGCCGTTTAGCTGGCAGCCACCATGTTCCTCCTCATGCCCCGTGGTTTTGCCTGCGCCGCATACGAGTGTGACCACGAAAAACAACAGAAAAATGCTAAAGAAGCTTTTGAATCAAAATAAATGCAAAACACATACCTCTAGCCAGTTGGCAATTGGCTGCAGTAAGAAGAAAACAGGCAGTCCTTTCAAGGAAGTGATGTATTTATACCCCTTTGCATGGGGGCCATCTTGGATTGGGAAGGAAAAATCAAGTAGCCATGGGCTCGGAGTAACGAATATTACCGGTAAGTAACTAGGCATTCTGCGACTGCTGAAATATACAACTTTTCTGGCAGTACTACTGATGTGTTGGGAGAACAGCCAGACACTGTGGATTCTCAGCCCACACTTAGTCACATGCTAAAGGACAGCACTTCAAGCGTGTGGGGAAAGGACGGTAAAGGCCTTCTGTGTCATGGGAACATGTTGCCACGGTCACCAAGATTCCAATTTATTTGCCCTTTTTATGGAATTTAGTTACTAGCTTTGCACTTCGAGAAACAAATGATGTTTAAACATATGTTAATGCACAACTGCAAAGATTGCAACTTCACAACTTTGTGCACCAATATTTTGCAGAAAAGGAGCATTGAATTGTTTTAGCTATGAATAAGAGGTCTGTTAGGGAAAACACTCATACACAAGGACTGTGAGAGGAAGACTAACTAGAAGGCAATGTATGCTATGTGGCTGACACAGCACAAGTGGCCATGGGCAACCCCAAGTGGTAACAAGAAAAATGTAGCCAATTCCCTGCAGTCTTCTCTCACCTCTTCTTGAGTGGAGAAAATGACTCCAGTGCATTCCTGGGGTTGAAGGAATATTTCAATTCATGTCAAGTAGAGCAAAGTTGGTGCTATGACCCAACACTCACAGAGGACAAAGATTCCAAACTTACCATGACTTTGCATGTGAAGTTTTAAGCTTGCACATCCATAACAATTATCAATATTTGCTGCAGATAACAAACTCCTAGCAGAGCACGCATTGGGCTACTTTCTAGACAGCAGCATGGAAGCTTTAATGCTCCAATCTGTAATTAATGCACTTCATAACATAGGTGGAAAAAAATACATTCCTTCTGATCCCAAGACATGTAGCCTCCTACCCAAATCTTCATGAGGTATGTGTATATAGGAAATGAAGGAGGGGGCAAATGCCAGAGGAGGAAATGAGGAGTTCAAAGGGAGGGTATTAAGGAGCAAATCCTGTAAGAGACAAAAAGTCAGCAATTAATTTGACTTATGAGACATTTACAGATTTAAATTTAGAGATATTTAGAGATATTGTCTTTGGGACTGTCTTTTTGGCCAGCAGTGGAATTTAAATATGTGTAGTCGAGAATTGAGGTGTCCAAGTTTATTAGGAAATTAAAATTGACTAAGATGTATGAGATGAAACCCAAGACAGGGTCTAGATCCAAAGTAAGACTGGACAATGAGAAAAATAACAGGATGATAATTGATTTTATGAATGAACTGTTTGAACTGGAGTGTGGAACTGAGAAAGGGACTTATGGTGAAGTGGATTTTGTTGCCCAGGGTTTTTTTTATTTCAGAAGAAGGCAGCCTCAACTTTAAGTCTCAATCCAGATTTGTACCCACATTACCACACAATACTGCTGATCAATTTTCAGAAGTAGTGATTAAGGATCTATGAAAATTACAAGTGAAAAGCAAGAAATCTTCATACACCAACCCCGTTCACATCAAATATAAATCAACCATAGATAAATTGAGCAAGAACATGTGATGTGTGCGCAGAAATTCCTATAAAGGGGGTTACATGGTGTAGACATGTTTATAACAGAAGCCAATAACCAATTGAACAATATCAATGGTTACAGAAAGATGATAAGGCATATCATTTGGATGTTAAATCTGGGGTTTTAAAGAACTCATTGATTAGAGAGACCAAGGCCTAATCAATTTTGTTGAATATGGGTTCCTTAAGAATGTTATCATACCTATATTTTCCGTCATCTCCGAGGTTCACAAGAATTTGGATACACCCTAGACATACCTATAATTGCAGTGCAAGAGGCACTTTTTGAAAATACCTCAAAGTATTAAGATCACTTTTTGAGACCAAATGTGTCGAATTGAATGTCATACATAAAGGACACATCGGAGTGTCTGAAATGCATTTTTGATGTGAGCTGGGAAGAGGAGGTGTTATTGATGACTCTTGATGTAGCCACCCTGTAAACTAGCATACATTATGAGGATGGAATACCGGTGATCAGACACTATGTATGAATGAGACCCATCAAATATTTGCAACATACAGAGATGCTGTTGAAAATGCTGCATTGGTGTTTGAGAATACATATTTTCTTGTTTAATAACCAACTGTATGAACAACTGACAGTGTCAGTGATGGGCGTCTCAAGCTATGCAAATATCCATACGGGCTGGTGGGAGGAACAGATGCTACACAAGTCGGGCAAAGAAAGATGATGCAAGCACATAAATCTATGGGTTTGTTACTGTTAGACTTGGAATTTTATGGCATGGTTTCCCCTGTCTTTGTCCTTCTGGCCTCCTTTTTTTGATTTTGAGCTGAACTTCAGTTTTGCTGATATTTGAAATCTAGACTCTTTACCACTGCTGTCCAGTGCTAAAGTGCATGTGCTCTGTATCTAATTGTAATGGCATTTGGTTTCTCCATGATTGACATATTTGATTTGCTTGTAAGTCCCTTGTAAAGTGCACTATGCATGCCCTGGGCCCGTAAACCAAATGCTACTTGTGGGCCAGTAGAACTGATTGTGCCACCCACATGAGTAGCCATTCCAACGTGTGTCAGGCCTACCTCTGCAGAGCCTGCGTTTTCAGTTTTTAACTGCCATGTTGACCTGGCAAGGTACACCTACTTGCCAGGCCCACACCTTCCCTTTTACTACATATAAGGCACCCTTAAGGAAGGCCCTAAGTAGGTCCAGGGTCTGGGTGCTGTGTATTTAAAAAGTTGGCACGTGTGCTTTTACGTTTTACATGTCCTGGTAGTGAAAATTGGAGAGCTGATAGAAAGCTGGAGTTTGGTGTCTCTGGACTCACAATTTAAAAACACGTTTTTTTACTGAAGTTGGATTTTAAATTGCAGGTCTGAAAATGCCCCTTTTAGAAAGATGGCATTTTCTTACTTTAACCATTCAATGCCTCTGCCTGTCCCTAGATTACACTCCTGGGTTGGGTGACAGTTGGCTTTCTGAATTCACTCTAGACAGTGGCACACAAAGGGAGCTGAGGTGGGCCCTGCATATCCTGATGACCCATCACCAGGCTGATGGGTCTCCCTTAGCTAGAGTGGTGGGAGGAGTTGACTCTTGCTCCTGAGTAGACCCCTGTAGTGTCTGATGCCAGGGCCAGAAAGGGCAGGGTATTGTGCACTACAAAGACCTTTCCCTTAAGTATCCCTAATTCAATGGCCAAAATGGATAAAAGTACTGGACCTCCGACATCATAACAGTAGAAACACTTCTGTACTGAAGACATTCTGCCAGGAAGAAGAGGTGTTGAACTGTCACTCCGCTGCTTGCTTTGCTGTGTTGGCCTGCTGTCTGCTGCTTCTTGCCTGGGAGCGAGAGGACTGGACTTTGCTCTCTGCATCCTGCTTCCTAAAGTTTCTCCAATTACTTAAGTTGAGCTTGCTTGCTGTAGGAAGTCCCGAGGCCATCATAAACGTCACCTGCATCTTACTACCAGCACCTGGGCTCCTCTGCTGTAAAGTCCTGACCTGCCAAGTGGTACCAAACCCAGTCCTTGATCCTTGGAGGTGATTCTAGAGCTGCAACCAAGAAATTAACACATTGACTTGAAGCATCACTTGGGAACTGGAGCATCCCTACGAAACCGATGCATTGCCACTGCCTACACTGAAGCTGTGGTCCCTGCTTGCTGAGTATGCAATGCAATGACCGTGACTTACAACGCAAGCTCCAACAGTGCTGCAGTGCCTCTGAAGTACTGCTGCTGTTTAAGTCTCAAGCCCTGCTTCATCAGAGTCTGTGATGCACAACTCCAGCTCTGATGCAGCGCCTGCAGCCACGTGGTTCGGCATCAACACCATGGAATCGATGAACCATGATGTGATGTCGATGCATCATCGTCACCGCGTTGCCTTCAGGACCCGAGGTCTCACACATACAAAATGATGCATCACCTCCACTGCACCCGGCATCATCCCTGGGCGTTAGTGGCTCAACGACCCTGCACTGCCTCCAAGAACCGATGCATCACTTTGCTACAGTGACGCCTCACCTCCTTTGCACAACTCATTGTCCCTGAGCGCCAATGTGCCAATGACCTGCATAGCAGCAAGGAACCTACAAATAACCTGACTTGGCAATGCCTCACCTCCACTGGCCTCGCACCATCAATGACTTTGTGATGTATCCAAGGTACTGTACTGGGGTCCATGCGACTCCTATAGCCGGCCCACGCTCCATCGTGGTCAGACTAAACTTGTGGATTTGCTTCCGTCAAGTGCGACCAAATAGCACTAGTTTGAGCTTTTGGTTTCTAAATGCTGTAACTGTATTTAATATTGAAGGAGCAATATCTTGACTTGTGTATGTTGGTTTTATTTTGTTCTGGTCTTGTTTTACTCTCACAAATATTGGCTATTTTTCTAAACTGATGTGGAGTTTTTTTGTGATGTTTTCACTGTGTTTCTCTGTGTGTTTCTGTGTGTATGTGTGTGTGTTTGTACAAATACTTTACACATTGCCTCTTTAGTTTAGCCTGGCTGCTCTGCGCCAAGCTACCCGAGGGTGAGCAAAGGTAAACTTAGGGGCTCATTAAGATGTCGGTGGGACCGACACTGACGGCACGTCGGGGTCTGTCCCTCCAACATCTGAACCAGCGGTCAGACCACCGCATTACAATGCACTTGGTCCGATAGCATGGGTGAGGGACTGACCGCTGCGGTTCTGACGGACTCAAGGAGCCTGTCGGACCTGCGGTCGGAATGTAATCCCTACAATGAGGACAGTGCTGGCTGCGGTCTGACCAACATTAAAAGGCTGTCGGAAACCAAATTTGGGGGCCCCTAGCCGGGCCCTCGTCCCTCCGCTGCCTCCGCTATGAAGCCAGGCTGACACCACAGGTGCCCCCACAAACATCCATGCCCCATGTGGCAGGCACCATGCAGGGATGTTAAAATAATCAGTATCGAGATGGAGTTATGTTTTCCGGGTCGCAGCACAAGCCTCAATGCCAAAAGGCATGTTTCCGCCTGCCTCCATACTACCTGTCGGCCAGTCCCTTTACTGGAACAATGCCAGTCAGATGCTAGTCCGACCAACATCGCAATTAGGGCCTTAGTGTATAATACACATACCCTGACTAGAGTTATGTTATGTTATGGAGGATTTGTAGAGCGCATGGCTACTCAAAAAGAGTGTCCCGGCGCTAAAGTCGCACCTCGATGAGGGAGAAGTCCTGCACACTTCCATTTCTACACAGTGAAAATTATTGATGGAACATCCAGGTCTTAAGATGGCATCTAAAACTAAGGAGTTCAGGTTCGCTTCTAAGGGACGGAGGGAGAGAATTCCATAATCTGCTTACGGCCACCTGAAAGGAGCGTCCTCCCTTCCATACTAAAAGAAATTTTGGCACCACTAACAGATGTTGTGTCGAAGATCTTAGTGTCCTACTGAGGTTCTGGATTTTTAAAAGTTCAGAGGTGTCAGGGAAACAACACCCAAAGACCCCTGAGTTCCTCCCTGTCTCGGTGCACAAATAAACAGAGACGCGGGCTTCTCGATGGTGGCGTCAGAGGCCAAGGTTTATTTACTGCAGGGACACAGAAGTCATAGGAACCACACAAAGGCAGAATCTACGAGACTGTTCAAATTGCAAGAAGTGGGTTGCTCCTTAAATACACGAAATATGTCTTTAGGCAACATTACACGAATATTTTTCATGCCCAACCCGGTATCCCAAACAGACAATAAACATACATCAAACAATAATTAGTCGTAGGTTTTCGGTATTCGATCAAGTCTCCTTGTCAGTTTTCCATTCTTTGCCCGATCCTCCCCATCATAAAAATGGTATCCTCCCCATTGTAAAAGCCCAGAAGGAGAGGAGCAGAGCCAGGTGTAAGGGATTGAAAAGCAGGATAAGAGGTGTTTATGGATCGTAAACGGGCACGGCTACCGTATTCGGCCTCTCAATCAGGACAATGGACGCGAGAACTAGTATAGCAGGATTGGCCTCAGGCAGGGGAGGCGGCTTGATTCTGCCTAGTCACGCAGCGTCAGCTTCCTTGGGCTTGAGCTTACGTGTCCTTAACAAGGTGATTCTGCCGGGGTCATCGCTCGTCCATTGACTATGTGAGGGCAAGAAACAAAATGGGTGCCGTATCTAAAATGGATGCCATGATATTACAACAGAATGCCCTATTTCTCAGTGAATTCATGCTCGTAGTGCGGCGAAAACACTGTCATGCATACAATGGATCATTTACGGTTCACTGGTACCAAAATCGTGTCAGTACTACGATACCGACTACACGGGCTCGGATCGCTACAGAACCTCAGACCGTCCTTTTGCCCTTACATAGGCAATAGCTTACTCTATGTCAGAGTCCATCTCTATGTTCATCATGTCACTGATATGTTGCTGGAGCATTATTCTATCTCGTGGTGTATCTCGAAAAACAGGTGGTCTTCTTACGCATGTAGAAACACAAAGGCCACATAAGGCAGGACCACACTGAACAATGAGACAGCATGAGAATAAAAATACTAATGCAACACCAATGACTATCAGAACCTTCCATCCCCATGCAGATAACAGACTCCAGAACCATCCCATTAGTGACCAGTTACCTTCCTCTACATGAATAGAGTCAGAGATTTTGTGTAACTTGGAAATGGCCTTATATACCGTTGGTGCATTATCTGGGATAAAAACACAGCAACTCGATTGGATCATCTTACATACTCCACCTCGATCTGCAAGTAGTACATCGAGGACCATACGATTCTGTAACGTCATGAGGCGATCCGCCTGAAGCTCAGCTGTCAGGTTACTAATGGCACCCGCAGTTTCGGTAATAGTGGATTCAACTACCCGTGTTAGTTGACGTAAGTTTCTACTGTTGGCCATAGGCCCCCAGAACGGGAGGAAACCCTTGAAGAAGTCTCCTGCTTCTTGGCCAGCAGTGTCTTCCTTATTGAGAACACCTCTCACAACTCTAGTTTTGTGATAATCCAGTGCAGCAGTGTATGTCGGAGGCAATAGTTGAGCGATATAACATGAGCCTGAGAAGTCAGCAGGTAGCCATGTATATGCTCTGTCTTTGCAAACAAAATAGGTGCCCTTAGCAGCTAAAAATGCCGGGGAGGACTGTGACGGGAAAACGTATGTTTCGGTACAGTCGCTCTTCCCTAGTCGAGCTTTCGGATTCCTCCCATTTCCTTGCAAACAGACCTGACCTTGGTGGGGTACGACCCAGATCGGAGTCGAGCTTTTACGTTTGTTCTCACCCAAAGTAATGCCATATTCCGTAACATTCCAACCCATGTAAACTCGCAATTCATCCTTGGGAATAAACGGAGTGTTATTGACGTCTCTAGCCATGTCAGTAATTCCTTTTACCAAGGCTCTATTAGCGGAGTTATACCTAGTGGAACGGGGAGGTCGCGGGGGATAGGTCTCTAGAGCATAGGCGAACATAGTCTGAAATGCCCAGAATGAGCCATTATAACTAAAGGGCAGAACCAGATAAGGGATACCCTTGTCCATGGTATGTGGTATTAAGCCACACACCCAGCAGTTCGTTGTGTTTACTACTAGTTGGTGTTGGTGCAAGAGCTGAATGAAAGTGTTATTTATAAACTCAGAGCGTCGAGCTTGCTCATGTGCAGGAAAGGGATGGAAAGAATGAAAAGAAACAACAGTCGGAGAAACAGAAACATGGGGAGATACAGTAGATGTAACAGGTGCAAAGATCAATTGAATACCAAAAATAATTCCGCCTACCAGAGTTATTAAAACAATCAGAAATGTCAGGGCACATTGCATTAGGAAACATTTGCTATACAATATTTCATACAGTTTTGTCTTGCGAGTATTTATGACGTTAGCCCGTCGCAGTTCAAGAAGCTCCATCTTCTACAACCGTTCGCAACGGATGGTTTGTACCTGTTAAAAATTGCTTCTGTCTACCCTGGGAGTTCCGAAAATAAACAGAAGAAACCGACCTTGCGTCTGGTTCCCTGCAAGTTAAAACAAGGCACACGTTACGACCCTACGGTAACCCAGATGGCAAGGTGAGAGAACAACAAACAAAAATAAAAATTATAGAGCGAACTTCCTGACTGAATGGAATGATAAGATCAAAACAGTTTTCAAATAGAAAGGTAATTGTGCAATGTCATTGGTTCATAGAATGAGAACGTAGGTTATATCTGTACTTTCCGGGTCTTGTCTGATCTTGAAACAATTGTTCTACAGGTACAGTAATGTTCGAGTCCACAGGTGACGAATGTTCGCCTTGCATAGCACTTTGTTCAGGGTTCGAAGGCACAGTTCCTGGTGGGGTATCAGAGTTCTGTGTTTCAGTTCGTTTGTCCGTTATGTACTCTGCATCACTGAAGGGGATGAGCCTAGGAACAGGTTCTGACTCGGATACACCAAATCCCTGTCTAACCCAGTTGTCGTAGGGGAGTGGGAGAGGGACACGCTTCGTATGGCTAGCGTGCACCCAATTCTTCCTTCCAGCTAGGCGTACAGCAGTTCTTGTGGCCAGGAGCACCTGAAACGGGCCCACGAATCTTGGCTGGAGGTTCCGGGTTCGCTCAAAATTCCGCACCACAACTTGATCACCGGGTTTCAACGTGTGGCCTGGACTCTCTGTCTGTTTAGGCAAGGATTCAAATACCTGTTGATGAATAAGGCTCAATTTAGCAGTCAGGTCAAAAAGGTAATCAATCAACATTGGATATTCGATCTGTTTGAATTCCTTTGGCCTAGGGACTCCCCAAACATTAGCAGGACGACCAAACACAATCTCATATGGACTAAGCCCTACTCGAGAGTGTACAGTCGCTCTGGTGGACAATAAAGCTAAAGGCAGTGCGTCTGGCCAAGATAGGCCAGTGGAAGCTTGAATTTTAGCAAGTTTCAGCTTCAAGGTACCATTGTACCCTTCAACCAAACCTGCTGACTGTGGGTGATTCGCACTGTGGAATTTCTGGGTGATCCCCAGACCCGCACACACACTCTTCATAACTTTCCCTACAAACTCACTTCCATTGTCCAACCAAACAATCCGTGGCATACCATACCTGGGGAAGTACTCTTTGAGGAGGATTTTGGCAGTAGACATAGCAGTGTTATCCTTTAACGAATACGCTTCAATCCATCTTGAAAAGGCACAGACTACCACTAGGACATATTTAAGATTATTACACCTGTCCATGTGGATAAAATCCAACTGAATCACTTCAAAGGGACAAGAAGGGGGAGCAAAGTGACCAGCTGGGGTTGGGGTTCCCTTGCCAGGATTATGCATCAGGCATACCATGCAATTTTTCACGACTCTTTCCGCACACTTAGTAATTCCATCGTTCTTCCATACTGGAGCTAACATTTTACAGATCCCTTTCGAACTAATGTGCGCCACTCCATGCGCCATCGTGACTACCGCAAGCACATACGCATCAGGTAACATCCAACGCTGCTGTTCGGACAAATCAACCCAACATCCACTTGAATCCATTTTACCCGTTTTCTCCTTCCATTCATTCTTCTCATTTTTAGTTGCTTCATTCTGGATTGCCTTTACACTTTCAATCGTATTCTCACACATTCCTGATTCAGCAATCCATCTTGCAGACGTTGCAACGTACATTCGACTCATCATGTTCTTCGCCGTCTCTTTGGCGACCTCATCAGCAAACGCATTTCCACGGCCAGCATCATCCGTAATCTTTCGATGTGCACTGCATTTCACAATCGCAACTTCATTCGGTAGGGTCAGAGATTCCAACAGGTCATTGACTAACTGTCCATGTTGGATCTTAGTCCCATGGGACGTGAGAAAACCTCTTTCTTTCCCAGACGTCCAAAACTATGTGCTACGCCGAAGGCGTATTGGCTATCAGTAAACACATTCACTCTCTTTCCCTCAGCTAAAACACACGCTCTTGTTAATGCAATTAATTCTGCAGCTTGGGCAGAATTCTGACTCACTCTTGCGGTCTCAACAATCGTACTCAAAGTCGTAACTGCATACGCGGCCGTCACATCACCATTCTGTAGTTTAAAACATGACCCATCAACGTACAAAGTGCCATCTGGATCGAGTAACGGAGTATCTTTTAAATCAATCCTACCTTTTGTCTCTTCCTCAGTTCTAAAACAACAATCATGAGGCTCTGAATCACTCGACTCTTGAGTAGTCGGCAACAGCGTTGCTGGATTCAATATGTTGCATCGCTTGATCTGAATGTGACTTGCCAAAAGTGTCAGCTCATAACCTGATAGTCTAGCACGGATGTATGACGTTACAACGCACACTTTTACAACGCATGCACTTACAACGCATTTTTTACAACGCATAATCCATTACAACGCATGACATTACAACGCATGACACTACAACGCATTTTAAAAAAATACCTTTACAACGCATTACCATTACAACGCATACTACCTTTACAACGCATACCATTACAACGCATAATATTAAATTACATTTAAGGTAAGTATTAGATAGTATAGGGGTAAAAATTACTAATCTAACTCCAGGGGGTGCAACAGTAGGGTAAGTGTTGGATAGTATAGGGGTAAAAATTACTATTCTAACTCCAGGGGGTGCATCAGTAGGGTAAGTGTTGGATAGTATAGGGGTAAAAATTACTATTCTAACTCCAGGGGGTGCAACAGTAGGGTAAGTGTTGGATAGTGTAGGGGTAAAAATTACTATTCTAACTCCAGGGGGTGCAACAGTAGGGTAAGTGTTGGATAGTATAGGGGTAAAAATTACTATTCTAACTCCAGGGGGTGCAACAGTAGGGTAAGTGTTGGATAGTATAGGGGTAAAAATTACTATTCTAACTCCAGGGGGTGCATCAGTAGGGTAAGTGTTGGATAGTATAGGGGTAAAAATTACTATTCTAACTCCAGGGGGTGCATCAGTAGGGTAAGTGTTGGATAGTATAGGGGTAAAAATTACTATTCTAACTCCAGGGGGTGCATCAGTAGGGTAAGTGTTGGATAGTATAGGGGTAAAAATTACTATTCTAACTCCAGGGGGTGCATCAGTAGAGTAAGTGTTGGATAGTATAGGGGTAAAAATTACTATTCTAACTCCAGGGGGTGCATCAGTAGGGTAAGTGTTGGATAGTATAGGGGTAAAAATTACTATTCTAACTCCAGGGGGTGCAACAGTAGGGTAAGTGTTGGATAGTGTAGTGTAATATTATGCGTTGTAATGGTATGCGTTGTAATGGTAGTATGCGTTGTAATGGAATGCGTTGTAAAGGTAGTTTTTAAAAATGCGTTGTAATGGTATGCGTTGTAATGTCATGCGTTGTAATGGATTATGCGTTGTAAAAAATGCGTTGTAAAGGTAGTGCGTTGTAAAAGTTGCGTTGTAAAGGTTGTTCCCCGTCTAGCACTGGTGAGGTGCTGAGTTTTCGTTCGATTCATAAGTGTCTCCACAGCATGTGGAACCATGACTACTAACATGTTGTTCATGACTAGTCCAGCAGACTGTCGAATAGACACTGCAGCTGCTGCTGTAGCTCTCAAACAACTTGGCAATGCTCTGGCTACCGGATCTAATGTGGATGAGAAATACGCACAAGGTCGCTGTTTGTCACCAAATTGTTGCGTTAAAACACTCAACGCACAACCTTCTCTTTCATGGACATATAGTGTAAACGGCTTACTGTAGTCAGGAGTACCCAACACAGGAGCTGAACACAGCGCATCACGTAAGTCGGAGAAGCTCTGTTGACATTCATCAGACCATGGCAAAGGGCTCGGAACACCTTTTCCAGTCAGGGCTACCAATCGTTTTGCCATGAGAGAAAAATTTGGGATCCATTGCCTGCAGTATGATGTAATACCCAAAAACGCACGCACTTCTCTCTGTGTGCTTGGTACAGTCATCTGCGAAATTGCTTTGACTCTCTCTGGGGTCAACCTTCTTCCCTCCTTTGACAAAAGATGACCTAAATAGGTCACTTCTTGGCAACAATATTGTAGTTTAGAAGGTGAAACCTTGTGATGTAAGTCTGACAAATGACGTAATAAAGAAATTGTAGCTGTTTTGCAAGTTTCCTTGTCATCGGCGGCCAGTAAAAGATCATCTACGTATTGGATCAGAGCAACACCAGGAGGAAGTACAAGAGCATCTAATTGGCTTTTTAATGCTTGGCTGTAAATTGAAGGGCTCTCACAATAACCTTGTGGGGCGCGCTTGAACCTGAAACTGCGACCACCTAAGGAGAAACCAAAAATGTCTCTACTTTCCTCGGCTATCGGGATGCTGAAAAAGGCGTTCTTCAAGTCGATTACCATAAACCATGTGGCTGAGGCAGGAATCAATGTCAATAGTGCAGTGATATCTGGTACCACAGGAAACTGTGGAATCACTATTTTGTTAACCTCTCTCAGGTCAATCACAAATCTGTAGATCGGAGGTTTGGAAGGGTCAGTGCGTTTCAAAATTGGCAGAACAGGACTATTGCAGACATTTCCTCTAGTTTCCTCTATCACATCTTTCTGTATTAAGTCCTTCACGATCAGTAAAAGTGCACGTTCACCTTCATTTGAAATCCGATACTGTGGAATTCGTGGGAATCTAACATTTGCTTTCAGACTCACCACATAAGGGGGAATTTCCAAAAGACCTACATCATTAGGACCAGTTGCCCAAAGAGTATCAGGGAGAGAACGCAGCTCCGGTGGGAGCTTATTCATTGACAGGTACATTGGAGAAATGACTCTCTTACCCAACGTGAGCTGTACTCCCGAAGGAGAACAGTACAGTGTTGCATGCAGGCGTTTCAACAGATCTAAACCAAGCAGATTTTCATTACAACCGGTCGTTAGAATGAGGGGTGCTTCTAGTTCGCATGGCCCAACAGAAATTGACAAAGGACTAGAAACAGGATTGTGGACAGGGGCGCCTGAGAAACCTACTGAAGTGTTCGTTAAGCCAGACAAAGGTGCGCCAGGGAGTTTCGCATGCATAATTGAACTTTTTGCCGCACCAGTATCCAACAGAAACGGTTCGACCACGCCTGATGTAACTACTGCGACATAAGGTCCACTCTGATCAACTGGAACTGATACTACTCCCTCTCTTTGCCTGTGGCTGTCCTAGTACTCGCTTTTATGAATCTCTTCATTATTTTCATAATAATCCTCAACATGATACTGTGAAGATCTACCAAGTTGCGTAGATTGTACATTTCGCTGATCGAAATAATTTGATTGGCGATCAGCCTGTGGAGTCATTGTACCACGTCCTCTACCTCTAGGAGCTTGCATAAACCCACCATTACTTCTCTGAGCTGGGACACCACTGGTTTGTGCGTGCAGTACTGGACACTCGTTCTTATAATGACCCTCCTTTTTACAATAGGCACACTGATTCCATGCTAACTGTTGTCGGGAAAAACCATAATTAAATCTTTGGGACGTCCCTTGCTGGAATTGTGGCTGTTGCTGAAACTGGGGTCGCTGCTGTGAATCTGACTGATTTGAGCGAGGCGGGTACGCCTGTTGCAAAAGAACTTTAGTTTTCAGATCTTTTGTCTTCTTTTCTGACTTTTCCTTCTCTTCTTTCTCTCTATTCTCGTAATACTGAGCAGTTGCAAGTATTTGTGCTGTCGTCGACACTGCCCATGCACTTTCAGAATCCTTTAACTTGTTACTAAGCTCAGGCAGTAAATTAAACACGAACTTGTCGACAAACAACCTCTGACCTCCCTCAGTACTCATATCTTGCCCACTGTGGTCTACGAAGGTCTCTTCAAATCTAGTGAAGAAATCAGAGACGCTTTCGTCTTTCTTCTGCTTGCATGCTGATAATTTATCCCAGTTGACCCGTAACGCTGGCATCAGGGTTTTCATCAGATTAATTATTCTACCAGGTAGAGCAGCAATCAGAGGCTCAGGTTTAGCACCACCAACTTGTTGCGCGTCTGCCGCTATAATAGCTGCCCAATCACCTCCTAAGGCGACTGGGTGGTTCTCTTGCCGGATCTTGGCCCATATGGGTTGTGGCACTACATTACCAAATAGCATTTCGATGTCTGCTAAATTCATGACACACGCTTGAACTGTCTGTGTTAACTCTTTATAATATCCAGCAGGATTCTTACGCGGGTCTGGTAACGCCTGTTTTACTGCTAATACTTCGGCTCGCTTCCAAGGGATGTGTATCCACACTCTATGGAAATGTGCCGGAGCAGCTGCAATCCCATTAACCGCATCAGATTGAACTGCTTCACGCCATATGGGTGGAACTTCCCTCATCGGATATTGACCTCGTCTTTTCCTAGTAATCGGAGAACCATCAGAACCCCTTAGAGACTGAAGAGGAGAGTCATCCCTATAAGCTAAAATCAGTTCTATCGCTTCCCTTACTTCTGACCCTATCACCATTCCTGCGGCGAACTTTTGTTGAGTATTTATCAAATCAGAGGGGACGGACTCTAAGTCATCATCGTCCCATTCCTCACGCACAAGAGAACACATCACGTCAAAGACATAACGTTGAGTTGGTTCATTCCATTGCATAAATGTATCTGACACTCTTCGTGCATCATACTTCGCAGCTTTCGACATCCACCTAAGAGCTGTCGAATCTAACATTTCTCGTTCCTTGGGACCAGGAAACTGGCTACGTCTCTGTGTAGAGTCAGAAACGGGAGTCCCAATTAAAGACCTGTAGAGAGGAGTTAAGATATTAGTTACAGAGTCGGTTATTTTCAGACGAACAGAAAGCGGAGTCAGAATGGTTACAGAGTTCGGGAACAGGGCAGCCGGAGCAGATGAAATGGTAAGGGTGGGAGTAGCAGGTAAAGCAGTTGGCGAAACGATAGGCAAAGGCGGAATAGGCAACCCAGGAAGAGGGGGTGCCGAAGGAACATTAACCACAGGAAGGACAGGAGCTTGAATCAAAGGGAGTGGAGCAACTATTCCAGGCTGACCAGCAGCTGGCTGTACAACAGGTAGTAACTGTGGCGCTGCGATACCCTGTGCATACGGTGGGGGTGATCTCAACAGATAAGACAACAGAGGATCCTTTTCAGGGTCCTCTATCGGCTTAGCAGGACAAGATGGCAAGACGGGGTAGCATTTGTCAATCGCCTAATTATGTTTTCTATTCGCCATCTCCATTGCTTTCTCAGTCTCGTTGACATGCAACTGTCTAGCAGACTCCATTAATGTCAACCCTTTCTCTTTCTGTTCCTTCTTCGTCTTCCTAATTTCTCTCTGTTTGGCTTCTTTACGCCACAGACGAAAAGAATCAAACATTGCCGGACGGGCTTTCTTTTTAAACAACTTCATTTCTAGATTGTCTAGAATTTCAATTTCAAAGCTACCATGCGGTGGCCAACTAAGGACACCATCTTTTCTGGTATAACGGACCCACACTTCATTATAAGCGATAGGACCTACACCGTGTTTACAATAGAGCTCCTATGTAGGAGTTCCAATCGGAGGAACCGAACACGGATCCTCCAACCGGGAATCCCCGTTGCAACTTAACCAGGACAGGAAACAATTACTACTGTTAGTCATTATAAACTAAAAGCAGATTCCTACCAAAATGCGCAAAGAACTTTAGGCCTACCAAATGAACCAATACCAAAACAAAGATTATCTTAACAAGAGCAACCAATGATAATCTACGAATTCAAAAACAAACGTATCCAGAGAGCAAAACAAGAGCAACAAAGCACAACCAGACTGAGCGCAACCCACTTAATACTTAACTGAAATATGGAAGACGTCACCAAGGAGAACCCGTCTACGTCTCGCCGTACTAAGGTCTGCACCTCGGGTCCAAGACAGGGCGACAGTCAGGGCAGCGGTCCTCTGTAGCCGTCTAGGAACGGGAACCCTCGTGGAAGAGATCGTCGGGCCACTTTTACGACATACAGGGATCGATGAAGCGGGGTACCTCCCTCCGGAATCTTCACACGAAGCTCCTCGAAATTTTCAGGCTTTGGACCGGTACCGGATGACGTCGGCCCAATGTTGGGCGCCAATTTGAGGTTCTGGATTTTTAAAAGTCCAGAGGTGTCAGGGAAACAACACCCAAAGACCCCTGAGTTCCTTCCTGTCTCGGTGCACAAATAAACAGAGACGCGGGCTTCTCGATGGTGGCGTCAGAGGCCAAGGTTTATTTACTGCAGGGACACAGAAGTCATAGGAACCACACAAAGGCAGAATCTACGAGACTGTTCAAATTGCAAGAAGTGGGTTGCTCCTTAAATACACGAAATATGTCTTTAGGCAACATTACACGAATATTTTTCATGCCCAACCCGGTATCCCAAACAGACAATAAACATACATCAAACAATAATTAGTCGTAGGTTTTCGGTATTCGATCAAGTCTCCTTGTCAGTTTTCCATTCTTTGCCCGATCCTCCCCATCATAAAAATGGTATCCTCCCCATTGTAAAAGCCCAGAAGGAGAGGAGCAGAGCCAGGTGTAAGGGATTGAAAAGCAGGATAAGAGGTGTTTATGGATCGTAAACGGGCACGGCTACCGTATTCGGCCTCTCAATCAGGACAATGGACGCGAGAACTAGTATAGCAGGATTGGCCTCAGGCAGGGGAGGCGGCTTGATTCTGCCTAGTCACGCAGCGTCAGCTTCCTTGGGCTTGAGCTTACGTGTCCTTAACAAGGTGATTCTGCCGGGGTCATCGCTCGTCCATTGACTATGTGAGGGCAAGAAACAAAATGGGTACCGTATCTAAAATGGATGCCATGATATTACAACAGAATGCCCTATTTCTCAGTGAATTCATGCTCGTAGTGCAGCGAAAACACTGTCATGCATATAATGGATCATTTACGGTTCACTGGTACCAAAATCGTGTCAGTACTACGATACCGACTACACAGGCTCGGATCACTACAGAACCTCACTACCCGGACAGTAGGGGGTGATTCTTTCCCTGAGATACAATGCCCGCTATCATGCAAGGCCTTGAAAGCTAGTACCAGCGCCTTGAAATTAATTCTGTTTTTCACTTGTAACCAGTGTAAGGTTTTTAGGTGACTTGGCAGATGGGTCCTAGACCCGACCATCAAGAAAGCCCTAGCCGCCGCATTCTGCACCAACTGGAGGTCGTTTATTAAGTATTTCGGAATGCCCAAGTACAGGACCTTAGTCCAGCCTTGAGGTAATCAGGGCTTGAACTACCGTCTGCCTGTGAGGCAAAGGTAGAAGTGAAAGAAAATTTCTTAACATTTTTAGAAGCCGAAAACACATGCCAGTCACCGATTTAACCCTTGATTTCATAGAAGGATCAGAATCTAATAGGACTCCAAGATTTTTCACAGTGGTGACAGGGCTAGGGGGGGAAGGTCGGTCCTGAGGCCACCAATTCCTCCATTCATCACCCAGTGTGAGTCCAAAAAAGATGATTTTGGTTTTAGCCGAATTACACGAAAGTTGATTCCGGCGAAACCAGTCAAAGATGTTGGACAAACACAGGTTAATTTTGCTATCATTAAAAGATGAATCCTTTCCGTATGTGAACAGGAATTGTGAATCGTCTGTGTAGGTGATAATCTTGGCGCCATATTTTTCAGCGAGTGAAGCCAGAGGAGCCATATAGATATTAAAAAGTGTCGGCCTCAATACTGAGCCCTGAGGCACTCCAATGTTCAGTAAGGGAATATCTGCTGAAAACGGTGGGGACCAGACAGATTGTTTACGATCAATCAGGAAAGAGGCAAACCAGCTGAGAACCGTGCCCCCAAGACCACAAACCTTAAGTCTCTGAAGGAGACGGTCGTGGGGCACGGTATCAAAAGCAGCCGAGAGATCGAGCAGTATTAAAACTGCTTTCCCTCTTCTATCAAGAGTGCCTTTTATGCTTTCTGTAATTTCCAGTAGGGCTGTTTCGGTGCTGTAGTTAGCTCTAAAGCCCGATTGACTGGGATGAAGGGCCTTAGTAGCTTCAATATAGTTGGTGATGACAGAGTTCACATATTTTTCTAGTGCCTTAGCAAAAAAAGGAAGCAGTGTTATGGGCCTATAGTTGCTAACAACAGCTGGGTCAGCAGAAGGTTTCTTCAGAAGGGGGATGATTTTACCCTGTTTCCACCTTATTGGAACATTACTGGTGGCTAGAGACAGACTCATGACTTGGTTAGCAGCAGGATTTAGAACCTTGGCGACAGAGGCTACTATTTTAGCAGGGCAAGGGTCAGTAGGCAAACCGGATTTAAGCGCACTCAAGATGGTCAGTGAGGTATCCAAGGAGATGGGTGGAAACTCTAATAGGGCATCCGCCCTAAAAGGGTCTATAGAGTCCGGAACGTCAGCCAGACTAGTATAAATGGGTGTGAGTCCCTACTTGGACAGGGTGCAAACCACTGTCAGCTAGAGACCCCATTTCTAACATCAGAGATCATTGGTGGGAAAGGACTTGTATTTGTGCATTACATACAGTGATTGGTCTACACTACTTCGATGTCGCATACCATTGCGTACCAGTATACTTTTGTATCTTTTGGCAAATTTTTGAGTTTTTGGAATCGTGCCTCAGTCTGGAGAGCTTTCAGCTGTACCCGAAGATTTGGAATTTGGAGAGGTTGTAAACCTAACTGTGCCTCAGCTCAAAAAGTTGTGGTTGGATTCCAAGTATTCTTTTAAAGGTTTCACTAAAAAGGAGGAGCTGCAAAAGGCACCGAGGGCCTGGTTAGCAGCTAGGGATGCAGCTGGATACCCCAAGGATGAGAATGTTGTTGGGGAGAAAGTGGAACCAAGCTTGCATCTGCAATGGCTGGAGGAGCCAGCATTGACTGTGGAGTGGAGACAGCCTGAATGGTGGAAGATCTCCCTCCAAAGCTAGCAGTAATGTTTCATCTAAACTCCTGTTTGCAGCAGAGTTGAGAGACATTCGATAAGAAAGGAAGGTCCAGTTGGAGCTGGTAAAATGCAATGTGGAAACGTAGAAATTGGCTGTGGAGGAGAGGAAGATGCATTTAGCTCAAGAGCTGAGTTTGAAGGAGCTGGATTTGAAAGCGAAGTCCAGCACAGATGGTGGCAGCATTTCTTCAGGGCACTCAGAAAGAAAGGCACACATAACCCAAACTCTTGTGCCTCATTATGGAGTGCGAGATGACATAGATTGGTGGTTTCATGGCTATGAGATTGCTTTGCAGATGCACAGGATTCTAGAGAGGGATTTGGGTGCAGGTTTATGGAAGCATTTCACAGGGGAGGGGAGGGGAGGGAAACCTTATTTGCCCCAGGAGTTGAGGACCAGAAAAGGTACCCTGCCATGAAAAAAGCCCTGGTCAGAATATATGGTCTGACTCCAGAAAACAACAGGAACAAGTTTAGGGAAAGTGTGAAACTTGGTGCTAAGACTTGAGACAGTGTGTTGATTCTTTCTGCACAGCACTGGATGGTTGGGTGAAAGGCAGTGAGGTAACAGAATTTCAGGGGCTTTACAATCTGATTGCACAGGGGCACATGTTTAGTCTTTGTTTTCCAGAGCTGTGCCAGCACTTGGTTGATAGTAAGTTGATTGATCCCAGGAAGCTTGCCAAGGAGGCAGACCTCTGTCTTAGCACCAGGGTCCAAAGGAAGTTGTATGTGGGAGACTCCACCAAGGGTGGGCAGGGTCCCCAACAGAAGATGGAGACGGGGACAAAACTAAACGTAAGGATTTCTCAAAAGGGCCCTAAACTAGTTCCCAGAGTATGAATTCCCAAACCCCTGTTCAGAAGAAGAGTTGGTTCTTTTCACAAAAGCCTCCAGGGAAGGAAGCCCTGAAGTATTTTGCCTGTAGTCAGGAAGGGCCCTTCAAGGGGTATCTCAAGTGTCCCAAGTGGGCCCTGCTCCCCACTGGTGGGCAGTCACTGGGAATGGTGAGTGTAGCCCTTGGGGAGAAGTTGGCCCCAGCTAGTGGTGGAGGCCAGCAGAGATGTCCCTAGTTTCCCTGGATGACAGCAAGATGGTCCAGAGAACCCTCATGCTTGACAACACTAGGTAGTACAGGCAGTGGTTGACCATCATTGGGAGGAGGCTCTGAGAGACACAGGAGCCAGCATGACAACCGTTCTGTGTCATCTAGTGTCTTCAGAGCAGGTAGTCCCTAATGTGGTCCACCACATAGTGGCATTAGATAACAGTAAGCACCAATGTTTAGTGGCTCAGCTTCCCTTTGAGTATGGGGTTCTCAGGTTCCTTAAGGGTAGCTGTGAGTCCACCCATTATTCTGGATTGTCCGCTGGGCAATGACCTGGAGCATATCTCCTGGAAGGAGGAAGGGAGCTCTGGTCACACTTTGAGATGTTACGATTGTCTAAGTGGGTGCACCTGACTACACATTCCATGGCAGCACGTGAAGGTGGTCAGAAGGACCTAAAGCCTGATAGAGTGGCCCAAGTCTCTGCCAGGAAGAGAAAGGGCAATGGGCGTGGGAAACCTGCCCCTGAAATTCCCATGGTCCAGGAGGAGGTTTCACCTGAGGGGGAAACCCTGGAACCTACAGGGGAAGATGTGGCCAGACTGGGGAACCTGCCTGAGCTGTCCCAGTGGCAGCAGGACAGAGGTCCCTCGAGAGAGGTGTTTTTCGCAGTGCAGAAAGAGTGCCCTACTCTTGTGGGTCTTAGGAAGCAGGCCGAGGCCTTGGCAGCTGGTGACACCTCTGGAACTCACCTGATTTATTGGGAGAATGGTCTCCTGTATAGTGAGCCCATGGTTGCTGGGCCTTGGCAGCCTGTTTGCTAGTGGTACCCCAGCGCCTCAAAGCCTTACTGCTGGGTCTGGCTCATGATGTGCCTCTGGCAGGTCATTAGGGCCAAGACAATACCTTCAACAGGCTTGTCACCCAAATGATTTAGGCCTCAGATGTGTTCTGCAGGTCCTGCTCTACTAAGCAGGTGAGTGGCAAGACAGGGGGGAAATGTAAGGTTCCCCTCCAACCGTTTCCTGTCATGAGCATCCCTTTTGAGTGGGTGGGCATTGACATTGTGGGTCCTCTCATTCCCAAGACGGCCGTGGGCAACATGTTCGTCTTAGTCCTAGTGGACCATGTCACCCGATACCCAAAATCTAGCCCTCTTAGGATGCTGACAGCGCCTGCCGTGGCCAGGGTGTTGATGGGGATCTCTACCCTTATGGGTTTCCCCAAGGAGGTGGTATCTGACTGCTGTACCACCTTCATGTATTTGTACATGAAGGCCTTGTGGAAGGAATTTGGCATTACCTACATGTTCTCCATACCTTACTGCCCCCAGACCAACGGGCTGGTTGAAAGGTTCAACAGAACCCTGAAAGGCATGATTGTGGCTCTCCCAGAGGGCATGAGGCATAACTGGGACACCCTCTTGCCATGCCTTCTGTTGCTTAAAGGGAGGTACTTCTTTATGGGCAGCATGTGAGAGAACCTCTCAGTTGGGTGAAGGAGGGCTGGCAGCAAGCTCCCAAGAATCCACCCCAGGATGTATTTAGTTACATGCAGGCCTCCAGAAACCAAGCAGCCCACTTCCAGAAACTCACCCAGGAGAATCTGGAAGCTAGCCATGAGGACATTAAATGTTGGTACAACCAGAATACCACTCTGGTTGAGCTCCAGCCTAGTCAAAATGTGTGGGTGATATTTCGCTACAAGTCCACTGGTCTGGCTCATTCGAGGTGAAGGAGCACAAGAGAAACATCACCTACCAGGTGAACTTGCACCCTCCTAGGAAGTTCTTGAGGTTCCTACACATAAACCGCCTTAAGCCACATTTGGAGAGGTCTGAGTTGACCATACTCTTGGTCACGGATGATGGGGTGGAAGAGGAGAGGGAACATCTCCCCAACCTCCTGTCTCCCAAAGAGCAGGATGGGTCAATGGAGGACGTGATCCTCTCCCTGACACTGACCATAATCAGCAAAGAGTCTCTCGCCAGGTGTTGGGACAATTTGGTTTGCTTTTTTCACTCACACCAGGGGTCACCCATTTGGGCACTCATGACATTGGCACTGGGGACAGCCTTCACGCTAAACACAAACTTACAGGTTGTCTGACCATGTGAGGAACAGCATCAAAGAGGAAACCTCTAAGATGCTGGAGTTGGGGGCTATTGAGCCCTCCAACAGCCCTTGATCCAGTACAATGGTTCTGGTCCCCAAAGCGGCTCTACCCAGTGTCACACATGAACTCTGGTTCTGTTTCAACTAATGTGGGATCAATCCAGTCATGAAGACTGAAGCGCACTCCATCCCCAGAGATGATGAGCTCCTTGATCAGATTGTAGCTGTCAAGTTCCTCAGTGTGTTTGACTTAATGTCTGGGTACTGACAGATTGTCTTGACTGAGGGGGCACAAGAGAGGTCAGGGTTCTCAAAGCAAGAGGGGCACTTCCAGTTCTGTGTCATGCCTTTTGGGTTGAAGAACCCCTCTGCCACTTTCCAGAGATTGGTCAACCAGGTCCTAGCTGGGTTGGAGAACTTCAGTACCGCCTATCTAGATGACAATGCGGTCTTCAGCTCGAGTTGGGAGGACAATTTGCAACACCCGGGGGAAGTGTTGAGGGCACTGCAGAGTGCAGGCCTCACTATCAAGGCCAGTAAGTGCCATATAGGGCGGGGCCTGTGGTTTACTTGGGACACCACATATGGACGGCAAGGTGCAGACCCTGCAACCAAGGATAAATACCATTCTGGCTTGGGCACCCCTAAGACCTAGACAGATCTTAAGTCTCATCGGTTACTGCAGAAGATTCATCAGGGGATATGGAATCATCGTTGCCCCCTTGAGCTGACTTCCAAGAAGTAGCCACGTTAGGTGTTCTGGACAGAGGCACCCATGCAGAAGTCTCCTGATTTCTCCAAAGAAATCATGGTGCAGACTGATGCCTCAGAGCATGGCATGGGGGCCATGCACTCACAGCTAAACAAAGAGGGCTTAGATCAAGCTGTAGGTTTCAGTAGTGGGGGGGTTGCTTCCCAGAGAACAGAGGTGGAGCGTAATAGAAAGGGAAGTTTTTCCTGTTGTCTGGGTGTTGAAGAAACTAAGACCCTACTTGTTTGGGACACACTTCCGGGCTCAGACAGCCCACAAGATCCTCAGATGGTTAATACAGATGAGGTGGGAAAATCCTAAATTGTTCAGGTAGTCCATCTCACTACAGGGAATGAACTTTACAGTGGAACTCCGTCCGGAACAGAACATTCCAATGCTAATGGTCTTTCCAGTTTTTTCCACCTTAGTGAAGAGAACTCCCAAGAGGTTGGGTAGTTCTCCACACTTTCTGCTGGAGGGGCCACGTGTTAGACCTAGCATCTTTTGGTATGGTTTACCCTGTCATTTTGCATCTGGCCTACTGTTTTTGATTGTGTGCTGGACTTCGTTTTTGCTGGTGTTTGGTCTCTGAACATTGCTGACCAGTTCTGAAGTGCATGTGCTCTGTGTCTAAAATGTAATGGCATTTGGTTTCTCCATGATTGGCTTATTTGATTTACAAGTAAATCCCAAACCCAGTCCTGGACCCTTGGAGGCGATGCTGGTACTGCAACCAAGAAATCAACCTATCGACTCCAACCATCACTTCAGAACTGGAGCATCTCTGCAAAATCAATGCATCGCCTCTGCCTGCACCAAAGCTGTGGTCCTTGCTCGCTGAGTGTGCAATGCAACGACCTGGACTTACTACGCAAGCTCCGATAGTGCTGCATCGCCTCAAAAGTACTGATGCTTCGTGAGTCTCGAGCTCCATTTCACCAGTCTGTCAAGCCCCACTCCGACTCTAACGCAGTGCCTGCAGCCTGGTAGTTCAACATTAATGCTGCGGAATGGACGCACCACGCTGTGACATCGATGCATCATCGACACTGCATTGCCTTCAGGATCTGAGGTCTCAAACCTGCAACTGACACATCACCTCCACTGCGCCTGCATCGTCCCAGGGTGTTAGTGGCCCGAGGACCCTGCACTGCGTCCAGGAACTATCACTTTGCTACAGTGACACCTCACCTCCTTTGTGTAGTGAATCGTCCCTGAGTGCCGACTACCTGCAGATCAGTAATAAACTAACGCTTTACCTTCCTTTCCCACGCCTCACCTCCTCTCTGCCTCACACCTTCTTTGACTTTGTGGCGCATCAAAGGTACAGTACTGGGGTCCGTGCGACTCATGTTCCCGGCCCGCGCTCCATTGCAATCGGAATGAACTTGTGGATATATCTCAGTCAAGTGTGAGTAAATAGCCCCAGTTGGAGCTATTGTTTTCTTAAAGCTAGAACTGCATGCAACATTCAAGGATTCATATCTTGACTTGCATATGGTGGATTTTTATCATTCTGGTCTTGTTTTACTCAGATAAATATTGGCTATATTGCTAAACTGGTGTGGAGTCATTCTGTGGTGTTTTCGCTGTGTTACTCTGTGTGTGTGCACCAATACTTTACACATTGCCTCTTTAGTTCAGCCTGACTGTTCTGTGCCAAGCTACCTGTGGGTGAGCACAGGTAAATTTAGTGTGTACTACACTTGCCTTGATTAGAGTGTGAGTCACCTACTTGGAAAGGATGTAAACCACTGCCAACTAGACACCCCATTTCTTACAGTTACATAGCCAATATTTTTGTGAGTTTGAGGGGAAATGAAAACTTGGCCAAGGTATTTGTGGCTGAGATTAATATCAATGAGCTCAACCGGAAATTCACTAGCAAGATCGGTAAAGAAGATATAGAGCTGTTGGGCATTGGACTGGCAGTGAGACAACAGCAATTGAGAAATACCCTCTAAAATAAACTCACTGCTAGCAACAGCCACTTACACGACAAGTGTTTCCACCCAATACCTTTAAAGGCCCGCATATCCTATGGAGAACTCCTTAGGGGTAAAACAATCTGTAGTTTAGAAGAAGAGTATGAAATAGTGGAAAATTATATGGTCACAAGTTTCAGAGAGAGAGGATATAAACAAGAAGGTATTGGAGTTGGCCAAATATAGAGTGTCTAAGGTATGAAGGGAATAAGCAGTATTTAGGGAGCCCCAAAGCATGAATCTAGAAGCTAGTGTGGGGAGATGTATTACCTCCTATCACAATGAACATGCAGCAGTGAGAGCAATACTCAATAGGAATTTGGCGTTTATTCAAGAGTGATCCCATAATAGGGAAAGGTTCAGATTGCATACCGAATAGAAAGATTCATGAGGGACCACTTGGTTAAAAGTAGCATCAGAGTGGATAAGGAGACTTGGTGTATAAAGCATGTTAAGTGGAGGAAGAATGTAAAGAGCATACAACTCCCCCAAAATAAAAGTCAGATGAAAATAAAATGCCACGTGATCTGTAAAACAAACCACACAGTTTATATCCTAAAAGAATCCATGCCCCAAGCTGTGTGTGGGTAGCACCACTCTACAGGTGCATGAAAGGATTTTACAGCACTTGAGAGTGATCAAAAATAAAGACACAAGCTACCCAGAGGCCAAAGATTTTAATTCTTATTATGAGATCAGAATGTAATTAAATAAACAGTGATTAATAATATGAGAAAGAGAGCTACGGAGTTTGGAGTCTAAGAATATCCTAGCCATAAATAGCAAATAACCCCTTAGTTTAAACATTGATGAAGCAATACTTGTCCATTTGCAGGGACATAAAAGAGTAGGTCAAGCATGGCAGGGTGATTGGTGTTTTGATACAAATGTTTTTAATGTCTTCAAAATATTAATGTTTTTAATATTAATGGTGATTGTGTTTTCTTAATTTTACTTACAGACAGCTCTGGCAGTTAAAGGGCAAATGATATACATGAGAATTCCTTGCAATACAATAGTGGTACAAGACGGATAGGTTCATATTTGGGAGTATAAGATGTAACTATACAAATTGTTGAACCAATGTGCTTGCTCTAGGGTAATTGAACTGGCATAGCAGATGGTAGACAATGGTGATTATTTGCCTACTAGGGCAAGATAATGCGTATGATGCAATTTGAGAGTATGTTGTTTTCTGATGTTATGCTCAGTAGGGTTTTATGATGGATCACTATCTGATGGGAGCTGTAATTAATTTAATTATATTGTGTTACTCACAGTAATGTGAATAAGGTTGACTGAGTGCATTTTTCCTTTTAGTTATATGCCCATTGGGACTATATAACTATCAAGTCACAAATGATTGTTATCTAAACTCGTTCAGGGGAAAAATGATGAATGGCAGAAAATTAGTTGTGGTGCAATGTTATTATGAAAAAACATGTCCTTTCCAGCATTGTAATTATGGAGGGGACGATAGATAGATAGATAGATAGATAGATAGATAGATAGATAGATAGATAGATAGATAGATAGATAGATAGATAGATAGATAGATAGATAGATAGATAGATAGATAGATAGATAGATAGATAGATAGATAGATAGATAGATAGATAGATAGATAGATAGATAGATAGATAGATATTTTCAATGAAAGTAGACGCGGCATTAAGAATAGTGAATCTAAATGTATGTATATACTTACCTTTATTACACATTGGCAGTCATTATTGTGGCTATACTATTTTTGTTTTTTGTAGATAGATGTAGATAGATAGATATGCATATTCTATATAGATATACATGATGTGCTGTAATGGCCAGAACTGCTGATTTGGTGTCGTCTCAACATCCTGTGATATCGGCCAAATAACTTAAGGGCATATTTCGATGTCAGTCGGAGTTGCCTCCTACCAAAACCATCTCGGTCTCAGGACTGACTGACCTCCGGTCGACGGTACTGACCACCTGATTACGATGCAACCAAACACTGTTCGGTCGGATACTCACATTTCTCTATGGGAACTTGTGTTACGGCCATAAAACCGGCAGTAATACAGGCTCCCATAGAGAAATAGGGGTATGTGTAAAACCCTGCACCCTGTGGCCGGCACCCTATGCAAGGGGACACACTAGGTATCCCCTCGGCTAACAACTGTAGGCCACGGAGGCTAGAGGGCCTTGCCAGGGGACTGCAAAGTCGCTATTCAACAGTCTTTCCATATTGGAAAAGCCAGCATGGAAAGGCTTTGGTAAACTGACATTGTAATCCTGATGGCGGAAACGCCGTCCATAGGGGATTACGATGTGGTTCGGACCAGCCGGAAGACTCCGAGATCCAGTCGGAATCATGTCACTTTGACCGTCCGGTTCACACTCCAACCGCCGACATCGCAATCTGGCGGTTGGACAGCAAACCGAGCGTGTCGGTCAGAAAGCCGCCGACCGCCATCGGAAGGCTTCCAACTAGCGATGAGAGGCTTTCCGCCCAACATCGTAATCCTCCCCTTAATCTCCCTGGGCCTACAAAAAATGGATTTGCATTTGTGTAATGTAACTGATGCTTATGTAAAGCACTCCAGTACATTAGGGTCGAGTTTGCCTTATTTGAAACTGCAAAAAAAAAAATGATATACACAATATATATTTAAAAGAAGGAGATGGCATACTGACACATAAGGCAAACAGAACGAGAAACAAATACAAACAAGACCTCTTTTGTGAGTCGTATTTTATTGGTACTTATGTGATAACAAATTTCATCAATGCCAATTTAAGCAACGCACTTCATTGATATTTCTGAAGCGATTGATCATGCAAACTAAATCTAAGCGAAGAGAAAAACCTTAAACACAATCAATGCGACATTTACTATGGTGGTTGAAATGATGTCCTTTGCTACTTAGATTCAATTTTCTAAATAGGTTTTGTTCAATGTCCTACAATAAATTATAGCTTGCCATTTCTAAAGAGGAAAAGATACAGGGGCATATGTACAAGAGAAGTTGCAGAGTTAGGCATTAGCCTTCCTGGCCTTCTTCACTCCGCCACTTCAGAAACACAGGGTTGCACAATATTTACAAGAATATGGTGCAGCCCTGCGTTTTCCTCAGCGCTGTCACTGCATTTTACAGCCTAGCGCCAACGCAGGCACCCTTGCACCATAGTGCAACTGTGTCTGCGAACAGGGAAAGATTGTTTGTGTGTAGGAATGTCACCCTTCCTGCACATAAAACATCTTTAAATGCCGCTTTGTAACTTTTATGTGTCCTGCTTATTGCAGCACACACAGAAGTTGGAAAACAGCATTTTAAAAAAAATATTGTTTATGTGCAGGAAGGAGGACCTTCCTGTACATGAACAATCATTGGCCTTTTTCTGTTTTTATGTGTGCTGCACAATGCAGCACAACGCCCACAGCAACACACATTGCCCTACTCTTTCACGCTAAGCATAGCATGAAACGGGGCCTTATTTACAAAGCAGCGTTAAGCCACGTTAAGTGATTTAATGCTGTCTTGTAAATAAGGCGAGGCCCCTATCGCCATCCCAATGTCACTAAAAGTGACATTGGGATGGTGATAGGGGCTTATTAATATTCTCCACAGTCCCTTAAATCATGTGAGACCGATTTTTATTGTATCTAGAGTAAGAATGTACCTTTCTACAATACATAAAATATAATGGGGTGACCCAGTGTCCCTCAGAACCTGGGCGTTTAGAAAATATACTACAGTTGGTTCTGTTGGGTGGTCGCCCGACAGAACCAATTGTTGCACCTTTCTACAATGTCAAGAAATAATAATATCACAGCTATGGGATGGTATTTGGCTTATTTTCTACACTAAGACTTATAAATGGTTTAAAGCTGGTAGAATCTGTGTTCCCAAATCGAAATTTGTAGGACTCACATGATCATGATTTTGAGCATTTCCTCACATTAATTCCACCTAAAATATCAGAAGAATTTTACAGTGTGGCCAGTTTTATGCTGGTCTAATCATCGGAGAAAGGGTAAGGCCATAGGTGGTCCCTTAGGGGTGGTAATTGAGTCGCTGTTACTAATGTGTTGAGCACAAAAAAACTCGAACTTTTGGGTGTAATCACAAGCACTCACGACTTTTCAGACCCAATCGGCACATTGAACTTCAATGGTAAACAGACAGGAGTAGGTTTGCAAACTGGATATGAAATAGACCCAAATGACTATAGTTTCATGGGGTGTGGAGGAAGAGATCTCATTAAATTGGATGAAAAAATGTTTGCACCCTAGTTGAAAAACAGCGTTTTTTCAACGTGAGAATAAAAAGTGCTCATTTGAAATTAGGCATTGCCATGTACACATATGATTTTGCTAAATTTCCATGCGCTAAATAATGAGAGTTGTAGACCCTAAAAACTTTAAACTTGGAAAATGAAAAATGTGGACATAAATCCAGATGGATAAAATTTCTTTTTTCCAATTAGGCTCATGTTTATGAGACAAATCCTCGACTTTTATCTGATTAGACACTGTCAAAATAACATGTGCATTGTTTTCACCAAATTAACATTCTCCACAGATATTTGACAACTACATTGCCTTATTTGTTTTAATTCTTCCTTCATTTTCATTAATGTAGGTATGCACATCTTGGTGGTCAGGGGTGACTTTCCCGAAAGTGGGAGTATGCGTTATGTAAACGTACAACTCTTGCAACTGTTTTCCGATGGCATGGGCTCAGCAAACGTGTAACTGGGCAGCGTGCCATGCAAACAGATGGTGGTTCACAGCAGACACAGACAAGATGCTATGTATACGCATCATGTGTTTTTGATAGAGGTGAAATTCCCAGTCAGGAATGTGAAGTAATGTTCGGGAGATTATGTGGCTGGGATTTCGGAATGCCATCAGAGAGCTGGCTAAGTACTATTTCAGTACGGATACATCTTTATCAATAAAGATTACTAAATCTGTGCTTCATCTGTAGAAGCATTGCTATCCAACAAAATCTGCCTTAGAGACAATTTCTAATTTGGAATAAATAATAATAGGTACAGAACCAGGAAACTATTTTTAGGAGCCCGACACGCTGCTGCCTACTGCTGTGGTTGAAAGTTGCATAGCCGATGTGTTGAACCCTAGTGCAAGGAAGGCAACGGGCCCCGGCTGCTGTTTGAATTATAAAACACAGAAATAATCAGGGTTCAGTGGCCCCACAAGCCTCTGGGCCCTGGCCCCACTGCAATTGATGCATGCCCCTAATGGTTTCCGAATGACAAGGTGGTTTTGTCTTGATTCAACCTTGTGTCTCTTTCCCCCATCACCCTACACTTCCTGTCTCTTGTCATATGTCCCAGTTAGGCCTAGTAGGAAACGTTTCCATTTTTGCATTTATACAGATCTTTCCTAAATTTGACTTCATTTCTTACGTCAACTTTTGACAAACATTTACATTCCTGACACTTTGGATTAGTTTCCTGGAAGCACTGACCTAGCGTACAGAAATCAACTTCGCAAGAAAACTATCATATTGCCTTGGCATTTTGTACAAGGCCTACGCGTACGTTCTGCAAATATGTTTGTTATTTACCTCCATATGGAGACACAGCTATCTGTAGAATATAAACAATGGTAGCTTGATTACAATCTTGGCCCAAGGCAAGGATGCCTTTTTCCTATATATATATATATAGGATTTTGAGTACACTGTCATAGAGTCAGTTGCCAACCCCGGACAGGGTGGTAATCGTGATAAATTACTGAGACAACAAGAGTCTCATTTTATCTTAGCCCTAGACACAAGAGTCCCTAATGGTTTGAACATTAATGAAGATTTGCATAATTTCCTATGAGTGTCTTATTATCCTGATGTATTTTTTTAACTCTTTTTAACTCTGTTTAATGTACAATGAACAAGTTTTGAAATTCAGCTATTTATTTATCGTGTTTTCCACTGATACATCCTGTGCTGAGGTTAGTATTAGCCAATAACTATTCTGACTTTCTTCTATTAACTCTATTGCTATTTTAGAACAATTATTTTTGCACTGTTTTTAGGCACTTTAACAATAATCTGTTATCATCAGACTGTTTACCATCAGCTATCGCCTGTATAGAGTTCTAGTAAATCCTTGGTTGCCAAAAAGAATTTTTTTAAAGACATTTTTATATATTCATTTATGGCTTTTAGCATATTTAACTTTGGTGTATTAATATTGTTTTTATTCATACATGCTGCTAATTGATCATTATTCGATATATAATTATTCTTTCCTTTACGCATTCATTTTTGGGACATAATTTTTGGGCTCCCATTTTTTGGACACCTGTCCTCTCCATGTTCAGACAGCCTTTTTTTATGGCAATATAGGCAATATAGGTTACTGTAGAGGCGGATTATATGCACGTTGGGCCCGATTCACAGAACAAACTTAAGACTAAATCCTAAACTTAGTACCATTCTGGTATTCACAGAATGCACTTAGTACTTCTGGTATTCACAGAATGAACTTACTACTTTTGCTATTCACAGAATGAACTTAGTACTTTTGCTATTCACAGAATGGATTTACGACTCCTAAACTTACGTCCGCACTCGGGCCGGAAATTCCGGCCCGGAGGCGGAGCTTCCGGCCCGGAGGCGGAGCTTTCGGGCCGGAGGCGGGGCTTCCGGGCCGGAGGCGGAGCTTCCGGCCCGGCGGTGGGGATTCCAGCCGATTTAGCTATGGCTGAAATCTCCACCTCCGGGCCGGAAGCTCCGCCTCCGGCCCGGAAGCTCCGCCTCCGGCCCGGAAGCCCCACCTCCGGCCCGGAGGCGGAAGCTCCGCCTCCGGGCCGGAATTTCCGGCCCGAGTGCGGACGTAAGTTTAGGAGTCGTAAATCCATTCTGTGAATAGCAAAAGTACTAAGTTCATTCTGTGAATAGCAAAAGTAGTAAGTTCATTCTGTGAATACCAGAAGTACTAGGTGCATTCTGTGAATACCAGAATGGTACTAAGTTTAGGATTTAGTCTTAAGTTTGTTCTGTGAATCGGGCCCGATGTATTTATTTGTTAACCGCATCTTATGTCTCCTATTTATATATTTATATATTTATATATTTATATATTTATGTACTTATATATTCATGCAATAATTTGTCTGGGTTTGTTAATATGGTGAGCCCTACTATTATATGCGTATTTTGCACATGATATTCGTATCATTAATCGTTACCATTTGGATTTCAATGCAGTGAATGATTGTAATTTTTCAGTCTGTCTTTCATTTCCTTTACCTGGTTGGTGCCCAGTGTCTCTCTATATATTATGTCATCACACGGAGACGCATCATGTGATCAAGCTCCCTGTGTGGAGCGAAACGCGTCATGGAGGACACTGGTGCTGCTATTTTCCTGTTTTAACTTGGGTAATAAATCACCTGCTTCACCCACTTTTTTGCGTTGTGGGATTGTTGATTTGAGTTTTGGAGGCGAGAGGTCCGTGCCTGCATTCCGCTGAGAAGAGAGCGGAAAGGACTGTTTCTATATATATATATATATATATATATACATTCTGTTTGTGGATATAGTCAGAGGCAGCACTTCTGCTGACTTTGACAGGTCCCTACATGCAGAAGCTTTCACTCAGCAGCTGACTGACATCTTCTTGAGGGTTGTCCAGTTTGTGACCAAGACGGTATCCTACATTCTTACCCACCAGATAATGGGGTTGGATCATCCCGTAAGGGATTTCTTAACAGAACATACACATACACCCTTGACAAGTAGGTTAGAGTTTGCATAGTACGAGTATGGAGAATCGTTATATTATTTTATATGCTTGCGTATATGCTGGCTCTTTTCGTTCTGTTCACTGTAATGACGCTTACTATAACTTTCATCTGTTTCTGTCAATTGATCATTGCAGTATATATTTTCTATACAAGAATTACTCTGGTTCAATAAGCATTCAAAATGTCCCTTTGTGTATTGTGTATATATTTCTCTGACCAAAAGAGAGCACGAGTGGATGAGCGAAAGGTTCTAGGGTTGCGATGTTCAGTGATTGCCAGAACTTTTCGCTCCCTGTCTAGGTTAGGGGGGCTTATGGTGGCACTGTGATCTAGCTGGTCTATGGGACAATATACGGGGCATATTATCAAGCGGCAGCGATAATTATCGCTGGCCGCTGTTAGCGAGAAAATATTTATCGACGGCTATCGCTGGCAATTATCGCCATGCTATCGCTGTATCAACAACGCATAGCGGAATGGTGATAATTTTCCAGCGATAGCGGTGTTTTCCATGGAACATGTCTGGTTTTTCAGCGATGATCCATGGAAAACGGCGATAACCTTGCTGATACGACCCTGTGGTCATATCAGCATAATAAACCCCCCAATGGTAAGTATACCTAAGTCAGCATTTTTGCAGACGTTAATTACAAAAACTAACGTCTGCAAAAATGCGTGGGCCTCCTTGTAAATATCGCGATGTGCACATCAGGTATAATTTTCAAGGAGTACTGCCCAGTGACGCCCACTTAGCATCTCATTAGAGATGCAAAGCGAGGCGTCGGGAAAACGGGTGCTAACATGCGCTTATGTGTCCCCTTGTAGATAGGGCGATGTCATTTTCGCCGCTTTTTTTACTTTTAAAGCCAAAAAAAGGCAAAATGGCCCTTGATAATATGCCCCTACATTCATCTCACTTTTCTGCCTTTTCCTCTCTTGATCTAGGTCTAATGATGAAAAATCAGTCCCAGTCCCTAAAAATGAGTTCCGGTGCCCCCCACCTGCAACCACTGGCACAAAATAAGCAGTCTCTTGCATTCAGGTTTGGTTGGTAGGAAACATTCTTCAGCATCATCAAGGAGTTCTCCAACCCCTCAGTGACTGAAAACATCATCACCCCCTACCTAGAACTCTGCAACACCCTGGTGAACTTCTTTCGCAAATGGATCTCTGGCACCTATAAAAACATCGAGCCCCGGCCCACTATCACTGTCATCCTTAGCACCCTCACTCCCACAGCCGCAACTTCCAACCACTGGATCACCGACTGGGACCAGCTCACCCCACAGAACACCACTGACTTAATGTACTACATCCACTCAGGAGCAACTATGTCCTAACCACATGTTCAACCTCAACAGCAAGATCATCAGCAACAAGTTTACTGCCATCTTCAAAACATCCGTCACCTCGGCCACCTTCCCAGATGAGTGGAAACACGCTGAAGTCAAATCCCTCCTCAAGAAACCATCCGCTGACACCAACAAGCTCATAAACTACTGGCCCATCTTCCTGCTACCCTTTTTTGCTAAAGTCCACAAAAAGGCCATCAACCACCAACTCACGGAATACCTCGAGAACAGCAATCTTATGGACACATCCTAATCAAAACTATGCACAAACCACAGCAACAAAACTGCCCTGATAACAGCCACGGATGACATCAGAACCCTGCTAGACTGAGGAAAAGCTGCTGCCTTGATCCTCCTAGACCTTTCAGAGGCCTTCAATATGGTGTCCCACCACACCCTGGTCAAGAGGCTTCATCAGATCGGAATCCAAGAGCATGCCCTCAAATAGATTGCATCCGTCCTCACTGGAAGAACACAGAGAATCCCCCTTCCACAATTCACCTCGGAGCCCAAGAACATTATCTGCAGCATCCCTCAAGGTTTATCCCACAGCCCTACTCTGCTCAAAGCCTACATGACCACCCTGGCCAACATCTTCAGAAACCATGGACATAATATTAGCACTTATGCAGACAACACCCAGCTCATTCTCTCTCTAACTGAAGACCCATCCACATCAAGGGCAAACTTCCACCTGTGCATTTCCAGTGTCGCTGACTGGATGCAAAACAACTGCCTCAAGCTCAACACAGACAAGACTGAAGTACTTATATTCAGGAACAACACCTCCCGGTGCAATGACTCCTGGTGGCCTGCTGCACTGGCACCCGCTCCCACCCCCACGGACCACGCCTGGAACCTCAGCATCATCTGGACTAAAATCTCACCATGAAGAACCAGATCAAAGCAGTCTCCTCTGCCAACTTCCTCACTCTGCAAATGCTCCAAAAGATCTTCAAATGGCTCCCAGTCTCCACCAGACGCACTGTCACTCACATCCTCATCACCAGCCCCTAGGACTATGGCAACGCACTCTACACAGGAATCACACACCTCCTGTAAAGACTACAGACTATTCAGAACATAGCGGCTAGACTCATCCTCGACCTTCTCAGATTGACCCACATCACTCCTCACCTGAAGAAACTCCACTGGCTCCCCAGCGACAAGAGATCCCAATTTACGATTCTCATTCATGCCTACTAAGCCCTGCACAACCAAGGACCAGCACACATTTACAACTGACTGAGATTCCATCAACCTTCTAGACCCCTGCAATCCACCTTCCTCTCCCTCGGTCACCCCCAGTATCCATCAAAGCAAAGCTTGAGGCTGCTCCTTCTCCTTCCTTACCGCGAAGTCCTGGAGCAGCCTCCTAGTCCATCTTCGGACTTCACCCTGGCTTCAGGAGTTCAGAAGGGCACTCAAGACCTGGCTATTTAACTGAGGCTCCTGAGCAGCTGATCTCAGCGCCTGGATACGCTCACAGGTGATTAGCCGCGCCCTGGATATCTTGTTTGATTGATTGATTTACTTGGATGCAATGCACTTAACCACATTAACCAGCAAGTACTGGAATACAATGCAATTAATGATTGCATTACTTACCTGTAATCTGCATTACCCCGAATCGTAGTCCTCTCTGTCCCAGTTATAACCACAGGAGGCAGAGACGTCTCACATGATTACTTTTGCTTCGATTATGACATAGCTGAAGGCACCTGTGGTATTTATTGCACTGCTTAAATACCAATACCCAGGGGTTAGAAACGTAACTAATAAGATAAATAGCACCTAATAAATGTGTTCCCCACTGTGATGGGAAATGATTATTTTATTTTGGTGCTTTGCACAACAAAATCTACAGGTTTCCAAATTTACCAGGGGGTCTTGGGAGACTGGCAGGACCATGGAGTGCCTCCTGCTGGGTGGTTTGGGTGGTGGGTGGGGTCTCCTCGATGCAGCTGGTCAGCCCTGATCCTGGAGGTGAGTCGCGGATGATGTCAATGATGTCTAGGAGGGCGTGGTTGCTGATGCTGGGGTTGTCCTCCTCATCATCAGTGGCTGCGACTACTCTGCAGGGGGTGTTGATGGTGGCCCTGCAATGTGAAGGGGAGATGGTGTTTTGCAATGTGTCCACATGTATTTAGCCGCATGGTACATGTTGACATTCAGACAGCATGGCATTGTACATTGTGACAGTCTGTGGATCTGGGTGATGACCCAGAGTCATTGAGGGTGTGCACTGTGCTGTGCTTGATTGTGCATATGTGCCATCGTGGCCATCTCCACCTGTCCCCCCAGTACCTGGTGGTCACTCACCCTGTTGCGTTTGTGTTGTGTCCTGTCGAGCAGTGTCCGGCCACAGTATCCACACTGATGACTGTCGACACCAGCTCCTCCATGTCATCCAGCTTGAGCTGTGACGCTAGGCCCACCACCAGCAGTCTGCATTGCTGCCTTCTGGTTGGCTGCGAGTTTCTCCTTGGTCTTCCACTTGATGTCATTCCATCGCCTCTTGACCTCGTCCATTGTCCTCTTGTGCTCTCAGACGGCATTTACCTTGTCCACGATGACCCGCCATATTCCAGTTTTGGTGCCCAATGACACGTTGGAGGTGACGAACAGTTGTTGACTATGATCCTGTTCGCATGCAGACTGAACTTCGTCTTTCTCTTCTTCTTGTCCTTGCCCTTCCCTGTCGCCGAGGTCCAGGGCTGGTCGTCCGGGGTGCTTGTAGGGTTGCGCTTGTCCTCTGCGCCTGCTCTGGCTGCCTCCATGGTGCTTGGGTGTTGGTCAGTTTGTGTTTGGGTGTTTCTTTCTACTTTTATGGAGATTTTTCCCGCTGGCCAGGTGTGTGTTGCAGGCCTGGCGCTGCTTATCGCTGATTTCCTCATCGCGCTTTGGCCCATCGCAGGTTTTTTGGTGTTGTGGTTTGTGTTTTTATCTCCATCGAGGTGGTTGTGTCGCGGACATTGTCTGTGGTTTCAGCAGACTATCGCATGGTACCGCCTTGTTGTGATTTCCACTTTGACACAGGGTTATTTTCCCGCGATGGGATGCGATGTTGAGAGTTGCATTAAGCTACTCTTGCGGTAGTTATCACACGTTCTTGTGAATATACCTCTAAGTTGCATTGATTCCCTAGCAACCTTTCAGAATGCATTTGTTGATGGGGCATTGGATATAGTTCAACCCATATGGGAAGTTTTGGGTGAGGTTCAAAAGTAAGCTTACAGTGATGGTATGGCATACGTTGCTGCACATAAGCATGAGGTATTGTGTAGATTGTGAGATTAGACGTGAGGCGCATACCTTGCATTTTTGGAGAGGTCGGTATCCTACAGTTGAGACATTCATAGAGAGCATAGGATGTGAATAGGTGGAGTCTATCTGTGAGTATGTTGTACAGTGACAGGCACCAAATATCCCAAGACACTGCTAACCAACCAGGGTATTTACTCTGCTGGTCCACCCAGAAGTGCAAAGGTACAACTCCAATTTACCACAAATAGATAAATAGACAGCCTAAAAGACAAGGATCCGTTTGTCATATTTAGAGTTGAATGACCATTAACACATACACTCTGGAAATGTGTCCACATTAGGGATGCAGGAAAGAATCTACAAATAGAAAACTCAGCCTACAACAACATTCCAATGAATAGAGTAAACTTAGCCTTGAGTCTCTTAGCAATTTCAATACATCACAGGCATGAAGCTGACCTTCTAGCTGTTGTTGCCAACAACCAGAGTCAAGTACACAGCTCGACAATAACATATATGCAGCCACACAAATAACACATCCATTGAGCTGAACCAACAACGATTAAGCTGTACAAGGCTAAACATATCTTAATGAATGCAACGTAACTCAAAGTGAAATATCGAAATACATTTCTTGCAGTAGCAACACAGATGTCATGTAGGCTTATATGAGGATGGAAGAGTACACCTCTGCATTCCACATCACATGGAATAAGCTAAATTGCAAATGCTAACAATAACATGCACAATGTGTGACAGTAATAGATAATCTAAAGCACAAATAAAAGCCAATACAGCACACCACAATGTTGGATGTAATGGCTAGTATCCTAGCACAGAAATACTATGTTTGTCAAAAACGGAGGGTAACTACTTGGGTAAAAGTGTTAGAAAAAACACATTTGTGTGAAGTAAGATAACAAAACACAAAATAAACTAACTGATTTTGACTGATTACTGAGGGACTGGCAACTAAGAATCAGTGTTGTCATTATTTAAGTGACAAACATGGATGTACTCCCCACAAATTCTCCACGTACGGGAATACTGGCAAGGTGCATAAAAAGTAGCAATCAAAGAAATGAGGTAACCAGTGGTAGTTGCCATTGTGCAATTACAGTGAGGTTAGACTTTCCATAGAAAGACCAATTTTGTTTCGCCAATAACGTTGATGTCTTATGAGAACTCTGCACAAAAATTACACAATTCGGAAAATGCCACTTTTAGGAAGTTGGCATTTTTTTGCCCCAAAGATATGGTGCCTGCAGCCTGTGTCCTGAGTCACATGACTGTTAATAATTGTCAGTTGGCCTTTGTGTATTCCTCCCAGATATTGAGACAATGGGGAACTAGATATTAGCAAGATGGACCATCTTGCCAGGATAGGGGAGGGTGGACGGAGCTGCCCCACTTACATTTCAAAGGACAGACCTGTAGCACACTCGCAAAGGTACCTGACACATACCTATTGGCACCCAAGACCACTTAGAGCCTGGGAAGAGGAAGAATTGAACTTTCTGAAATGAGATGTGGGAGGTAGCCTAGAAGTTTCACCCACTTCAAAGGCTGGCACTAGGTATAACTATTAGATCATTAAACCAACTCTTTAGTACACACTTGGACCTCCAGAGGATCCCCAAAACGACTGCCTTGTACTTCAGAGGGCAGCCCTGCTTCTTGAGGGCTCCCTTGCTGCTTGAACCAGGACTACCAAAGTGACTTCAAGGGCTAGTTGGCTGGCCTTTTGTCCTTTTGTGTGAGCTACAGGGATGTGACAACCTCCAGAGACCGTGAGCCCTGCACATGAACTCTGTCTGAACTGAGTACTCATCCACAAAGTGGTGCCCAACCAGTCTTGGAAGCTTGAACGTGGTACTAAAGGTGCTCCTCGTGCCAAACCCTGAAACTTGGGACTTGTAAAGGTTTTCACCAAGAAGTGGCCTGAGGACTGTCAGGTGATAGAGACCTACCTTGCTGATCCAGTCGAGGTACATCACCAGTCAGCCTGATTTCATGGTAGTTCATGCTACATTCTTCTCCACAGCAGCACATTCTGTTCAGTGGGACCTCCATGCAATGAAAGTAAGCTGAGATCGGGCCTAATCCGCTTCGTGTAGCAGAACGGCTCTCCATCTTAATCATCCATAACTTTTCACTTTGCCCCGGTCTCCTGTGACTAGATGCCTGCGGTGGGCACTTTGATCTTTTAGGCACTGGTTTTCACTAAAGACATTAAAAATTCATAACTATTGTTATACTGATTGGAATTAATTTGTGTTGGTGTCATTTTATTTATTGAATTCTGTTCTATGTTTCTAGATTGGTTTGGGATTTCTATTGTGTTGTGTTTTCACGTTATTACTGTTTGTGTGCTACAAAAATACTTAACACAGTGCCTCTAACTTAAGCCTGCTTACTTTTGTGTCAAGCTACCAGAGTGTTGACCACATGTTAATTTAGTGACACTTGCGGTCTACCCTGACAGGGATTGTGGTTGTTTCTTGAAAAGGGTCTTCACCCCCCCCTCAATCAGAAATCCACTTTCTTACAATACCTTTTTACTTTGATAAAATAAATTATTGGTCTCACATCTGTTGCTATGTCGATATTTTAATGCTAAATTCTGCAAAAGCATTGTCTTGTTTTATAATTTTAGCTTAATTAACTGTCTCAACTAACTAACTAACTGTGTCGTAGGGTATTATCCTTGTGGGCTTACTCCCTCAAGATATATTATTGAGAGGGATTTGGTGAATGCCCTGGAGTCTGAGGTATGCATAGACTTTTTGACTGGGGTTGTAATACAGTCATAGACGGTACATTCTTGGCTCGTACTTTAGCCCATAATCTTCTGGTTGGGGAGGTACTTGAGAAAAATACATGGGATCACAGTCCTTTGGCTGTTTCGCTTCTATAACCCTTAACTTCAATTAGTGTAATCCCTACAGATAGTTTGTGATTGTCAGTTGAGAATTATTGATGTGGAAAGAGGCCCTGTCTAGTTAATGTATGCTAATTTGGTTAAAAAACTGAGGGGCATATCATCAACGAGGCGATAAAAAATTATCGCCGCTTTTGCGTCCATTTTCGGATGAAAAGCGGCGATAATTTTATCGCCTTATCAGCAAGGTCACGCTATCGCGTGAAACCTTGCATTAGCGCCTGTTTTCTGAATGCCCAGCTTTGCATCTCTAATGGGATGCAAAGTGGGCGTTCCTGCCCTGACATAACTGGAGAAATGTCGCTAATCGACACTTCTCCAATTATCAATGGGCACGCTAACCTGCAGAGCGACAAGCAAAGTAGCGATAACCTCTGTTATTGCTACTTTCCTTACGCCTGCTTCAAGACTGACTTAGAAATGATATCCTATGTAAGGTGAATATCATGGCTAAGTATTTAGCAAAAGACAAAGGGCCCGATTCACAGAACTAACTTAAGACAAAATCCTAAACTTACTACCATTTTGGTATTCACAGAAGGCACTTACTCATTTTGGTATTCACAGAAGTCACTTACTCATTTCGGTATTCACAGAAGTTAGGAGTCCTAAAGTTAGGACTCCTAAATGCCTTCTGTGAATACCGAAAGTCTTAAAATTAAGATTTTTCTCAGTTTAGGAGTCCTAAAGTTAGGAGTCCTAACTTTACTACTCATAAACTGAGAAAAATCCTAATTTTAAGACTTTTGGTATTCACAGAAGGCATTTAGGAGTCCTAAAGTTAGGAGTCCTAACTTTACTACTTCTAAACTGAGAAAAATCCCAATTTTAAGACTTTCGGTATTCACAGAAGGCATTTAAGAGTCCTAAAGTTAGGAATCCTAACTTCTGTGAATACCGAAATGAGTAAGTGCCTTCTGTGAATACCAAAATGAGTAAGTGACTTCTGTGAATACCAATATGGTAGTAAGTTTAGGATTTTGTCTTAAGTTAGTTCTGTGAATCGGGCCCAAAATGAGGCTGACCACTCGTTCAGCACCTCAACCCTTGTTTATAGAATGTAAAATAGTCCTGTGCACAATTCTTCCCGAGTCCGCCGCAAAAGGACTCCACCGGGATCCAGAAAAAGGCGTTTTTTAAAAGGAAGGTGCACCAGTAAGAAGTCCAAACTTGGCAGAAAGTCCTTTTAGTTCCTTTTATTCTTATAAAATATATTTTTTTGATAAAAGAGAGATCAGCCAACGCGCTTCGTTCTTAACACAAGAAATACTTCAGGGCTGAAACAAGTAACAAACAAATAGATGGACATCACTACATATAAAAATCACATATACAAATAATCTAGACATAACAAAACACAAGACCTAAGCATTAAAACATATATACATAAAAAACATTATATATATATATATATATATATATATATATATATATATACATATAAAAACACAATAGACACAATATTTAAATAGACAGAAAGCAATATAAATATATATGAGAAATACAACATATATACTTTTAATATAAAATTTAAACAGAAAACAATATGAAATGCAATTGTTCTAAAAGTTAGGCAACGAATGTAGAAGCATGGTTATGTAACCATGTCTGAGATTAGTACCAGAATTTTCGACCAGTGTTGACGATCTTAATTTTCAAAAAATTATTTGGGCCACACAAAATTCACCTCATAAATGATTATATATTTATATATTTTGAAATATCAAAAGGAACATATATGGATATGAATACATCTAGACGCAATAGAACACAGAACATAGGAAGAAAAAAAGATAGAGAGATCAAAAGAATACATCTCATAGGACTCTAATACATATAAAGAACAATGACACCACTCACCAGAATTGTAAATGGTCCGAAAAATCAACGAAAGTTAACGTATGAGTATTTCCATTAGTGATTCTCGAAAAAATATATAACTGTAGATAATACACAATCTGAAGCAAAAAGAATCAATACAAAAAGGGATAAGAATCCAACAGAAGGGCAAATAAATAAATCTCACACACATATCCCTATGGTAACAAAGATTTTTTTTATATATACAAGAGATATATGCTCCAAAGAAGACTGATAAAAATATAAGAAAGTATATAACAATAACAATGAGACTGATAAGGCAGAATATAATCACTATGTCTGAATCCTTTAGACATGTACGAAATAGGAAAAGTATAATGAGACCAATCAGAATAATTACCTATGGCTAAAGTTACAACACCCAACTTTATGCCGAGAGAGATCGTCAAAAACAAATATATGTAAAACTAGTAAAAAGAACCTCACCTATATAATGAGATATAAAATATCTCACCTATATTAATGATGCAAATCACATGAGAGGTAAGATTCATCAGAAAGTATATATCTCAAAAATATCCGTGTGATATTAGAATTGGTGATTCCATAATACGAGTCCACAACACTACCACACTTAAATTCAAAAGATCTAAATGAAAACAATACGACAGCAATTATGGATTTTTTAGACAAAAAAGGGGTACTTGTATAATTTAGAAAAACAAATAATATTAAGTATGTCCAAGACCTAATTTTCGATCGTTATAGAATCCAATGACGCACATGATAATAATAATCTCCAAAGTTTAGGCAATTAAAGCAAAAAACTAAGGAACAACAAAAAATTGTCAAAGGAAATGCGGAGGAGAAAAACAATAAAAAAAGGGAAAATGTAACAACAATAACCAATATATCCCCCAAAAATTGCTGTAAGTGACGTCTGTTCTAATAGCGTGTGGTTACAAGAACCATCGATGGTCACGGAGAAACTAAAAGAGTCTATGGTTATCCATAGCAGTATGATAAGTCAAAAAGCATACTAATATTTAAACAAAAATGGGAACTTCGCATATAATATGCACTACAAAGTAGTACTCGACAAATTTGTTGTCAGGCTTACCCGAAAGGTTCGTAAGGCAGGGAGTCACCCCCGATGCAAGTATGCCGGATGGTGTTTCAAACAAACCAACCCGGAAGACCGATATGTACGAAAGTCACCTGACCCACCGTACTACGTCACAGTACGTAGTAACAGAAAAACAAGACGAATCTAAGCGCCATATTGGAAGGACCATTGAAATGTGCAATACAATATGTAATAGAGAAAATACAAATGTCATTAAAAACAAATCGCCGAAAAATATAAACCATCTCAACAGAGCAATGTATGATCAGAAATACGAACACAAATCGCGAAGTCATCGATAGGCACAAGGTCAACCTGACGTGTACCAATAGTCACGCCCGAATTTGCCAAATGATTGTAGCTGAACAGTCCCTCCAAAAAGCTCAAGAATTAGTATCTCGACGTTACACAAAGGGCACACAAAGTCATCAGCATCAGGCGCCCATTCAATCCGGACTATACGTGTGAAGCAATACAAACGTTCTTATCGGCCAACACCAAAAAAAATTATATGCAAAAACCCAAATGGAACATAGCAAACAACAACAAAAGCCACCTACAAACAACGCAAATTTAAAAAACAAATACAAGAACAAATACAAAAACGCTACACAGACACCAAAATCAACCGAACATTTTCTACAGAAAAATTATTTACACCGACAAGAAAGAAGAAGAAAGGTGGAAAAGAGAGAAGAAAGACCCAGCTTTAACAATTTAAATCTGATTGTACATATTGAATAACAAGATTGAATAAGTCTATGTCAAATGTAACAATGCTATACATGCATTGGTACACGATGGTACTGACAATCAAATTATGTAAAAGAGGAGCATAGAAGAACCATATATATTGCGAAACATAAATAAATGCACCAACAGTGTCATGATTTATTTTCTTGAACTCTGTTGACAATCTATATTCTAAAAAGGGATTCAATCACGCATTGTACACCTGAATCCCCTAGAAATTATAGAAAATAATGTATTTCAACATCTGTATTGTGTCCCAGAATAGTGGCTCGCAAACGACAAATCCATGTGGATTCATTCTGTCTGAGTATCAACTCCCTATTTGATCCTCTTTTGCCCATTGGGATGTGTTCAATACCATGGAACCAAAAATTACTACAGTCACTGTGTTTGGCCTTATAGTTCTCAGTTATAGGATATCTAGAATCCTTATTAAGTAAAGCTCACCTGTGTTCCTGTATGCGTATTTTCAAGAAACGAATAGTGCTTCCCACATAGATAATGCCATAGTCACATCCCAAAATATATACTACATGAGTCGTATTGCAGTTGATAAATTGGTTGATGTTAAAGGTACGTGTGTTGTTATAGGAAAACGTCTTAGTTTTATTTTTAGCCATAGGACAGATATTACAACTACCACAGACAAAGAAACCATTAGGTTTGTTCGGAAGCCAAGGCCCACTTGTTCGTGGTGTTGTGATGTAACTGGGACACAAACGATTTCTCAGCGAGGTACCTTTTCTGTACGTAATAGCGGGCATATCAGCAATACAATCCTTAAGCCCAGAGGTAGAAGTCAAGAGAAACCAGTTTTTTCTAAAGGCCTTAAATATACTATCACTATGTGTAGTATATTGTGTAATAAATCTTGCCCTATCCTTATCCTTGCAATTATCACGGACTGTGGGCCTATCATGCACGGTCAAATTCCTGTCAGGGGATAATATTCTTTGTTCAGCTTTATCAAGAATCCTATTGCTGTACCCTCTATTTTGAAATCTTTTCTTTGTTTCCTTTACATTCTAAAGAAAGGTCCTCTCTTCACTACAATTCCTCCTGATTCGCGTGAGTTCCCCAAAGGGAATATTGTTGATGACGGAGCTTGCGTGGACACTGGAAGCATGCAGTACCGCATTACATGCAGTTTCCTTCCTATAGAGTTTGCTTTCAATCTTCCCATTTTCAATATAGAACTTGATGTCAAGAAAATTTATACTATTCTTATGATAAGACATTGTGAGTTTAACGTTGAAAACATTGTCATTCAGATAGGTAAAGTATTGCTGTAGTGTTTAGATAGAGCCAGACCAGAGATAAATAATATCATCTATGTACCTTCCCCAGAACACAATAAATTCGGTCCAGGGGGAGGCACATCGGGCCCAGGCATGCGCCCTCTCATACCACCCCATAAAGAGGCAGGCATACGAAGGAGCAAACCTGGAACCCATCGCAGCGCCCTTGATCTGCTGGTACCAGCAATTGTCATGTAAAAAGAAATTATTCATGAGTATGATATTAACCATCTCAACAACCATTTCATTATATTCATAGAACTCAGCACCCTCCCGGTCCAGAAATGAACATACAGCCATAACACCAAAATGTTTTTCAATGCAAGTGTAAAGGCTTTCAACATCAAATGTCACAAAAAGAAGCTCTTCCAACCGCTGAAAATCACTAAGCTTGACAAGGATGTCTTTACTATCCTTGACATAAGATGGTAAATCAAGTACGTGTTTCTGTAATTTGAGGTCTACAAATTGTGAAAACTTTTCGGTGGGTGAGCCCACCCCCGAAATAATAGGTCTTCCAGGGGGAAAAAGTCCCCCCTTGTATATTTTAGGTAAGATATATATACAAGGGTGAGATGGACATTTAGCCTCATCATGGCTAAGTATGTCTTGCCCTATCATCAAGCTATCGCCAAACTTTGTGAGATTATCGCTGGAATTCCAGCGATAATCTCACATTTGGCAGTTAGGGCTTGGAACTTTATCGCTTTTGAGATAAGCGTTGCTAATAGCACGCTATCTCAGCGATAAAATTCCACGATACCCGGCGATAATTATCCTAGCGATAAGTGCGCTTAGCGATAATTATCGCCCGTCCTTGATGATATGCCCCTTATTTCTTTAATCGTAGCTTGCCTCACTTCAGAATCTACCGCCTTGACTGTTATTGATTATTTTGTTGAATTAACCAGTGCATCTAGGGATCTATTATTAAAGCCCTTTCTGCACTATGTTATCTGTGAACCTAGATGTTTTGACAGAGTTTGTTCTGTAGCCAATAAACAACTCCATAATGTCCAGGTCAAGAAACCTAAAGAATAAAGCGGAAGGTGCTTTATCAGACCATTTTATAAAGTGATGATAAAAATAGGAAAATCTAACTGAAAATGAATAAATACAAGTCTGTGCTGATGATATCCAATGTGAAATGTTCAAAAGTATTTTGACAAACAGTCAATAGTATTGAAATGTCCACTGATATTATGTTTAGCTTGGGTCCTTATGTAACTGAAGAAAATGGGAGAGGATTTTACCAGTATTTAATTTTAGATGTAATTCCTATTGAAAAAGATTTTTGATTTTACTTCAGCAATATGCTTCATTTTATGCCAATCCTATTGTTTTTTTAAAATCTTTTTATTTAACAATTGCTCAGTATGCAATACCTTACGTGATCAACTGATGTCAGGATAGTCATTACAGAGAAAAGGACATAGTGCATTCAAAGCATCTGATGGTAACATATAGAGTCTGATGACATCCATGTGCATAACAATCACAATATGATAGAGGGTAATATACACCATAAATCCAATTATTAGAATTGCACTCACTCCTCTGCAGGAACCTCGCTTTATCCTCTATATGCACACCATTGCTTCCGGACCATGTCCCATTTCTTAGGGCAACCCCATCTTTGATATACCCTAATGCACAGTGCTGTATCACATCTCCCAAGTTGGTGCAGAAGTAATCTAAAGTAATATGATCTCTGCAGTACCCTCAGTTGTATTAAAAGGAAGCCGCTGCAAATATCAACTTCCCTGGGGGTTTGGTTAATCTACGTCCAATCATCTCCAATTAGACCCAAATCTCCCTCCCATGTCTTCCTTAACATCTTCAGCGGAATTATTCATTAGTTTGCTGTAGGTCAGGGAGGTAGCTTTATCTGTTATGGGATCCAGCAGTAGGCGAGTCTCTAATGGAATTGACTCTTTAAATTGTTCTCCTTCAAATATGTGTTGCCTCAGTGCATGACCCAACTGCAGATATCTAAACCTCTCAGAGTTTGTTATATTATATTCCGTCTGTAGCTCTTCAAAGGTAATCAGAGCCTGCTTTTCCCATACCTCTCCCATATAGTCTATGCCCAGGAATCCAAATTTATTAAATCTCTTCAAGTTTCTGACTTTCCGTAGAAGGTCCCTATTCCATATCGTGTCTGTCCGTCAGCTTGCCATTCCATCCCAAAAATCTGGTGGCTTCTTGCCATCATACTCTTACCACTGTCTGAGTGTGGGTCAGTAGTGTGCTGTCCTGTGTCTTTCTATACAACAATTGAGAATAGCAACAGCCACCCATTGCCTGTGGATCTATCCAATATGTCAGTTCATCCCCATCTGCAAATACCTAATCATTGATAATGACCAACAGGGCTAGACAGTAGTACCTGTGTATGTCTGGGACTGAGAGTCCACCTCGAACACCCCTCTTTGGAGCTTACAGAGTGCGATTCATGAGCTACCTCATCCCACAGGAGTTTGTGCAATTCACTGTCGACTTTCAGAAAGAAATCAGGTGGTACATTGTAAGGGGGTACTTTACAGCACATAGAATCAGGGCAAATGGGTGTGACAGCATGCTGTTCACCCTCACTAACGGGCCCTGGTATGGGAGTGTAACCCAATCACAGAACTGCAGACCAAATCCTAGTCTTGCCAGGGCAACAAATATATAGGGCCATTCAATGCTATTGAATGCCATTCTTGCATCCAATGACAATAGCACAGCGTGTTCAGCTTGAGGGGTTGCGGTCACATGCAGTACCCCAGAGATGTCTCAAGTTCAATCGGGAACTTCTGAGCAACATGAATTTGGATTGATCCAGATGGACTACAGTGGTTATCACTGTTTTCAGTCAGTTTCACAGGGCATACGCCAATACTTGGGCCTCTAAGTTTAGAAGCAATTTAGGCCTGTTGGAAATGCAGGCCATGGATGGTTTACCTTTTTTGGGAATAACCATAATTCTAGCTAACCTCTGGTCTTCTGACAAGCAGCTCCCTCTTTAGCTGCTTGGAACATATCCAGCATCTGCTTTGCAACTTTGCCCAAAATACACTTGTAAAGTTCCACTGGCAAACCATTTGGCCCTGCCGCCTTGCCAGACTGCAGCTCTCTGAGAGTGTCTTCAAGCTCTTCTATCATCTAGTCTCATTCTAAGGCATCCCTGTCAGCTGAGAGAAAGGGGAGGGGTAAGGACTCTTTAAGGAGATCAATACAATCATCAATAGATCTACATGTAGTGGATGTATAGGTGGCCTCATAATATGGTGCGAATGCCTGAGCTATGTCCTCCCAGGATGTGTGCCTTGCTCCTCCCAGACCCTGACTTTCTAGATCCCAGTTCCTCCAAATGTCTCTCTTGTTGAGCCACACTATTAGGTTGCTGGCCTTATTGCCAATGTCATATAATCTGTGTTGTAAAGCCAGTGCTTAGGCGCAGGCTTTTTTATCAGCTAAGTCCCTTAACTTGTGCTATTTAAGACAGATTTGGTGGCACTGTTGCGAGTCCAGCATCCCTTCAATAAAACACCTGAGATTCCAATGTGGTAATTTCACGTTCTAACGCTTTACATCTTTTTTGTTGTTCCTTCTTTTTCCCACCAATCAGAGCCTGAGCATGGCCTTGAATTACTGCCTTACAGGTCTCCAAAAGGACACAGGACGAGTTGAATGTCTCCCCATTCTCTTGAAAGTACATTCCAGTCCATTCTCTCATTTTGTCTCTAAATAGTCTATCTTTCAGATGCCTGGGGCCTATTCTAAGGGGCAACATGGCATCCTGACCGGGCCGTAGAGCAGCATCACCACCGGCGAGTGGTCCAAGACACCACGTGCTTTATTTGCAGCATTACGAAACTGGCCTACGTGGAGGTGATGGGTGAATATATAGTCTGGCCGGGAATAACTACAGTGCACAGCAGAGAGATATGTAAACTGCTTCACACGGGGGGTTTGTTCACGCCACTGGTCCACCAATCCCATTGCATCCACAAAGACCCTTAGAGGACCGAGATCAGCACCACAGGGCACTCTGGGTGTCCTATCCACATGTGAGTCCATCATCACATTCATGTTGCCCCCAAGTATAAGCACACCAGGGGGCAGCTCCAACAGTAGAGCACTCAATGCCGGTGTGGGCTCTGCATTGTGCCTAGGTGGAATATAGGCCGAGCGAGTGTTGAGTGTGCAGCCTTCCCATTTGCCAGTCTGTGCCACACAACTACAGATTTTAAAAAAGATGCCTGTTCCTCTTGAGTTAGAGGTGAAACCCACATATGCCAATAAGGTGTAACCAAACCTGTCCAGCAACTTATAGCAGTAACTTTTCAAATGGGTTTCCTGCAAGATGACTAAATATGGGGTTTGTCTGTGGACATACTGTAATACTATAGTGTGTTTAACTTTGTTGCCTTGGCCATTGACATTCCATGTCATGACCTCAGGGCTAAGGGAGTGCGGGTCTCCATGAGATATCATCATATGTGGTGACCCAGCCAAGTGTAAAATATAGGGAGAGCCCGTTCCCATCATTCTCAGATGTCCCCTCCCCGCCTCTCTAACTGCCTAGTGGTACCGAGTTCAAACAAAATAAAACATATAACATCATCATAATGCACAAAAACTGTTTCCACATTAGAACTCCCCCCACCCTGCTTCTCTGCACAGTAGGTATCAAACTGCCCACTTCCCCAATAGGCAGAGTACCTGTCACCCAAACTTTAAATTGAAATCTGTTTAGGGTTGGCCAGCACCACTGAACACGCCAAACAACTCCCCACATTTCCTAGAATTCCCTTAGCACAACACATTTTCTTCATGTCTGCAGATTATAGTAAGCCACAGTACATTCTCCCTCCCCAAAGTATCAATAGATCACACATTATCTGGCATAGGTATACCTGGAGCACCTGGATCCTGCATGCCTCAATAGTGTCCCACAGATCAAGGACAGTCTGCTCGACCATTGAGTAGCGGCCGAGATTGTGACGGATAAAGACGTCCAGACTAAGGATACCATTATGTGGCGATCGTTATGACGGCACCACTCATCTACATTAAATGAAATTACCGTCGTTCAGAATTCATGACCAAATTAGATGTCGGCTGACTATTAATGTGACACCAGGAATTCATATCCAATAGAACAAATCCTTTTTCCCAGGCCACCAACCATTCTTCTGTCCTGATGAAGACCCACCTTTGATGCACACTAATTGGCACCACCGTATAGGGTCGAAACGTCGACGTTACTTGTCCAATGTTTCCATGCAATTCCACAAACAGAATTAGGAAATAACATCCTGCTGTGGTCTATGCGCTTGAAGTTGGATCTGTCTGTGTATCTTTATGTATTGTTTATTGTACATATTTGTGATATGTGAATTTGTGGTTGGTCAAATTGCACGGTGAATCACTAATTGTTTTATTTTGTACATGTTCCCTGGTTGGTTTATCCTGTAAACACTTCGGTGTTTCTATCTGAATTTTGATACACTCCATCCAGTAAAACGAATTCATTTCTGTAACTCTGGCTTTGTGTGTGTGCTTCGTTGTCCTCCATTGAATGTGCCCTTATGCATTGATTATTTGTATTAAGTACATACCCAAATAAGTTTGTATGCTTCCCGACAGAACCACTGTTCTTTGCTTTCACTATAATGTCCAGGTTCTGAGGGTTACTGGGTTACCCCATTATCTTTAATGGTGACCATTATCACAAGCAGGCATCGGAGCACAGTTGCGAGGCAATTGTGACTGCCATTCGCTCCTCGAGCTGCTTCCAGAATAGTGTCCCTAACTTGATGGTTGAGATCGGGGGATAATCGTCTGCAGGGGGCACCCGGCTTTGGCCCTGGTATCAGCACCCTGTGCGCTTGCTTGATGAAAAAGAAATTTGAGAGGCGCTTGTGGCAGAGGGTATTAACAATAAGATGTTCAAGAAATAGGGAAAAGCTGTGTCCTTCTGCTCCTTTGGGGACCCAAACCACCCTAATATTATTTCTGCATGCTCTACCTTCTTTGTCTTCTTCTTTAGCCGCCATGACTACATGCTGCGTTGCTAGGTATTGGACTTATTCCTCTTGCTTGTTGGACTTGAATTGTAGCAGGTTGATATGAGATGCTGCTGCCGTGACCTTCTCCGTAACTTTCTTAAAGTTTGACCTGAGAAGAGTAACATCTACTCTCACTGCATCTATTTTGAGTTCTAAAAGTGCCGCTCCAGTGGCGCAGGCCTCTTGCAAATAACCCCCCGTTGGGGCATATTCTCAAGGAGCTATCGCCGAGTTAACAGCACTTTGTCACAGCCAAAGTCACGATAAATTTATCGCCCCATTCACAAGCTGGTGCCAACAGTCCATAGCACCAGTTTACCTGCGATATCAGCTGCAAAAAACATTGCCACAGATGACCCCCGCAACTATCGCTAATGAGTTGAAGAGTAGGCGTTCCCGTGCAAAAAGCAGTGACAACACCATTCTGCAACATTCTCAACGACCAGCCAGATAGGCGATACGAACTCAAAACAGGCGATAAGGCGCATTAGCTGCAGGAAATAAACACCTGCTCTGACCTGGTGCAAAGTCGGACCACAGCCTGCACCACAAAATGGAGCCCAGCCCAGAGCCACACCTGAAGGGCAACAGATGCCATGGAGCCACTGATCAAGCAGCTCGGAGCCCCAACAGGGCCAAAACACCCACCGCTACCACCCCCAGGACCCCCCCTGCCCGGGCACCCCCCCCCCCAGCCAAAGACATGCCACATCAACTACACGGAATCGTGTACCAAATAATCCACCTGATGTCGCACAATCACATTTGGTGACATGTATGTGTCATCACAAAAATGAGCATCACACATTCACCTTCGATGTAACAAATGAAAATGTATTCAAAGAAACACAGACCAGAAATGAAGACACATGGCGGCTACCCTCGGGACGATCCATAGATCACAGCCTGCAAGACAAAAATCATGATGAGAAGGTGTGTCTTGCGCACCTCAAAGGACAGAGAGAGAGAGTGAAGGAGAGAGAGAGAGGGAGAGAGAGAAAGACGACAGAGAGGGGGAGCGAGAGAAAGACGGACAGAGAGGGGGAGACAGATAGACGGACAGAGGGGGGAGAGAGACAAATGGACAAAGAGGGGGGAGAGAGATAGACGGACAGAGAGGGGGGGTGAGAGACAGACGGACAGAGAAGGGGGAAGAGATAGAGGGACAGAGGGGGGAGAGAGAGAGACAGACAGAGAGGGGGAGAGAGATAGATGGACAGAGAGGGGGAGAGAGACACAGATAACAGAAGGGATGGACAGGGAGAGAGAGTGCCGACAGCGCGCACCCAGGCCACACTGCTCACCTGCTGCCACCAGTGTGTCTCCAACCATGTGCCGGTATGTAGTGCAGTTCACCAGGCCACACATCTGAAACAGATCCGTCATCTGTAACAGAGCCCAGATACATGAATAGCAAAGTACATACAATTGCACAAGACATCATCACCTGTCCGCCCCTGTACTCCCAAGCAGATGCACCCCAGCCCCTCCCACCACCCAGCTGTGCATGCCCGCCCCTCCGCACCCAGGCCTCACTGCTCACCTTCCGCCCTTAGTGTGTAGCAATGAGGGCCCACCACATGCCGCTGCAAGCCACATGCACTGGGCCCATGGACATAGCACCCTTCACATCATGCAGCCCCGCTCCGCAGGCCACCAGGTCTCACATTTGATTCTGGGTCTTGATTTCGCCATGGCAGAGGACATACCAGTGCACCCGGAATCATCGCAGGCTGCACACCCGCTCAGCCTCATAGGTGCCACTAACTCTGTGATCCAGGAGGCTACGCCACGTGGCGGTAGGCCCCCGCTGTCTGCTGGATCAGGCCTACACTGCGGTCCAGTATGGCACACAAAACCTGAGCAGTCTGGACCGCCGGGACGGGGCATCATCGCAGGCTGCACACCCGCTTAGCACTTCAGGTGCCCCTACCTCAGTGCACAGAAAGTCACCATCCCGTGCGGTGTGCCTGTGCCAGCCGCAGTGTATCCGGTGCCACCAAGTCTGTGCCCTGCAAGTGATGGACCCTCTATGATTGGTATCGTAGTGCGGACGCCATCATGTCTCCCCAGGGCCCGCGGAATGTGATGTTGCAGGCCCCTGGGCCCCCATGCCTACAATTACACCACGCGGATACTAAGCCTGGGCAAAGCACTACGCTACGCTCGCGTAGTTTGCGAAGTTCGCGTTACTTCGCACTACGCGAATTGCACGTAGCACAGTGCGAACACGCGCACCGTAGTGTTGCGTAGTGCTGCGGTCATTTTTTGCTTGCTCGCGGTCCTCAACTTCAAGTTGGCGACCGCGAGCAAGCAAAATGACATCCCGGCGAGACTTTTTCCTTGTTCGCGATCAGCAACATCAAGTTGGCGATCGCGAGCATGGAAAATAAACCTCCCGGCGAGATTCCCAACGCGAGGAGGTCAGGTTTCTCATTGCGAGTGGTCGCATATGCTCGCGACTGCTCGCGATGAGAAACTACCAGTTCGCGTTGAGAAAGCTGCCGCTCGAGTAAAAATCTACTCGAGCAGCAGAAAACTACAGCTCGCACTGTGCAAGATGCCATTTTCAATGATTGCACAGTGCCGGTTGCTTGTTCGCACTGTGCAATCATTAAAAACGACATCTGGCACAGTGCGAACAAGGTACTACGCAGTTCGCGAAGTGCTACGCGTAGCTCGCGTAGTGCGAAGTGCACTTTGCGTAGCTTCGCGAAGTGCTACTTCGCGAACTACGCCCAGGGTTAACGGATACACTCAGAGAGAGGCTGGAAATGGCATCGAGCATGTGCGGCCAGGCTTTTGTATTGGCAGGGTCACATGTCCTGTGACGCGTGTGCTGGATGGGCGTGGTGTGGGTGTCTACCACCCGTGAGGGAGTGGCTGTGGCAAGCTGACAACTAGACCTGTGATAAGCAGATTACTACTGGGCAGACCTGGGACATGTAGCATTGCCATACCCCCCTGTGAGCATAAGCAGAGTGGGCTGGCCTGGAGTATGCCATTCCAGCGTGAGGGTTTGAACAATGACCCGAGGCTCTGTGCATGGTTCTGTACGGGGCTGGACAAGGAAGTAACAAATGCGTGTGTCCCTGTTGTTGCATCGGCGCCACCCGGACAACATTCGGCAATGTGTCACCCTGTGACCCAAGTCTAATGACATGAGCCACATGGACGTAAGAGGAATTCACTGACCCTACATTCATCTATACTCCCACACTTGAAAGACCATAGACGCAACACATCTGTGTGATTATGACTGTTTAATGCACATTCAGTGGAATGTTGCATCTGGAGCAGTACAGGGCCTTGCAAACCCTACATGACAATGTTGGCCTGTGAAGGGCCAGCCAGAGTCCTTCAGGGAATGACAAGTCCAAAGGAAGTGGAAGTGTTCAGTCCGCAGTCTAGTTGCTGTGTCATTGGCGATCAAAGAGTACATGGCAGTCAATGTTGAGGTCCAAGGTGAGTGTCGCAGAGTGTATCGGGGACAGTGGAAGGTGATGATGCAGAGGGCAGAACCAAGCAGAAACAGGACCTATGGCGTAGATGAATGCTACTGCGTCCTTCCTACCACGAATCCAGATTCATCCACATCTGCATCCTCTGCTGTTTCATGTGCCTCATGTGTGTGTGGTGGTGCCCTTTCTCCAGCACTGTGTGTCAGTGACACCTCAGGGGCCGGAGGTGGAATGTCTGCCGCACTGTGTGGCACTGACACTTCAGGGGGCGGAGATGTGGATGTAGTGGTAGCAGCAGCATGCATCAGCGCCAGGTCTTGTGGCAGCAATACCATGAGGATGGTCTTGAGGTCATTGAGGATCCCAGCTACCACTCGCTGTTGTGCAGTTGTGGCAGCCGCACTTTCCACATTCGCCCGCTCCATGCTTTCCATTAACCTCCGCATGTTTCCCGACTCCCGTGTGACATCGCTAGATCAACTCTGACTGGACAGTTGTTCTATTCTCTGAGTCAGGGCTCCAGTGATGTCAGCCATGGTTCGTTGGAGAGCATGAAGCAGACTGTGGGTGTCCGTCAAGAACCGTGAGTGGTCCCTGATGGGACTTAGACACCCACGTATGGCATCTAGTTTGTCTGCCATGCGGTCGTAGCCCACCCGCACCGGTTCAGCCAGCTGCTCCTGGCACCCCAACACACAGCGTTGGAAGGCAATGTGTTCTTCATGGGGGCCCTGGGAGGCAGCCATGGTAGTGGGTGCTGCCTGCTGTGTGGTCTGTGCAGGGCATGGGGTCTCCTTGTAGCAGATGGGCTGCCCAGCTCCTGGAGGTGGGCTAAGGAGGCAATCCACGAGCAGTTGGAGGGTGTCGGAGTCAAAGCTTTGGTGGTCCTCTTTGTCATCAGAAAAGAGAGGTTCGGGCGGCCCTGCAGGAGGTGTTGATTCTCCCTCTGCAATGTGAAGGGGAGATGCAGTTTAACAATGTGTTCACATGTATGTTGTCGCATTGTACATGTTTACATACAGACTGCATGACTGTGTACATCATGGCTGTTTGGGAGGAGCAGCCTATTTGATGTGGGACATTGGACATTTCGACAACAGACGTGTGTGTGTTTGTACCTGTACGTTATCAACTCACATTTCCCTGCAATGCCAATTGTAATTGACCAGTGTCTACACCCAGTCGGCACCGAAAATCAGCATTTACAACGCTGGTAATACCACGCGGGCAGGTTACAACGCGGACGTTGCATCGTCCGCGTTGTTACCACGCATGGCATTACATCGCAAGCCGTTTCAACGACTTGCACTAGATGGCGCGCAACACCAGGGTATGTGTTGGATTCTAAATCCAACACATTACCTGCTGTTGAGCTAATTGGAGTAGGAATAGTAATTTATACTATTCCTAAGTCCAGCACGCCATCTAGCACAAGTCGTAGAAACGACTTGCGATGTAAAGCCATGCGTGGTAACAAAGCTGACGATGTAACGCCGCGTTGTAACCTACTGCGGGGTAATGGATGGTGTAGTAACGTCACTACCAGTTGCGTCCAGTGTTCTGTTGTGGATGTGTTGCAGTTTGTGCCACATCGTTGTCAATGTTGATGTGCTCTGCATGTTCTGTGTGTGTGCTGCATTTTGGGAGAGTCGCCCCTGCAGCTCTGATTTTGCAACCCCTTTTTCCTTTTATGCCGTGTGCCTTTGACTTCTGTGCTTATACAGTGCTGAGATGTTGCATACTTGTGTCCATTGGTCTCTTGGTGGGAGTTGGGGCCTGGGGCATGGTTTGTCCGCAGATGTGCTCAGCTCAATTGTTCATGTGTGCCACTGTGCCCATCCGCCCCCGTCCCCCAGTTCCTGGTTGTTACTTAGCTTGTTGCTGTTGTGTCTGGTCCTGTTGAGCAGTGTCCGGGCCCCCCACTCCTGCCACCGTCTCCCCCACTGATGACTGTGGACACCATTTTTTCCATCTTGTCCAGCTCCTCCTGTGGCGCAGGACTCCCACCTCCAGTCTGCATTGCTGCCTTCCGGTTGTTGGCGAGTTTCAGCTTGGTTTCGCGCTTGACATTATTCCTGCGCCTCTTGACCTCTTCCATTGTCCTCTTCAGCACTCCGACTGCATTCACCTTGTCCACGATTGACTGCCATAGTCTATTTTTGGTTGCCAATGACACAGTGGAGGTGGCAAACAGTTGTTGATGGTGTTCTACCACCTCCGTTATCAGGATCCTGTTTTCCTGGGGACTGAACCGCTTCTTCCTACTCTTCTTCTCCTTGGCATTCCCTGACCCCGAGGTCCCAGGCAGGTCTTAAAGGGGGCTTGTGGGGTTCTGGTTCTCCTCCGAACTTGCTCCGGCGACATCCATTGTGCTTTGCTGTTGTTTGGCATTTGTTTGTCTGTCTTTTTCTGCTTTTATGGTGATTTTTCCGCCTGACGCGTGTATATTGCAGGCCTGACGCTGATTTTTGCAGATTTTTGTATCGCGATTGGCCTCATCTCAGATTTTTTTGCGTTTGTGTTTCGCATTTGTGCAGCGTGGCATTGATCTTAACACGGCCATTTGACGCGTTATCTGGTGACTATCGCATCGTACCACTGTGTTGTGAATACTTAGTTAACACGGCGTAATTTTCCCGCGATAGACTGCGATGTTGAGAGTTGCGTTAAGTTACTTTTGCGATGGTTATCACATGTTCTTGAGAATATGCCTCTAAGTTTACTGTCTCACTTTGACTCACTCAGTCTCACTAATTCATGCAGTCTCACTCATTCTACTCTGACCCACTCTGTCTCACTCAGTCGATTTTATTCTCACTCATTCTGAATTACCCAGTCTTAATGTGTCTCACAAACAGTATCACTCAGTTACACTCACTGTCTTTCTCCCTCACTCACTTACTTTCATTCTCACACATACTCGTCCTTACTGTCACTCATTCTCCCTCACTCTGACTCACTCCTTTATTGACTCACTCTCACTTAAACTCACACACATAGTCACACAGACATGCTCACAGTGCTGGAATGGTGCAGGCACCTCCATTTACCTGTGTCAGCTACCTCAGTTTGTTGCTGGACCCAAAGTGGGTCCACATTTTATTTTTATTGAGAAAGAGTGAATAATTATTCACTCTTGATACAAAAAAAATGGAACACAAAAAGGGAGGGTGTAATGGAGTTGTGAAGCCCATAAAGGACAGCTGCAATTGGTCCAGGGACACCCATCTATCAAACCTTTTTATTCAATCAATCAGCCATCCTTTCACTTATCCACCCCCTTTCATCCATCTATTTATCCATCATTTAAATCACCCATCCATCCTTTTGCTTATCCATCCACCCTTTCGCTCCATCTTTCCATCCTTTTCACTCCATTATTCCATCATTCTCCCTTTGGCTCATCCATCTATTCACCCTTTCACTCAGCCATCCATCCTTTCACTCACTCACCCATCCATCCATCCATGTATTCACCCTTTCACCCATCCACCCATTTTCTCATTCATCAATTTTTGTCACTCCATTCATTTATCCACTCATCTATACTTTTACATTTCCACTCATTCTTCCATCCATCAATCCTTTCTCTCACCGTTCATCGATCTATCCTTTCACTCATGTTTTTTTTCTAAGTGAAACAAAAATGCAGTAATAAACACATATTGCTGCCAGGAGAGCAGCCCCCTGCACCCCTCCTACAGCCTACCTCTCTGTGATAATCAGCAAATTGTTGCCACTCACTCCTTCTTGCCCTCATCGGCCTGCCCCACCCCCAGCCATTGAAGTGCATAGACTTTTGTAACTCCTTCCATTGTTCATGCGCCCCAAAAGCAAACAGATCCATGGTACTCTAATCCGGCATTCCCTCTCATGTGATGTCACTGTTGTGCCTGCAGGTCGAAGAAAACCTTGCCCGGGTGGTGCTTACGCAGTAGGACATCTGCAAAGTTCACTAGAGTTCGCACAGGAGATTAAGCACACTAATTACCTCAGAGCAGTAATTTCTTTTCAGCTGCTCTGTGCTTATTGTCTCTGTTCTTGCCTCTTCCCCGAGGGTGGCAGGACAACACCCCTTGTACCCATGAACACCATTCGCCCCTGACCAGGACCAATGAAATAAAATGTATTTTCTTTTATAAAACAAAATCAGAAATACAGCAATACATTTCACATTCAATTTGTTATATCAATATGTTACGATAAAATGCCTAGAAAGTGCAAAAACTAATCTAATCATTTTGGGTTTTTTGACATTACAGCAAGTAACTCTACACAAGTAATCATGTACAGCATGACATACAAGTGAAGTGTGTAACTATAAGAGAAAAAGAAAAGCTTGGCTGCAGACACTAAATCTAGCACTTTTCAAAACATGTATAAGAAACTTGAAATGAATAATTCATAACAATGACAAAAAAATCATACCCCTCTGCGCAGATTTTCCTCCATAAGGGAATAAAGCAAGGATCTTGGAAAAAGTCCAGCTATTGGGGAAAATTAACATATAAAGTACGATATCCATTGTGAACATCACCAAAAAGGTCTGTTTATAGGTAGGGGAGAATCAACCTAAATGCTGTTGCACCACAGGTCATGTTTTAGTTCAATAATAAGATGCAATGATTGCCTTTACTCTTTTGGTTATGCCTCTGGGTAAACTCCTTCTTTTGTACAATGCTTTATTTAGCCAAAACGTCCATTTGTGTTGAATTTCCCTGGATTATCAGGGAGCCCTGGAGTGCCCAACTCTCTGCAGAGCTTTTTAAATATGTTAATTACAGTATTTTTCCACTTCCCTTCATTCTTAAACTGTTCTTGATGATCTACTGGTTGAGGCAAGTAGCTAGGTTACACCACACAGAGACCATAACAGCAGTAGAATTAAATTAATTGGGTCTGATTGATACCATGGTGGGTGGACAGCCATCTATCAGAGTGGTGGGGGTCTTCTACTCTACCATGCCAGATGGACTGCTGCCTGCCAAATTAAGAGATCAATGTCGGCCCGAGGTGACCTCTGTGCCTTCCCAGGAGCCATCCACATGTAAAGACACAGAGATTATGAGGCACAATCGCTGTCTTTTAGGCAACTGCACACCTATCCTTTTCTGTTTTAAAAAAAATGAAACTCCCAAAGCAAATCATTGAGGCCTTTTGCTTTTATTTGTTTGTGACCACCATTTTTTACCTGCCACTGATTGACATAAAAAAGATATCAGATCGCCCCCTCTAAGTAGAGTGGGTTGCCTGATGCCATTCCTCCGATGGTCCCTTCTTCATCAAGCCATATGAACTCGTTTTCTGGTGGCAGATCCAGCTGGGGCACCATGATGTGATGGATAAACCTGCCAGTTAAACTCTAAATTAGACCCTTCATTCTGTCTTCTAGATATATGCAGCCTAAATGTTCATGGCATACAAATGGAGAAACTCGTATGGAAGCTCCCTTAACAGGACTAATTCTGTAATAATATGTTACAGTGCTCAAAGGGTAAGAGTGTCATAAAACTTCTCATTTTTCATGTCAGGTCCTTTGTTGAGGCCTTCGAAATGACTCAGTACTAACATCTGTAATTTTAGTCTAGTCATCATCACACATTGCTGGCACAACGATGCAACATTCTAATATGAAAACAGTAATGATCAGAAGTTCATTTATTTTGAACACTCAATTTTCCTGTTTACAGTGAATGTATCATGGGAGGATAGAAGTAAACTTCATAGGGATTTTACATTTGGATGGGTTGAAGGTGCAGTTAGAGTTTCAATACAAATGTTACTACTAATCTCACCATTTGTAATCTTTCTTTTCATGCAGTGTGTGCTCTGAGGCATAACGCATCCTCGTCATCACTTATCATTAATGATGGAATAGACGGGCGAGGAAGGATGTGGGCTCTTTTCTCTGACTTGACTCCGTGGTATAAAAGGGGGTGGTGACGGACGGAGCATCAGAACCAATCAAACACTCACACCCAGTCAAGAGATCTGGGTTTAATCCATCACCGTTCTTTAGCCCACTCTGCCACCCCAGTTCAGACATGACAGACTCCGCATCTGGACCCAGGTTTACTATACTTTGTCTCAAAGGAACGCTGCAGCAAAGTTGCTGCACTGTCTTGCATCAAAAGAAGAGAGAAAGATATGTCCCATAGCCACTAGGATATGGTGCATTTTTCTATACATTTGCACTGGCACACTTTTGGCAGCCATGCGCCAATGAGCACATCATTGTACCATTGTGCAAGGGTGAAGTGTGCACTATCTGAAGCATGGGTTTTGTAGTGAAAGGGGTCCCTTCTAGTACCAAAACTGTGCTTTACGGCTTTCCCCACTGTGTATGTGTGCTGTACAATGCAGCAAACATGTGAAGTTAGAAAAAAGAGTAGAAATGCAAAATGTTCTCCAGTTTATGCCTGCTGCGAAGAGGCATGAGATTTATTTTTGTTCCAATCCCAGTTTACCAATGTTTGTAGATAGGGATTTGTGTCAAAACACTTAGGTGGTTGCAGAGGAATGCCCATGCACCATCCTTTGAATGTCCCCTTGATGCAATGTGATTCAACACAGTGCATATAGCAATTTTGAGTTACTTCGGGATACTATCCAATGCAACTACTGATTTGTGTTGGATACTAAATCCCAAACTAGCACATTGTGGCGAGTTTGCATCACAAAAGTGATGTGATTTTAATACAAAGCATTTAAAAATCTGGATGATGGATTTCAGCAAATTGATCTTGTCATGGTGTGGTTGTGTACATGTGACGTCGTGTATCAGAGTCAAGGTGATGAACATACCGCCTGGCTATGTTGTTTAAAAACTCATGGTCCTATTTAGAGTTTGGCAGATGGGATACTCTATCACAAATGTGGCACCTACCCCGTCTGCCATTTTACATCTGCATTATAGTCCATCCCACTTGTAATACAGCGGACAGTATATCCGCCATGACTTGATTGAGTACCCCATTTGCTAGACTCAAAATAAGGCTCTTCACATCTTAGGGCCCGATTCCAAACCGTTTGGAAAGCATACCTACCGAATCGGTTCCGGTATGCTTTCTGTGCAACTTGGATCAAGGGAGTCAGACTAAAAGAGTACAATACTTCCCTATGCATCCGGATCCGATTCGTTCGGACTCCCATTGACTTCAATGGGAGCCTGTGTTCCGAGCGTGAACACAGGCTCCCATTGAAGAAAGGGGTGGTTGGGGAAAACCTTGCACCCTGTGGCCGGCACCCCATGGTGCATGCCACACTGTGTATGGTTGGAAAGGGGGGACGGTTGGTACCCCCACTGGCCCGATTCGGAGGGCCCTGGGTGAAGGGGGGCCTGCTACGGGCCCCCAAAGACCAATTCCAGCAGCCGCTTCATTCCAGGCAAACCAAATCGGAAAGGCTGTCCGGATCGGTTATCGTACGCGCTCGAAACCAAATCCATATAGCTGTACGAATCGGCTCCGGAAAGGCTCGTCCTGTCCGGATGCCTTTCGTTCGTAATTCAGTCATCCCTTATGGTTTCCAGGCATCTTAGTTGGTTGTTCGGAACTGAGAATGAGTCGGTCGAAAACAAGGGCTCCGGATCGGATATAGCAAACCCGAAACCGATTTGGAGCCCTTCTGAACGACATCGGAGTCGACCCCTTAGTGTTAGCTTTTCTATATTTTGTAAAACGGAAAGACTACTAGTCCAACTATGGGTACATACAGAGTATAGTGCATGTTATCAGAACAATTTTCATGTCATTTTTGAAGGCACATCAATAAATGCAATCTACCTTTACAAAATTTAGAGGTATCACAGATATGGCACACTGTGATTGTTTGGGCATATCTCTATCATGATGTTAGTATGAAGTATATTGCTCCTATTATCTTTTTTTTTGGAATGGTCAACACAATTTAAGTGATCTATGTGATTTGGATCCTTAAGTGTTTGAGCCCTAGATGAGGAGCAACCCTAAGGTGAAACATGTCACCTTATATGAGTGAGGGTCTTGTCCTTTATATACACATATCATAAACAACAGGGCAATATTTGTATCTGCATAAATGGCATCACTCCAGTCAGCTCCTCATATAGGGCCAGATATAGTATTCACTGGAATCACCGACAGAATATCGAGGACAAAAAAATTGTGTGGACAAAATATTGTGTCAAAAATATTGATTATCAAATTCATCCACATACTCTCGGAATACTCAGGTGACCTGACTATCACCAGAGCTCATCGTGTGCAGGCACATTTATCTCCCAACCGAAAATTCCCTTGTATTATCCTGGTAAGCTTCAGGGACTTTCGAATTAAAGAACAGGTGTTAATAAAGGCAGTCAAACAGAGACAGTTCACTATGCCTGAAGTTTCTCGTTGTCACATTTTTCCTTATATGTCAGGCTCCGCAGCAAGGCGCCAGAAAGAATCTGTAAAAATGCTTTATCTGTTCAAAGCTCAGGAGGCTCAGGCAATGATTGCACAGCAATCCAAATTGAAGGTGCTGGTACAAGGGCAGTTCCATCTATTTTGTAATGTGTCAGAGGTGCAGGAGCTTTTACAGCAGATCTCCAAGTCCTAGTCTTCTATCTCATCTAAGCACATGAATGATCAGGATATTTGGATGCTGCTGCTGTGCTGTCTGTTCTGCTGGGGGTTAGGTTAACATCAATGTTTTGCGCCTCTTTGTAAGACGATATTTAGGATCCTTTTTCTTCGTTCACTCTTTTTTGTTTTTTGTTTATCTTTCTCATGGGGGGTAGGAGCATGGAGGAGGGGGGCCGTTGAGTTCTGGCACAGTGTTACGGTGCAACTATCTCACAAGGGGGAAAGCATGTCAGGTGTGGGTGATAGGTGAGCCACTCACCACTGCTTGGGAAGGGGGTTTCAAGGGGGCCTAGTTGGGTGTTTAGGGGGGCAGATAAAAAGATCAAAATTTGTGAACTGTAGAAGCATGCACGTGTAATATAACACTAGAATGTCTAATTTAGGAATAGGTGGAATAATGGGGCGTCAGCGCTGGGTTGACCATACCTCTGAATTACAAAAGTTTTATAGTTTAATAGGCTGGCTTCTTATACAAAAATTTCAGACACTCAACCCTAGCGAATCTTATAAACAAGGTAGGCAGAAGAGGTCACTAAATATAAGGGCTATCGGCTATATCAGGGGAGGCTTTATATTAGGTGCTTTGTGTATGGATCATGGGATGTAAGAATATTTTTCAGCAATATGTTATTGCTTCTTTGCACACTATGCACTTTATGCACTTTCATCTGCTATTTCTCTTGTTTTTTTGGATACGCCCAGAATAGACAGTTGAGATGATGTTGAATAACACCTTAAAGGTAGCCTCATTTAATGTCAATGGTCCTATTAATAAAAACAAATCATGTGCTATAGAAGCCAGGATAAAAGCTGAGAATTTGTCAGTAATCGTAGTTCAAGAAACGAACTTTGCCGCAGTACTTTCTAATTTCTTATTGTTTAATTCCTGGACAGGTTATAGGGGCTTTTTTTTCATCACATGCAGCACACTGAGGTACTGCTATTTTCCTGACCCAAAGGCTTGGTGCAGAAATAGTTGATTTGGCTAGTAATAAAAATGGTCTTTGATGCTGGGTGATTGGCAGATACTTTCCAGGTGTCTTACGTTTGTGAGTTGGTATGCACCAGTGGAAGACAACTCCACTCCTTATGAGGAGCTCCTCCAGTCTTTATTACAAATGCCATGTGAAATTAGTATTGGAGGTGATTTCAACTTTTTACAAAATCTTAGATTGGATTCCTCAGTAAACGCAAAGAGGCAAGTAAAGCATAAGCCACAACGGTGTTACAGAATTATCAGGAAACTCTGGGGCTATTCGATCTGTGGAGGGCTACTTTCCCACAAAAATTGAATATACTTTTTTCTCAGGATGATTTCATAGCTCCTTTCGCATGGATTTGTTTCTACTTTCAAAAGTTCTGATTTTTAAAGCCCAGCGGTCTATTAGCCCAATGGTATCTCAGACCATTCAATGATTTTTCTTGAGATAGCGGTGGGAAAAGCTAGAGAGCGTGGGTTTTTAATACACATCATCTACTGGAGGAAGGTTGGGTCAGGATCTAACAAGGAGATAAAGGAATTCCTGAGGATAAATCATGCCGCTGTGTCACCTAGTATAGTGTGGGATGCTTTAAAAGTCTACATTAGAGGGTTGGTGCTAGGGAAGGATGCCGAGAATAATAAAAGGGTTAAACTACAAAAGCTAACTCCAGGAAGAACTATCTAGCATAGCTATGAAAAATTCCTTTGGAAATCATCTAAGTCGAATGGAAACAAACTGGAAAGGACCGATGTGTATTTTACAAAGTGTGAGCTCTTAAACAGAGCATATATGCAAAAGGTTTACAAGGAGGGTAACTTCATGGGGAGAGTTTTAGCGTGGCAGGCGTTTGAAGAATCTCCTAGTAACAGGATAGACATTCTGAAACGCTCAATTTTGTCAGACCTACCAATACACTCTTACCTGTAGGGTGCGTGATTGAGTTTTGCAGTGACGCTATGAGCCAACTTCCCAGTACCCTACCTTATATCCAGTGTTTTGTATGTTCACTAGGGCTATGCAATAGGGTTCAAGGAGGAGGTCCGGATACTGGACTCTGATGACTTCTTGTTGTTGACCTGCGATGCAACAAGAGATGATAAGCTATGGTGTTTTGGATACAAAAGTTTCACACAAAGTTAAATTACGTTCCTTTCCTCGTGGCAATAATATGATTGGCTGTAGTGTTTTGGATAAAGGTTTCACACAACGTTAAATCACGTTCCTTGCCTAAAGTAAATAATACATTGATTTTGTCTTTTCCTACCAGCGATGTATAGAAGTGGGGGATGATGTCCTAGTAGCCTTGTGATGGGTTCGTAGTAGTTGTTGTAGGGCATGGTAGTTGTGGGGCGTGGCTTTTGCAGTGATTTATTCAGTAACTCTTCTGTTATAAAGAAATGATGAATAAGTTACTCAGTATTCCATATTATCCTTTGATTAGGACATTACACTGTAAACACTGCATGTCACTAGGTAAGCACTTACTTGTAAAAATCCCCATGAATTTGTTCCATCACATTCACTGTTAAATGATATAAACAAAGAACAAATAAAAGAACAAGCAATCTACAATGTCTGTCTTGATATCACTATGGTGATATTTGAAAGTCTTTTCAAAGTGTTTTTCCTTTTGTTGACAGAAAAAACGTTCCAAAAATTGTCTTTCATCTATTTAAAAAAATGTTCTAAGTTTCATTGCTGTCTTGACATGGGTGCCTGAGATTAATTAATTCCTTTTCACTTAGCTTTCTGTGTTGTTCTTTCTTTCAATTGCTGTAAACAGACCGGTATGACTTCCAAGTGAAGAACAGGAACCACGAAGATGGGGCGTCGGATTACAGGTAAGAGTCCCTGGATACTGTTTTCTTCCTGACAACGGACGGAAGGCTAAGCATCTTCCAGGGCTTGGGTGTGGCATTATATAATAAAGCCACACCCAAGATGGCCGCTACGCAAAGGTGTGTCTGATGTGACGCAGCGTTAGTGGTTGCTCAGTTTCTTTCTTTCAGCCAGAGGAGTGGACACAGAATTACATGTGGCTGAGTCCGAATTTGTATACGCAAGTCTTTTAGTGATTAATTCCTCACTGTACACAATAAACTGTCAGTACAAACAAGCACATGGGCACTGTAAGCACAAACAAGTTTTGCTATTGCACATTACTGTTACATGGTTATTTGTAAGCACAGACAAGCATTGTACAGACAAGCATTACAATTGCTCAGTATTATCATGATTTATACTCCATAATAAAGGTTCTTGCACATGACTACACAATACACATTTGGCGTGCTGGTTGCACGGGACAGGGGAAGGTTTTTATAGGGGAATCAGTGGCTCTACGCTGTGCCAGACTCCATCATGTTTGGGGCTAGGATAGGGGAATCATGACACATTTCTGGGGTCAATTGCAAGGAACCGGAAAAAGAGGGGAATATTATGCTCTAGCATTACAAACAGATCTATACCCAAAATCAAGCAGTAGATAAAATACTTCTAGAAAGGATTTTAGCATATCGTAATATCCCCAGTTAATCTGAGGAAGAGGTGGAGAGCATCATTCGACCATTCTCCAAAGAAGAACTGGAGGAGGTGGTTAAGAACCTCCCAAATTGAAAAGCCTGTGGACTTGATGGTTTAATCGACTATTTTTTACAAGTGGCCAACACAATGTTGGACGGCGGCCTTATTCTTGCTTTATTTCATATGGGGAATGTTGAAAACTTTTTAAATAAGAAGAAAGATGGTGCAGATCCAAATTCCTATTGTCCAATCACTCTATTGAATTTCAACTATAAAATAGTGCAAAATTATTAGCTAATAGATTCAACCTTATTGCATCTAAGTTGATCTAGTCAGAGCAGAATGGCTTTATTGCCGGAAGGCAAGTGGGCACAAATACACACTATTTAGCCAAAGCATTGGACTATTTTTCAGTAAATAAGGTTCCGGCAATCATACTTTTACTCGATGCGGAGAAAGCATTCAACTTTGTGTTTCAGATTTTTGCACATTACGAGAAATTGAGGGGTTACAGAATTAACAGGAAGAAAACAGAAATTCTATTATGCTTCTGTAACCCTGACATAGTACACCCAAAGATAGTCTCTTTTGGTAATGTGTTACCAAAAAGATATCTGTGTATTAGGTTCTCTTCACGGATTGAGGATTTATACGATCTCAATTTTCGCCCTTTGCTTTTAAAAATACAAGTCTTATTTGCACTTTGGAATTCACTACCATTAATTATATTAATAAGGGTTTCCTAGATTAGAATGTTGATTCTCTCAGTGTTGAATTTTCTTTTTTCAGCCATCCCGGGTGTTTTAACAACATCTTTTTTTCTAAAGTGGAGTCTATGCTTACATCATTCATCTGGAAAAAAAAAATGCCACAGTAGCACTCAGCACTTTGTATGAAGAATTAGAAAAAAAGGGTTTGGCGCTCCCAAATCTCAAGAATTCTTATTTTACACAGTACATGTCCAGGTTTAATCTAAAATGTTCAAAATGGTATTTTTAGTAACTATTTTATTTAGCTGTTTTCTGAAGAATATGATACACGGCATGTATTAAAATTATCAAATAGGAGATAAGCTATTCCCCACACTAATGCAGTCACTCCTTTGTCAGAAATTGTCAAGCAGGCCTGCGTCAATTGTGCACCTGATATAGTGCATAAATGGGCGAAATAAGGGTTTAAAATGTTAGCAGACTTTCTATCTGGTGAGAGATAGATATGTCTGTCCGAAGTATCAGTTTGAGGTGATTTACTGCTTCTTCATGCAAACAATATTTAATTTGAATGTGACAACCGGTGCTGTGCATCTTTTTTTAGAAAATTGGGTCTAGTGACTGGGTTGAGTCTGTCATTTTTTCCTTCTCTGTTTTCCAGTGTTTTCCGAGGATTTCCAATCATCATACTGCTAATCGGCTGTGGCATCGTCATCTTACTCCTGTTCTTGCTATGGGAATAGTTATTCAACCTCTTCCTGAGCACCAGAAACAATGCAGAGGAATGCATCTGTCCCTTCTACATGAGGCTTACTATGGCACAGCAGTATCACCAGTGGTGCTTTCCGATGCAGCTCTTTTTTTTGAGTTCAATAAAATTTTATTAGTCAGTGGAAAAGAATAAACCATTACATAACATCAGTTTAGAAGGGGAAAGGAGGGGGAAAGTGGGGAGGAAGGGGGGAGGGGGGAATAACAGAATGTGGCACGTAGAGGAAAATATGCAATAAAACAATAATCATGGGCAATGAGTATCTGAACAGTTAATCATGGGCATTGAAAAAGAAGAGAAACAGAGAAAAAGAACAATGCAATTAAGAAAAAACTTGGATGTGGAAAGGGTATCAAGGGGGTTTGGAAACCTCTTGTTGGGCAGGCGTTGGGCGAGACGAATGAGCAGTACATTTATCTAGGTACAACGTAATGGGGAGCCACATTTCTGCTCGTTTAGTAGCTAATTGAACAGGAAAAACAAAAGCATTATCGAGTCTGTGGTTATGACAGACATTATACCACCATCCTTTGAGAGAAACATTAGATGCAGTTTTCCAATTTACAGTAATCTGCTGAAAGGCTACAGCTAATAACAGATCTACAATGCGAACACACATATCCACATTATCCCAACCCGGGGACAGGCTACCCAAGAAAAGATGAGTGAGGGAAAAAGGAATACAAGTATGAAAAATAACATTGACTTGAGCCCATACCTGTAACCAAAAGTCATGCACATACTTACAGAGAAATATCATGTGAAATAAGGTAGCATTAGGGGAGCCACACGACCAGCAAATGTCTGGGGAATTGGGAAAGCGTTTGTGCAGTGTAGAAGGAGTGTGAAGTAATATGTTGTATATAAAGAATAAAGATTGTGTCAGGGAGGCTGCTCTGGAAGTTTTACGGAGTTTTGTCCATATTTTATCCCAGAGAGATATCGGCCATTCTGTTCCAAGGTCGGTCTCCCATTGGATCTCAACCTTAGATTTAGGTCTAAGTGATGGATGTGCGTGAAGATGTTTATAGATAAGGGATGCTTTGGGGCTTGTACGTAGAAGAGAATGGAGTTGGAGCGTTGGGAGTTGTTGAACAGGGGAGGGAGAAGAAGAACCCGAGAGCCTCTCATAAACCTCTAAAACGGTACTTTTAAGTAATAAGTATTTAGGGGCAAAAGATAAAGGTAGACCAAAGGAAGAACTAAGATCAGAGAAAGAGAGAAAGATGGAATCAGAAAAGAGTTGCAAAATCCATATCAAACCTCGGGACCTCCATGTTTTCCAATAGAAGGGCTTATTACCGATTAGAAGATATTTATTATGCCAAATGGTGGAAAAGAGGAAATCGGTGACAGTCATGGGAGGGCCAGGGGCCTCAGATAACAAGAGCTTAAGGGTATATTTGTGGATAGGAGTAGGAATCGAAGAAGGTTTACGAGAAAAAGCAAGATATTCTGTAAAAGAGAATGGAGAAAGGAGAGTGCGCTCAACCTTGAGCCACAAAGGGCAGGGAACAATGATATCATGTAGCCAGAGGGAAGCTTGACGTAGCAAAAAGGCCTTCTGATATGCAGGAAAGTCAGGGAAGTTGACACCACCCTCAGAGGCGGGGCGTATAAGTCTAGCAAGAGACATTCTAGGTTTTTTAGAACTCCACAAAAATGAAGATAATGTTAAGTTGATCTTCTTAAAGAATTTCATTGGAATAGATACTGGGATATTGGATAAGGTGTAGAGAATAATGGGGGAAATCATCATTTTAATAGTATCAAGGCGACCCCACCAGGAGAGATATAGGGGATGCCACTTTGTAGTAAGGTCCGTGATTTTTTGTGTACATTTGGACAAACAAAGAGAGATAGTGTCAGGAATGGAGGGGGTGATATATAGCCCCAGATATTTAATGTGAGTGGGGCACCAAGTAAATTGAGAGTCACAAAATTCTTGTTTGAAAGTGAATTTGGTCAGGGGTAGGATCTCACATTTATCATGATTAAGTCTATACCCAGAGAGGGAGGAATAATTCCGAACTTCAGCCAGAAAAGCAGGGACAGATTCCGCGGGATTGGAGAGGAAAAGTAAGATATCATCTGCATAAGCAGCAAGTTTAAGATGAAGGTCCGCAAACTGAAAGCCATGGATAGCAGGATTTTGACGTATTCTAGATAAAAAGGGTTCTAGAGCGAGGTTAAAAAGAAAAGGGGAGAGGGGGCAACCCTGACGAACGCCCCTACCCAGATTGAAATAAGAAGAAATTTGACCATTGGCAATTACTGCGGCTCTGGGGTGCGAGTATAACAGGGAAACTAAAGAAATAAATTTGGGGCCAAAGCCAAACCAAGTAAGAGTGTGAAAAAGATATCGCCACTCAACTCGATCAAACGCTTTTTCGGCGTCAAGGGCAATCGCTGCAAGTGAATGTTGACAGCGGGAAGACTTTGATAGAATATTAAATAGAAGTCTGGTATTATCCGTAATATGTCGGCCCTTAACAAACCCGGATTGCTCTTCCCCAAGAAGATCCGGGAGTAGGTGATCCAATCGGACCGCCAGTACTTTAGCAAAAAGTTTATAGTCAATATTGACTAAAGATATGGGCCTATAATTTTTGCAATGTTGTACATCCTTCCCAGGTTTAGGTATTAAACATATGTGAGCATCCGAGAATGTCCCTGAGGAAGTACCTTGGGCAATAAAAGTACGGAGAAGAGAGTGTAGGCGTGGGATCAACAGCTTAGAAAAATGAAGATAGAATTCAACGGTAAAACCGTCGGGGCCAGGGGCCTTATTAAGCTTAAGGTGTTGCAAAGCAGTGAGTAGTTCCTTTTGTGTGATGTCAGATTCTAAGGAGGAAAGGTCAAGAGGAAAAGTGGGTGGTGCGTGAATGGTGGAGAAAAAATGGGCAAGAGAGTTGGGGGAGGGCTGAGTTTCAGATGTGTATAATGTTTCATAAAAATGGGAGAAGGCAGCCAAAATATCAACATCTTTATGCTTCAGAGTGTCATTAGAGTCATAAACAGATTCAATATTGAACTTATCATGCTTAATCTTTAAATAGTTAGCTAGGAGCTTCCCTGCTTTATTCCTACCCCCATAAAATTTAGCAGTAGATTTTAACAAGTATAAGGAGGCGTCCTCCGTAGCTTTCTCATTAAATTTCAATTTTGCAGCAACAAGGGCTGTCAAGCTATCCTCAGAGTGGGAGGTAAAGTATGCGTGTTCCAACTTCTTAATATCTAAAAGGAGCTGTTTGGTGGATCTTCTGGCAGCCCCGCGCTTACTCGCAACGTATCTGATGATAAAGTCACGCGCAGCCGCTTTAAAAGCGTCCCAGATAGTATGGTCCGGAATATCAGTGTGGTCATTAATCAGAAAAAATTCATCAAAAAAGGAAGTGAAAGTAGACGTAAACTTGGGATCAGTTAGGAGCGAGTTATTAAATCTCCATCTTCTGGGACCATTAACCTTAGGGAACACATCAACGCTTGTAAGGACGGGGGCGTGATCCGAAAGTAATATCGGGCCAATCTCAGAATGTAATAGTGATTGAGCAAGGTTGTGGGAGACAAAAACATAGTCAAGTCTTGACTGGGAGCGATGACATGGAGAGTAAAAAGTGTACTCCCGTAATTTGGGGTTGCAAAGGCGCCAGGAATCCACCAATTTATGCTGTGAGATAGCATGACTAAATAGCTTGTGGGGTTTGTTGGGAATATAGGGGGCCATAGATTTCCTATCAATAAAGGGATCTAGAGGTTGATTACAATCCCCCGCCAAAATAAAGTTGTGGTCCATAAATTTAGTTAGTAATGGAGAAAAATCAGCCCAAAAGGAGGGTTCACCCGTAGTTGGGCCATAAACATTAAGAAGGGAAATTGGAACACCTCTGAGTGATAGCTTGGCAAAAACCCAACGACCGGAAACGTCCGATTCTTGAGTAAGAACCTGAAATGACAGAGACTTGCGACAAAGGATTACCACACCATTCCGTTTGCCATCACCCTGTGAGTAAAAGAGTTCGCCCACCCATCCACGTTTGAGCTTAACTGATTCTACATCGTTTAAGTGCGTTTCTTGAAGGAATGCAATATCAACATTCAATTTGGCTAGGTGTGACAAAATTCTTTGACGCTTAATTGGGGAATTAATACCCTTCACATTCCATGACAAAATATTCAAGGACATAACGATAACCTATCTACGAAAATGTGAAAAAAACATATCAAAGAATGGAAAGCCCATGTACCTTGGAAAAGACATGAAAAAAGAAGAAGAAAGCGAGAACCAGTGTAAACATGCTGGAAAAGAGGAGAAGAAGAGGATAAATGAAAAGCTAAAGAGTAAGTGCACCAGGAGGAGCAAGGAATATAACTCTTATATAAGCAGAAGATTTCAGTCGAAGATAATATGCTAAAATATAAACATGTGAACAAGAATACATACAAGAGAAGAGGGAGGAGGAAAGGGTAAGGAAAGAAACCATCAAATGCACAGGGAAAACAGATAGGGGAACGGAGAAAGATCATACCTACAAAGGAGGGGTACGAGGAAGGGTGGAGGAGGGAAGGAGCCACATGGGTGAGGCAGCACATCCAGGAGCAGCGAGGCAAGGACCAAGAGACATCATCAAACACGGGGAAAACTTCCTGTAAGACGAAAAAAGAGAACGAGAGTTGAAACAAATCAGGACATCATGCGAGAAGCGTGACTAACAAGAAAACATGGGACAACCATCATGCATAAACGGTAACAAATCAGCAAAATAAGCTACTGGAAGATCAGACATAGTCGAGTGAACTGCAACTGAGAGAAAATCTCTGAGCAAGTACAGGAAAAAAAAAAAAAAATACAACAACCACATGAGAATTATGAAAACATTAGTCAGCCATGAGCAGAGGTTGACGGTCCGGAGGCGTCCATGGCAGATGACTTGTGCGCATTGATAAAACTTTGTAGGCGCACTGGGTCTTCATAGGTTGTAGTCTTGTTATTATAGGTAACTTTAAATAGACATGGGTGATACAGGCCATATCGCGCACCCATCGCCCTCAGATCTGCTCTTAGGCTCAGAAAGACCTTACGGCGGGTGGCTGTGGCTTTAGCATAATCCTGTGCAAAGAACAAGGGCGTGCCAGACCAAGCTAGATTCGGAGCAGATTTAGCCGCCGTTAGAACCATCAAAAGGTCAGTGTATTCCAAGAAATAGATGATGACCCCTCTAGGTCTCTGTGAGGAGGAAGCAGAAGAAGGTGGTCGACCCAGTCTGTGAGCACGTTGGATGTTAAGGGACTTGTCCAGTGACAAATGCAAAAGCTTAGGAAGGAACGGCTTGAAGAAGGCGATTGGATCAGATCCCTCAAGTCCCTCAGCCAGTCCGTAAATACGGAGGTTATTGCGTCTATTTCTATTCTCCAACTGCTCCACTTGTTGTTGAAGGTCTGAGACTTGAGATTTTAGGTTGGAGACCACAGAGGACGTCTCTTGAAATGACTGAACATATTTTTCCATCGAAGTTACCCTCGTTTCCATCTGCGACCAATTATCTGTAAGGACCTGGAGTTTCATATTGGTCTCTTCCATGAAAGGACGCAAGGACCTTATCTCTTCTAACAACAACTCCATTGATACTGGACTGGAGAGTTTTGGAGGTGAGAGAGAATTTGACTTAAGTCTTTTTGTGGTAGATTTAGAATTATCCAGCGTACTTTTGGAAGGATCCATTGGTGTGTCTGAACCAGACGAGTTAAGAGAGTCTTCCAGTTGCGAGAAAGCAGAGAAAACCTTAGAGTTCTTCACTAGCTGGGGTTTAGTCGAACGAGGCAAGTGCGACATTGATTTAAGTTTACCCATGTAGTAAAGGCGCGGAATGGCTGATACAGCAGATGTCACAGGAACAAAAACGGGGTAAATTGAATGTTTTATGAGGAAGATATGGCCAATTTCACAGCGCTTAAGCTAAAAAACAGTCGTTAAAGCATACATGGACAGGCAAAGAAGGTCATTAATGAGGAGATTACGGTAGCATGTATACGGCATATATTGCAGAGATTTGGCAGCAGCTCACCGCAGCATATGAAGCGATTTTAATCCACACAGCAAGAGGTGACAGGAAGCGCCTCGCGACATGCCTCTCAGGAATCCACATTAAATAGCAATATCAATGATAGAAAGCAACTAGGCATGTCATAGAGACACCCCACCACTCGTAGACAGATTCAGGGCACATCGTGGATAAAAGAAATTATGCCTTGAGGAACGACTTAGTGGTAAACATATGGAGCAAGGGCACCGCAAGAAGGGACTTTATGTTTGCGTAGTACATAGGGTGAGTGGTACCATACTGCAGACTTGGTGCAGGGGAGCAGAGCAAATAAATGGGTTATAAGCCCATTAGAAATGTATAATTAGCGCTGGGCTGACTGAAGAAAAACCGCCACAAAACGCGCATCATTTGGCGGATCCAAGATGGCGGCCGCCGACGTGAGAAACTCGTCAGAACTTACGAGTTAGTTGCTGTGTCACGGAGGCATAAAAATTGCTCCACTGCTGCCAGGTGAAGTCAGGACATGTTCCGACACCTTCCCATTCGAGCGTCTTCAGGAGGCAAGAGCAGGAACCGGCTCGTCCCTCAGCGCCGCCCCGGAGCTCTACTCGGACGCCGCCACCACCATCAGGATCCAAGCCACGCCCCGATTTACTGCTTCTTGACTCCTTTAGAATGCTGAACAAAGTATGCGCTGATTTAGATGCTAGCTAGATTAGCAGGGTGTAAAAAGTGGCCTTCACATTGATTGAAGCTCCCGACCATAAACGCCCATGGAATGGAAAATATTGTTTGCCTCCTTGAAAAGCCCTGATCTTAGTCGAAAAGCCATTATAAAATGGGAAAATACGAGGGAATGCAATTAACAAACAAGATGTGGGATGAATTTAATATACTTAAATTCAGTGTCTTGAGAGGAACCAATTTGTGCCGAAGGCTATTTTTTAGTAAATGGTTGGTATATAGGGCTATGCAATTCCTCTCACAAATTAACCCTAGCTTTCTGGATCATTGTTTTAGATGCACATTAAGGGTGGCTGCAAATTGATAATGCGTAATTGGTCTGTGCCCCCTCATTCAGGAATTTGTGAATGGAATTTTTCAGCATTTGGAGAATGACTCACAGATTAAATGAGCCCCCAACAGTTAGTGGAAAATTCTAGGGTACGATCCCGCCTCTGGTTAAACAAGTAGATTTGTGAAATTGTTATATGTGGTAATGGCGGTGGCCAGATCTTTACAACTTCAAAAGTGGAGGACACCGTTGATTCCCACAATAGGAAAATGGATGCAAAAAATGAAATATATTAGAATTAAGGCTATACACAATGAGTAATGGTGGGATTAAGAAATTTAACAAGCTTTGGGACTGGTTTATGGATAAAGCCTAGGGGTAAGCTCTAAATCTGGATAATATTTTTCTCTTCTTTGCACATCTACCTCTTATGCACTTTTTATGTTATATGATCAAATTTCACTCACAAAACATTGATACATATGACACTGATTCTGCATTTCGAAGGGATGTCTTCTAAATATCGAATTGGTGTCATTTCACAATCCCTCTTTAGGAGTCTGAAAAACATGTTTGACTCCTAAAATGGGATTAGTTCATATAGAAAAGCATTTTACCCATCGTTATTGCCAAATTGGAGCATTGTATGGGGTACAGCCTTGAGGAAGTTAGCCTATAGCCCTTTCTGACCCCCCCATGTGCACCATCACCCACTGAAGACATGCCACCATAGTGTAAACTGAAGCCAACAAGCAAGAAACTTTATTCTCACATGACAATGTCGCCTTTACCTTTCCAACCAAAATGAAGTGGAGCACACCAAAAAACACATAAAGACAAACCCGTATCACGTATCAAGGTCACACGTCTGTACAACAACAATATGTGATAACCACATACAACAAATGCATTGCAAAACCATAACATTAGTATTGAGTCAAAAACAACAAAAGTCAAGTATTATGGACATTTACATCACAGTTATATGTCACTCTTCAAATTCTTTATCTGTATGTTGTGCACAAATTTGTTCTTCCTTTTCAATCTTGTTGTATCAACAATAATCATCCACCCACAGCGGTAAAGGTTTCAACCCCGTGTGCACAAGTCAGATTTCTAAAACAATTCAACAATTTCTGCTCTCAACTCTTGGTGGTCTACAGCTATAAGGCCACACTTCATCAAAAGTTTATACAAAAAAAGGGGCGCTAATCTATATTCCATGTTTATCAACCAATTATTGAACATTATTCAAACTAATCCAATCCACAGGCCAATAACTTCTTCTTTATCAATATTCTTATAGGGTCTATAATCTACACATAGATCATGTATTATGACTTCATTCTGTATTTCATCTATTAATCCTCATTGCTGTGTGTATTAATGTATAATTACCTGGAATCTTATCTGGCTTGATATTCTAGATCCGAAGTCCAAGACTTTTTTTAACAAACTTCCTGTATTCCTGTCCTCAATCCTATTTTGGTCAAAAAAAATATTATTTAGATAAAACCCTTATAATTGCTATTTAATTTAAAGGTCATATGCTAACCAACATACCTTATTTCCTATATCAAGGTTTTAATCCCAGAATCCCAAACTTCACAATATCCATCTAGCTTCATACATGACGTTAATCCCTCGTGGTATTTACTGCAATACAAAAGGCACTCATGTCCTATGTGTGTCAACATAATGCTTCGGTCTCTAATATTTAAACATCCGTGCGCTCATCACGCTACCGAAATTATCATTAACTGTTTCTTTAACCCTGTCAGCTCACCTTAACTCACCATGTTATTATCCTTTTTCTACAAAATCTTCTCTCAATACGCCTAATTGTATCTCAAATCCCCATGTCATCCACTCACCGGTCCAAAAAACCCATTTGTTGTTTCCCTGAACTGTCGGTCTGATAAATCCCGCCGTTGGGAAACATTGACAGCCTCATCATAATTAAACGTGCTGTCAACCTATCAGATTGAGATTCCAATTAACACTCACACCAATAGTGTTCGTCCCTTTCTATGTCATCATTCTCAGCATTTCATTAGGTTTCCTCTTCAGTCCGCTATCAATAGAAACCAATCAGCACTGTCGGCGGCCTTTTGCCTCCCAGTGTCAACGGTACCGGCTCACGTTCCCTAGTGCTGCAATGTAACAAATATTATAGTCCCAGCCTATTGGCGTTCGCATTTCAGAATATATGACTATTGGTCAACAGACGTAACCAATACCATACTCTCTTTCTCAACTCTGCCATTTTTACATCACTGGCTTACTTTCCCCACTGCTCCAATGTAAAAAGTTTTAAAGTCACATCATATTGGTATTTCACCTTTCTGGATGCAACGCTATTGGTCAATTGAAGTGACCAATTCTATTCTCAATTCCACACGTAATATTAATAAACTTAAAGTCCGGGGACGCTTTTTTCTTATGTCAATACGTTTCCTGTTGTTACTTATCCTGCATAATATAATTTTTTAATTAATTTTTTTAAGTTATCTCCGTGGTCCACCATCAACTACGATCTTTATACTCACTGTGCTTCCATTTCTTCACCGTCTTGTCCAGTGCTATACTGTGTTTTGTTCTTACCAGTCACATTCTGTTCGTAAATAGGCTTAAAATTACGTTTTACCGATCGTGACCAATATCATGTTCTATATTTCAACTCATTCATACAATAAGGAATATTCTAAATCTACGAACTCCTTTACTCTAAAGCGGTATATTTTAAGTACCTACTTTCCCTACAAGATGTGGTAGGTTTGACCACTATGCTAAATTATGGTAAATATTTGGTACTGAGTTATTTATACTACTCTCCTTAGTAATCACTGTTAGTCATTCCTTATGCCTACTCCACAATTACCTGTTATACATCCGATCTGAAGATGCCCCAACTAATGTCAAGTCTACTCGGTCAATAATAAACCACTATTTGTTGCCTCCAGCTGTTAAGTGTACACAACCGTTCTTCACTACAGTAAGTTCCCAATACTAGTGCCTATTTCAGATGTTACTAAGTAATGTTCCCATCCCTTGGACGCTCTCACTGAATTGGAGCTAACTAAAAAAAAAATGTAGTTCATTGTCACTGTTAAGCCCCATGGTCACTGCTCTACATCTACTTATCCATCTCGCTTCTTGCTGCCGTAAATGCAATTCCCAATCACCACCCCTGGCTCTTGGTATTATTCTTTGATTCCCATGAAACTTAATCCCCACTTTCTCCTCATGATTTTCTTTAATATGTTGAAAAATAGGAGATTTCATGTCTTCGTTGACAATAGCTCTCTTGTGTTCCTGCATTCTCAGTTTCAAAATTCTTTTTGTGCTCCCAATGTAAATATTATAACATTCACACTGAATTATAGAAACAACCCCAACACTATTGCAATTAATGAATTAATTTATCTTATATATTTTCTTGGTATTATAACTGAACTCCTTAATTCGATTAATTCCTGATTCACATATGTTGCAAGAACCACATGTAAAGAATCGTTTAGGTGGTAGTAGGAGCCAGTTTCCTCCCTGAAGTCTTGGGGTTTCAAGATAATTCCTAGTCACTACACTTCCTATAGTAGGACATTTCCTAAAGGTTACTGTCGGTTTGTCAGAGATAACATCTATTAATCCCAGTACAACTTTCAGTAAATTCCAATTTTTCCTCAATATTTTATAAATTTGATTTTGGTGCATACTATATGTGGAGATGAAAGCCACTCTTTCTCTAGTTGGATTTATTTTCTTCTGTACTAGAGTGGATTCTCTCTTAACTAACTTTACCCTTTTTTTTGCTTTTTCCAAACAATCCTGTGAATAACTTTGTCCTGCTAGTCTCTGTTGTAGTTCTTCTAATGCTTCTCCAAAATCTTTATCCAAATTGCAATTGCGTCTAATCCTGATCATTTCACCATATGGAATGCCTTTTATTACCGCTGGTGGATGTGAACTGTCTGCTCTCAAAATAGAATTTGTGGCTGTTTGTTTACAAAACAATCTACTTTGAACTTTATCATCAACAATAAATAATTCCACATCTAAAAATGTAATCCTGTTCTTGTGGTGGCACGTGGTAAATTTGATATTATAATCATTGTCATTTAGAAATTCAAAACAATCTGTTAACTCTCTATCAGAACCTCTCCAAATCATCAAAACAGCATCGATAAATCGTCTCGAAAATAAAATTGAATCTATCCACTTAGGAGCTCTCCTGCCCCAGGCATGCTCCCTCTCAAACCAACCCATGAATAGGTTGGCATAAGAGGGAGCAAACCAGGAACCTATTGCTGTGCCCCTGATTTGGTGATACCACATTCCTTCAAATAGGAAAAAAAACATATTTTGATATCAAAGTACTCATTTCTGCAATCATCATGGAATGATTTAAAAGACTTGCGCTTCTGCTCCCTAAAAAGTGATTCATGGCTAGCTCTCCTTTCTCATTCCCTATAAACGTGTAAAGCCCTATAACATCCAAAGTTACAAAGTTCCCACACTATATCCTGTATTTTATCCAACACATCCATGGTGTCCCTGATATACAAGGGTAAATTCATGACCAATGGTTTTAAAAATAGAGCTACAAACTCTGAAATGTGTTCAGTTAAACTACCTATACTAGAATCTATAGGTCTGCCTGGTGGGTTCTGGAGTGACTTGTGTATCTTGGGCAGAATGTATATGAAAGGAAATGTTGAGTTTATCATGTTTAAATATTTGTATTCATGCTCATCCAATAAACCTTCTTCTTTCCAAGAATATAATCTTTCAGATATATATCTGCCTGTTTCTTTGGTAGGATTATGGTTCAATATCCTGTAACAATTAATATCCTCTAGTTGTCTTTTAACCTCATTAATGTAATCCTCTCTTTTCATAAGAACAATATTTCTACCTTTGTCCGCTGGACGTGTTACTATACTGTCATCCTTCCTAATACTCTTGATAGCTAACCTTTCTTCTTTGGACAAATTATCTTTCTTTCCATAGACACTCCCATGCCTCCTATCATGATCTTCTAGTCTATGTAGATCTTCCAATGATTGTTTGACAAATAAATCAATTGCAGCATATTGCGGATCCTGTGGTGTGAATTTGGATGCTGGTTTTATGCCACTAGTACAATCCTAATCTACTTCAATGTCCAATAATGTTGCCACATCTTTAACCACCAAATTCTCACCTTCTGTAATTGAAACAAGTGTTTGCACATCCCTTAAGTGTGCTATAGATACCTCAGAGCTTACACTTCTAGCATAAGGAATCACCGGTTTATCAACAGTTGCAAGAAAACGTTTTAATCCAATTTTCTTGCAAATTTGTATAAATCAATTTCCATGTCTGTAAAATTACAATGATTGTTTGGACAAAATGACAAACCTCTCTGTAATACTGACAATTCATACTTATTCAAAACACGGTCAGATAAATTGATCACTTTAAGATCACAGTCTTGTTTCCCTAATTCGTTTTCACCTGTCACATTATCTACTTCCTGAAATTGTCCTGACTCCGAGTTCCTATCCTTATACTGTCTGTGCCTCCGCTTGCCTTGCCTGGTTTATGGGGCACTTTTTTCTTCCCTCTTCTTATCCACTGAATTCCCTCGGAAAAAGAGGAACATTTAGCTGGTCTGAGGTCTGGTGTACTCGCTGCCCCTTCTCCTCATTAGATGAGAGGCCTGAACTACTGTAACTCACTGAACTTAAGTCACCCTGTGACTCCACTCCACCTGTTGCCTTTGGTTTCTGAACATCATCGAAACCTCTGCCGAACGTTAACACTCTTCCTTGATTATAGTCATGCTCATCTCTCCTAATCTTGCTTAGCTTTTCCTCTTTGATTTGTAACTGGTGTTTGTTAATCACTTCCTTTAATATGACATAACTTTTGTCAGTTAATTCAATCAAATTCATGTCTTTGATTTCTTTCTCTAACTCTGTTATCTGCTTCTTTAGTTTCTCCACTTTTCTCTCTGCATTTTTAATTAAAATATACATCATACAAAAAGATGACGAATGTAGATTCTCCTCCCATTCCTTCAACAAATCCTCATCCTAGTCATCGAATGTAGGGACAATAAGTATTCTTAGGCTTCTAGGCACTCTTTTCTGATCGACATAATTTTTCAAAGTGATGCCATCCCAACACTTCGATAGCTCCAATTTTTTTAATTTGTCTAGTTTCAATTTTTTTTGTCTTAAACTGTTACTCGAAGAATCCTTTTTGTCTTAAACTGTTACTCGAAGAATCCTTTATATTTTCCTTATGTTGTTACTGCAGTCTTGTTAATTGTATGGTTTATGTCTATACGATTGTTTGTTTCACATAGAAACTGGACCCCTGAAGATTATTTGTACATTGCAAATAAAAACAATACAGCACCGTACTATACACTACATTAAATTAAAATACAATATACTACAACACAATACTACAAAATGCAATATTAAAGATGCGAAGGTCAATTGTTTAATCCCTTCCCTTCAGTTCTTTACTATCATCAAGTAACACTATACAAAAGCCCGTATCTCTTGGGTGCCATGTCAGGGTTGTTGACTTTTCACCAATCAGTGGGTTTAATTGAAGCTGCTTTAATTTCTCCTTTGCCCTATTAAATAGAAATATTTTACCTACTTGAAATATGGTGGTTTCTCTATTGGCAACTCAGGCTTGAAGGCAAAGACCTTTTTGAGGACCACAAGATCTCCAGGATGAGATAAAATTAAGACATTTTGCTACATGATTGTGAACCCAACTACAAGTGGGAGTCCAGGAAACTAGACAGCCTTCTGTTTTATTTTAGAAATCAATACCACCACTTTTTTCATAATTTTGCTAAAACATTATACTGTATAATTTGTAAAGATTTGCTGATGCATGGTACATACAAATAGTAATGTTTCATATTCTAAAAAGGTAATTTTTCTCATTGACTCTCAAATATTCCCATTTGTGTACAAGTTATAAAATCATGAATGGAAAGAGATGGGAATTTCTAGCAATACTCATTTACACATATTTTTAGGAAGGCCATCTGCTCTGATAAATACACATTTACATTTTCTTTAACAACTGTTTGAGAGTTAGATATAGTTCCTATAGAACCTTCATGGCTTACAAAATAACTAAGGGGCATATTTACAAGCTCCTTTGCATCACTTTTGCACCACGCAACATGATGCAAGAGTGACACAAATCAAAAATGAGATTTATGAAGCCACAGAAGGACACCTTGCGTGGCTTCATAAATCTCGAGTAATGCATCACAGGGCAAATCACTGCATTGCATTGCTCTGTGTCAGGGAGGTGTTTCCATGGGTGTTCCCACGCAACATCCATGGATTTTGACGCATTCCCAGACTTACCAGAAGTGGTAGACCTGGGCATGCGCCTAGGTGAGGCGTAACAAGGGAAAATATGTTTATTTCTCCTCATTATTTCCTCTTTTTTTGAGTGCTGAATTCTGCAGCACACATAGAAAAAGGAAAATGCCTCAGGGGATTGTTTTTGTGCAAGAAGGTATCCCTTCCTGCACAAAAATATTCCTCCTAACAACTCAGGCCCGCTTGCAACACGGTGCAAGGGTGGCTGCATTGGAGCTAGGCAGCTAAAAGGGCTCCAGCACAGATGAACAGTCAGGAATATGCCATATTGACTTAAACATGGTGCATTCCTGCCCTTTCCGTGTCACGGGGTGCAGTGCAGCACGGTGACTTGCAGCGCTGCACTCTGCGACTTGGCCATAAATATGGCCCTAAGGGGTCATTTATGAGCAAGTGACACAGTGCAACACCACAAGCCACCTTACTGCACTGCATGACACGCAAAGGACTGGAATGTGCCATAATTAAGTCAACACAGAGCATTCCTGTCTATTCCCTTGCGCTGGCACCCTTTTAGCAGCCTTGCGCCAATGCAGGTCCTCTTGCACCATGGAGCAAGGGTGCCTGTGTTGCATACAGGATTGTTTTCATGCAGGAATGCTCACATTCATGCACAAAAACAATCCTGGGAGGCATATTCTTATTTCTAAGTGTGCTGCACAATGCAGCACACATAGAAAGAGGAAGAAACGAGGAGAAATAGAGATATTTGTCCTTGTTACGCCTCCCCTGGGACGGTGTAGGATTTTGGCACATTCCCAGGTTTACAATCTCTTATAAAACTGTGAATGCGCCAAAATCTATGGGAGTTGCATGGGAACACCAACGCAACACCCACGGAATGCCTACCCAGCGCAGAGTAACGCAACGTAGCAATTTGCGCTGCATTGCGTTACTCCAGATTTGTGAAGCCACTCAGAGCCACACAAAGTGGCTTTTCGTGGCTTCAACAATCTAACATGGAGGTTTGTGTCACGCATGTACCGATTTGCATGGTGCAAACGTGACGCAAGCCTCTCATAAATAATCCCCTAGTTGTTGCATTGGAGTCCTGCCACGCGGCAACAACTAGGACTACATAGCTTTTTGAGCCACTCTGTCACATACTTGGAGCCAATACAGTTTGTTATATTGACCTTATATAGCCCTTGTACATTCTGAAAGCTCCTTACAATGGTGCTGTTTGTCTCATTACGTACACCTTTCTTTATTAATGCATAGTTTTATGTTACTTTTACCGCTCTTTTAAACTTCTTCAACAGACAGTGGGAGACTTAGAAAATGACATAAATGTTCCATGTGCGCAATTGTCAATTATTCTGCAGCCAATTACACTTTTTTTCCCTAAGCTAAAATATCCCTGACAGATAACATTTACATTCTGTCTGCATTCGAGAAATGCCCTTCAACAGATTAATAGATGAATAGGGTGGGAATAATAGCTTTTGTTTTTTCATTGTGCTTGAAAGGCCCAGTCTCTTATTCAAGAGGGAAAAAATACTATGTAGAAAATGATATCCTTTGTGTTGGATTTCGAATACTGAAGTGAGCAGTAATTACACAGGTATTGCTCCATTGTCATTATCACCATAAGAAAGAATCAAGACTACACAGAGGCCTCAGTCTCTAGGTTACTTAAAGAAGTATACAAAAATAAGCAGAGATTTGGGTTTTAAAAGGTTAAACCACTGGCTTTGCCAATTCATGTTTATTAGCCAAAGTTTCTTGAAATATATATATTCATGGCTGGAAATTACTCATGTCCAGATTACCCCTAATGCCTCCACATGTGTGCTGACATGTGTGCATGCGTGAATTGTGACACATGTGCATGCATGTGTGATGACGCACATGGATGCACATCAAGTGACACATGGGACCGTATTATACATTTCGCCTTCAGGTCACATTGGGCGTCTCTGCTCACTCTGTGCACCCCATGGGCATGAGGGTATTACAGAAGGGGCTGCAGATGCTTGTGAGTCCTCTTCTACAAAACCGACATTTAGCACCAGTGCTATCTTCAGAGGGCGTTCCTTCATTTGCATGGGGAAAAGGCCCCATGGAAATCAGGGAATCCCATTGCCTCTGCATCATATTATGGATGAGGAGGCAGAGGCAAACATGTCCTTAGGAGATGTACTGAAGGTGCGTCACAAAAAGGTTCAGTGTGCCTACTAAAGACAGCCCTCTGAAGGGGGAAGTGGGGGGGGGGGGGTCCCGTGGATCCCTCCCAGTCACTCACTGCACCTGCCATCAAGGGGATCTCTGTCACCTCTACAAAGTGCAGGCGGCATGCCGCCTGCACTGTAAAACTCAGAGTGGCTTTGAAGGAGCCACTCTGGGGCAGATTTACAAGCCCCTTGCGCCACTTTTGCGTCACTTTTAACATGGGAAAAGTGACGCCAAAGGGGCGCAAGGGGCTTGTAAATCTGCCCCTCTGTATTTTGAGCAGCGCATTTTTTTTCCAATGAGGTGCACTATCCCAGTTTGCACCAGGTGCACCTTTTCAAAGGTGCCCCATGGCACAAACGGAAAGTGCACTTTATACATATTACGGCCCATGGTGGGCATGTTTAATTTACTGATTAAACATGGTGGGTGGCCAAGGTAAAGTAGTCAATTAAAAGTAAAAAACAAAGTGTGTGAGTACATAAAAAGAAAGTGAGCTGCCTGGTGACAATTTTCAGCCAGCAGGTCCTCGTAAATAAATAAATGTACAACAAAAAGTGGTATGAAGAGTGGGGCAGATTGCATTTGGGAGAGATTAATGAGGAAGGGAGTAAAAATGCTGAGCTCGTGCGAATACAGGAATAAGCCGCTGAATGAGCGAAGATACACATGCACTCCCTTGGAGTGGTAAATGCTGAATGGGACAAAAAGTGCCATCAAGCCAGCAGTGGACAGGTACAACTCATTCAATCAGAACATTGTGAGAAGAAGATGCTCCTGGGAGGCACAAACATAAGAATAAAGAAGAAAGGTATTGGTCAAAAACGGATACATGTAATACGCAACAAAGCTATCCAATAATGAGCAAAGCGCTGAAGCAAAGCCCATTCTAAGTAAATGTGCATTGGAAATACCAGCTTAGGCTGTGTCTAGCTGAGGCCTAATAACAAACCTGAGATGTGCAAAAGGGGATCTGTAAAGATTCATGCTATACTGCACTATTCAGCTCTTTTTCATCAATGGTTCCCGGGGACCCCAGTGACCCTGCCAATCATGCATCTCTGCTTTCTTCTCTGTGGTTGTGGCTCATCAGAAAAGTCGTACGAAAAATAGGCGCATATGTAGCATGGAAATGTACCACTAGTGAAGAATTCCAGAAAGCCTTGAATGCCAATAAGAATTCAAGGGATTCTGGGCAACATCCAGGGCACCAATTCTCAAATGTTATCCTTTTATAATGAGCAGTATTTATTGTCAAATACCAATGCTATTCATACTGCCCATTCTGTCATGTGGCATACTCAGTGCCACCAACTCAATTGAAAGTCATGGCAAATTCATACAAATCGGTTGTAATACAAACACATCTGATAAGATGCAGGATGGAGAACTAATGCTGATGAAAAAATTTTAAATATGTAAATTGACCACCTTTTGTAACTCAGGGCCAGAGGTACGAAAATTAGGAATACCGTTTTCCGAATTGTGATTCTCTCCGAATCGCAATTAGGAAATCGGTATTCCTGATGTATGAAACTCTTTTGAGTTTCATTAATGATTTCTAGTGGGGTCACAAATAGACCTGCCGCATGCATATTAATGAGGTAGGTTACAATTTGTGACCCATTCCGAATCGCAGCCATCACAGAGATGGTGGCCTGCTGAGGTCAGAAGACAACCATGTCTGTGATTGCTTTTTTTTTAAACTATAATCTTTTTTTCAAATGCAACCGTGTTTAAAAAGAAAAAAATGAAACTCTGCAGTTTCATTTTTAGGAGTGGGCTGTAATCTGTGGGACCATTGCCTGCTCTTAAAACATTTTTTTTAACATTCTCAAAGGAGAAGGGGTCCCCAAGTAAACCATTCCCCTTTGCGAATGGGTTACCACTAGTTTTAAACTGGTGGTAAAGAGTTATTGTTTTCCAACCAGAATTTAGTCGCAAAAAATTAATACATACCATTTTGATTCAGAATTTGGAAGTAACATCCCTTCCAAATACCGATGCCATTCGGTGACAGGGTTACCAAATCGCAATTTGCCTTTTGTACTTTATAAAATGCTTTTTTGGGGTCACCAATGGCCAAATTCTGGGAATCGGGCTGTTTGCAACTGCGAAAAAGCTTTATACATCTGGCCTTAGTCCTTTTTTATGAACGGAATTTTAATTCTGATGGGGTCCCAATCGTAAATATGAGAACTATAGGAATACCACAGATCTGTTTAGTTTCAACTGTAAATTTCAGTTGCTAAAAGCGTTTTAATATACCAGTGAAACTCTGGGGGGTAATGAGGAATTACCAGAGAGCCCCCATCGAATTGGAATTATCAATCACTCAGTGAATCCTCATTTCTCATTCCTCAATTCCCCCTGTAACCCCTGTTAACTCTACCCCCCCCTCTCCCCCCCACCCCAGTTACTTGTACCCCTGGTATTGGTAACTCTGGGAAGGAGGAAACATAACAGGCCAGTGGTAATAATGGAGCCTGTGTCTTTCTTTACCTCTTGATCTTAACAAAAAGAAGGCACCGTAACGTTTACTACAAATAGTTTTGCCCTCAAAAGAGAATCTGTCACAAACAATGACACGACAAAACAGTATTTGTTGAACTGCGTTTGGATAACACAAAAATAAGAGTCTTTCTCGGCTAGCAAAATAAATGAGTCACAAGTCATTTTTGTCAACCAACCATTACATATGTCCTGTTTATGGGCCACACAGTCTGAGTTCTATGCCTCAGGAACAAAACCAGTCGAAAAGGCAAAAAGGAGAAATCTAGTTCACCGCGAGTCTCTTTTTCTGTGCATCGGGTACTTGCTGTGATCCTGTATTGTACTCCAGACGCATTAAATTATCTTCGTTTTACAGCTGCCCTATTTTCAGAGACGTTGTTTTTCTGTGTGGCAAAAGTGAGATTGCCATCACGATATTGCCCCCAAGAGAGAACAAAAATCACAGCAAGGACATGAAAATAGACTGTGGTGAGTTCTTCAATAGATTGTATTCCACCTCGTCCTGTTCCTCCACATCTTTCATATAATGCTTTTCCACAAAATCGTGAATTTTAATTTGTGAAAAGAAAGGGGCATATTATCAAGCCAGGCGATAAAATTATCGCCGCTTTAGCGGCAGAAAACTGCCGCTAAAGCGGCGATAATGGGCTTGATAATATGCTCTATGGAATTCCAATTGAAGCCCATGTTAGACGTCCTTCACATCTAACATGGGTTTCAATTGGACTTCCATAGAGCATATTATCAAGCCCATTATCGCCGTTTTAGCGGCAGCTTTCTGCCGCTAAAGCGGCGATACTTTTATCGCCTGGCTTTTTAATATGCCCCAAAGTACTTAGGGGCATATCATCAACGAGGCGATAAAAAATTATCACCGCTTTTGCATCCGTTTTCGGACAAAAGCGGCGATAATTTTATCGCCTAATCAGCAAAGTCACGCTATCGCGTGAATCCTTGCATTATCGCCTGTTTCCTGAACTCCCAGCTTTGCATCTCTAATGAGATGCAAAGTGGGTGTTCCTGCCCTGACATAACTGGAGAAATGTCTCTAAGCGACATCTCTCCAATTATCAATGGGCACGCTAACCTGCAGAGCGACAAGCAAAGTAGTGATAACCTCTGTTATCGCTACTTTCCTTGTGCCTGCATTTAGTTTGACTTAGCCATTATATCCTATGTAAGGTGGATGTCATGGCTAAGTATGCCTTGCCCTTTCATCAAGCTATCGCCAAACTTTGTGAGATTATCGCTGGATTTCCAGCAATAATATCACATTTGGCTGTTAGCGCTTGGAATTTTATCGCTTTTGAGATAAGCGTTGCTAATAGCACGCTCTCTCAGCGATAAAATTCCACGTTACCTGGCGATAATTATCCTAGCGCTAAGTGTGCTTAGCGATAATTATCGCTGGTCCTTGACGATATGCATTTGATATTGTTATCCGAAAAATCGTTTGCGACATCCTTTAAGAGCTCTCTCAGATAAAGCTGTAAACATCAATGTTTCAAGTCAGAGCAGGAGCGATCTGCAGAAACTCGTCATCGTTCAAAACAAAGTTCTAATAATGAAGGTTTTTGAGTTATATGGTGCCCATTGCCAGATTTGGTGCATCAAACGTATGTCTGTTGTTTTTGTATTTTGCATTATGTGTTTCAACGGTTGCTGTCAAAATATTGAGCACAAAAATATTATACTACAAAATTATCAGAGCCAGAACACTCCTAACAAGAAATCATGAAGGTTATTTTATGTAGGTAAGTATACATTTATTATTCTTTTTGCCACATTTACTTACTTTGAAAAAAAAACTATATATATATACACATACACACACACACACATTAGGAAATAAAATTCACTGAAAAAAAATAAAATAACGGAAATAGAATTTTAAAAAACCTTAGCAATTCACTGAAAAAATAAAGGTTCCAGGGATGTTTTAGTTAGGCTGAGATTTCACTCCTACAAAACCAGTGATATTCAGCAGTTATAGTTACCTGAGCTAACTATAACCTATGCGCCCGCAATGCATTGCTTATGACCTCACTTATTAAATCACGAATGACAGGGTAGGTGACATCACTGATGACATCACAAATGACATTACTGAGTACTCAGATGGACACCAACCACATAAGCAAACCAGCGACAGGTGTGGGTGGAAAGAGCTACACACCCCGAGCAGCCTGATCAACGACAAAATCCACCTGTCCCTTTACATGTGTTTAATGCACATATGCATAAGCATTCAGGATTGTATATGTTGAACAGCCATTCAATCCAATACAATAGGAATGTACTGTGTGCCGCTACCTGAATAGTAACTGTAGAACTGTAGGCTATTTAACTACATTGTTGGGTAGTGTTAAAACTGTCATTGGTTTGCAGCAAAGGGCCATCTTGTTAAATGGTGTTCTAATACATTTTACACCCTAACCAGGGGTTATCAAACAAAGTGATATTCCAGGACTTTTATTATGGGTGATCGCTGCTGACGTATGCTTGGGTAAGAGGACAGGGTATTAACTTGTACTGTACTACGACTTAGAGACATGGAATGGCAAAGGAGGTGAACTGTCGCCTAAGAAACTGAAAATGGGTTGTTGCATTTGAAGCCCACCCACAGGGGAAAGGGGTTTCAAGTCTACACTGAGAAATGGTGAAGGGACTGCACAGTCTGCCACCCTTGCAGGGATGAGGTGATGCCAGGTGGAAAGGGGTCACACACAGAACCACGTCAAAAGCACTATTCCTCCCCCTGGAGGCTCTGCAAAGAGGTGGTATGACTGAGGAAGGGCTATGCAATGAATTGGTTGGGAAATGAGGTTTTTAATCACTTTAGCGGTTGTGTCTGTATCCGATTCCACGGGGGGAGCGTGGGTGTCTGAAATGCACTGGTGGTCTGCAATCCATAAAACTATAGCCTACAGGCTTTCCAAAGCACAGCGAATTGATCTAAAACCCATTACGCGTGGTGTTTATAAATGATATACGTGTTTGTGTTGAGAGTGGGGCTGTTTGTTACCCAAAGGAGGAGTGAGTGCCCCTTGTAGAGGTTGTCAGCTGTTGGGGGGAGGTCTGTAACGTTGATCAAGTATATTTTTCACTGAAACCACTGATGACATGGGGCTGTTCCACTCTACAGTTGGGCTATACATTTTACAGCCTGGGTACAATTTGTAAATGAAAAGGCCTGTAACCATCAGAGGGAGAAGGAAGTGCAGGGGTATTTCACCTGTCCGCAGCACTGCGGTCCTAGCAGCGCTTCCACTGACTCTGGTGCTATTTCCCATAAGCTTGGTGTATCTCCTACTCTTCAACCATCTCCGAGAAATAAACCAGACACTTCGAAGAACAGACCAAAGCAGTAGATTTCAGAGCTGCATTGCCATCCCTGTTTTACTTTGCAATCTAGCCTTTCTGCACTTGCATTGTTGCACGTGAGAGGACCTGCCTTTTCTTGCCTGCCCGCGCAGTACCCCAGCATGTTGATCAATGTTGCCATAGGGAGGTGATGGTCCCTGGGGCATATTAAAGCCCCAAGAGAAGGGCTTGTGTGGCTAAACTACCTTTTAAAGTAAAAAGCCCTGGGGAGGAGGTGGTCCCTGGGCTAAATAGGCCCAATGGAGGGGGGGTTGCATGTCCGCCCTAACAAATTTAAATAATGGCCTGGAGAGGTTGTGGTCCCTGGGGCTAAACCGACTCCTAGGAGGGGGGCCCCGTGTGCCTCCCTCCTTTTTTTCTAAAATGTATGCCCCCAGGACCTGGCCCACCTAGGGGCTTTTTTATAAAACACGTGTGGGAGCCCAGGCTTGTCTTTGTTTTCACAGATCCACTGCGATTTCTGTGACATTTTTAAACGATTTTTTCTGCCTTGGTGGGGTGCCTCTGCGACACCACAACCAGAGCTAAGGGGTCAGGGTATTCCTACCCTGTCTCCTTTTCGTCTTTTTACAAGTGTTTTCTGGGATTCGGCTGAAGCTGAGCCCCAAGATGGCTGCCAACACTTCCTGCTTGAAGTGTTGGCAGCCAATCAGATCTCAACTCAAGATCAGGAGGGTTCACAGAGCCTTCGTGTCACTAGATATACACATTTTGATTTCTTTTAATAAGTCAAAAACTACTGAATGGATTTACACCAAATAACAAAAAAGGTTCCTTCTGGACCAAGACCATATGTAAAACACACAAGATGATGGACGGAATGTTGCACATTGGCAAAACATTCACCCCCAGTCACAGATCTGGGTTTAATCCATCGTTATTTTGCTCACCACGCCACCCCATTTCAGACATGGCCATATGCAAATCAGTCTTGACCCTGTGCCTCATGGGAACAGTCCATCCCGAAATGCCAAGCCATGTCTTTCCTGGACTGGAATCAAGCATCCTAGGACCGGATTCAGGGTTTCACCCTTCTTCAGCCAGTATAGCTTGACTCCAGTGGCGTAGTGAGCATGGGACCCTCGTCTGGGCATACCCTTCCCACATAGGGTGAACAGCAAAACACACAAGATGATGGACGGAATGTTGCACATTGGCAAAACATTCACCCCCAGTCACAGATCTGGGTTTAATCCATCGTTATTTGGCTCACCACGCCACCCCATTTCAGACATGGCCATATGCAAATCAGTCTTGACCCTGTGCCTCATGGGAACAGTCCAGCCCGAACTGCCAAGCCATGAATACCCTGGACTGGAATCAAGCATCCTAGGATCGGTTTCGGGGTTTCACCTCTCTTCAGCCAGGATAGCTTGACTCCAGTGAGCACTGGACCCACGTCTGGGCATACCCTTCCCACATAGGGTGAATAGCAAAACACACAAGATGATGGATGGAATGTTGCACATTGGCAAAACATTCACCCCCAGTCACAGATCTGGGTTTAATCCATTGTTATTTTGCTCACCACGCCACCCCATTTCAGACATGGCCATGTGCAAATCAGTCTTGACCCTGTGCCTCATGGGAACAGTCCAGCCCGAACTGCCAAGCCATGTCTTCCCTGGACCGAAATCAAGCATCCTATGACCGGTTTCGGGGTTTCATCCCTCTTCAGCCAGGATAGCTTGACTCCAGTGGCGTAGTGAGCACGGGACCCACGTCTGGGCATACCCTTCCCACATTGGCAAAACATTCACCCCCAGTCACAGATATGGGTTTAATCCATCGTTATTTTGCTCACCACGCCACCCCATTTCAAACATGGCCATATGCAAATCAGTCTTGACCCTGTGCCTTATGGGAACAGTCCAGCCCGAACTGCCAAGCCATGTCTTCCCTGGATCGGAATCAAGCATCCTATGACCGGTTTCGGGGTTTCATCCCTCTTCAGCCAGGATAGCTTGACTCCAGTGGCGTAGTGAGCACGGGACCCACGTCTGGGCATACCCTTCCCACATAGGGTGAACAGCAAAACTCACAAGATGATGGACGGAATGTTGCACATTGGCAAAACATTCACCCCCAGTCACAGATATGGGTTTAATCCATCGTTATTTTGCTCACCACGCCACCCCATTTCAAACATGGCCATATGCAAATCAGTCTTGACCCTGTGCCTTATGGGAACAGTCCAGCCCGAACTGCCAAGCCATGTCTTCCCTGGATCGGAATCAAGCATCCTAGGACCGGTTTCGAGGTTTCACCCCTCTTCAGCCATGATAGCTTGACTCCAGTGGCGTAGTGAGCACATAAGTTATAGTTAGCTCAGGTACCTATAACTGCTGAATTTCACTGGTTTTGTGTGAGTGAAATCTGAGCCTAACTATAACATCCCCTTAACCTTTGGTTTTTTCTCTGAAAAAATGTTTCTAATGAAATGCATTATATTCATACTGTATGCATCACAATCACTGGTAAGAGATTTTGCCACTCTTTAACTATGTATATAACTGGATCGATATGCCTAACTAAGTCTGCAAGTATATATGTTACTTTCTAAGTAAATGTGTCGTTAAGGGCAAGCAACTCTAACTAGCTATGTAAATGGCTGCATAAGTGTCTGAGTGAGTATATAAGTATATAAGTAGGCGATTGAGTGCCCAATTGGCTTTTTGAGTATGTGCATCTCTGAGTGGGTGAAAAACTCTCTGAATAGGTCTGTAAGTGTTTGAATGGGTATTTTAGTGGGTTTGTGACTGAGTGAGTCTGTGACTGGGAGTGTAAGTGTCTCAATGGCTCTGTGAATGCATGTGTGGATCTGTTACTGGATCTGTAAATGGGTGCATCAGTTTATAACTAGGTCTGTCAGTCAGTCTCTGAGTGTCTCAGTGATTCTCTGAGTGCATGTATTAGCCTCTGAGTAGTTCAGTGAGTGGATAAATGAGAATATGGGTTGGTCTGTCAGTGGGTGTATGAGTAGGACTGTGAGTGGGTACATAAGTGCCACAGTGAATCTGTGAATGGCTGTGCGAGTTTCTGATTGGGGGCCAAACTGTTTGAGGTATCTGTGAGTGCATGAATGAGTCGCTGAGTGGATCTATGAGTGGGTGTATGAGTACCTGATTGGATGTCTGAATGGGGCATTAATGTCTGAGTGGGTGTGTCAGTGGCTGACTGAGAGTCTGAGTAGGTCTGAGAGTGAATACATCTGTGTCTGAGTAGCTGCATCCATACGTCTCTCACTGAGCCTGTGAGTGGGTCCATGTGTCTCTGAATGGGTCTTTGACTGGGTGCATAAGTGTCTGAGCGAATCCATGACTGGGTGTCTAAGTGAGTCTGTGAGTGGATCCATGACTGTCTGAGTAAGTGCATGATGATTGACCCTCTGATCGAGACTGTGAGTGGCTGCATGAGTCTCTGTCTCTGTCACTGGGTGCATATGTGTTTGAGTGAGTTTGTAAGTGAGTGTGTGAGTGTATGAGTGGGTCTGTGAGTAGGTGCATGAGTCTCTGAATGGGTCTGTGTGTGGGTATATCAGTCGCTGAGTGGATCTGTGAGTGGGTGCATGAGTCCATGAGTGAATCTGTGAATAGGTGTGTCAGTGTCAGAGTGAGTCTGTGAGTGGGTGTGTTGCTCTTTGAGGGGTCTGTGAGTACATGAATGAGTCTCTGAGTGGATCTACAAGTGGGTGCATGAGTGAATAAATGAATCTGGTATCGGGTGCATTAGTGTCTGAGTGGGTCTGTGAATGTATGTCTGTTTGTCTCCATGACTCTGTAAGTGCATGCAGTGAATGTTTGAATCTATATTTTTTTATTAAAATCAGTGAGATTCACGACATGACGTTACACGTGGGAGGAGTTTACATTATTTTCTCACACAATTGACATACCGCATATGCCCCCTCATTACAGACATGCCAAAAGAGTACCCGTACACTAATCCCCATCTATACCTTTTTACAAATGGCTACATCCCCTAGGAACACATACTGCTTCCTAAAATGGTGGCCAAAGTATTTTTCTTTAATTGATTTAATATGATTTGCCCCCACCACAATGTTACAAGTGTGGCCATGCTGAGTGCTATGGTAATGTCGCGATTCTATCCAAGAAAGGAAATAAACAGATTTTGCTATTATAAACTCATGTCAAATCTGTAGAAGACCCCTACAGTATGCCAAAAGGATCAGGATACAGTGTTTAACAATTTTATGTATCCCCTGGGACCAGCCCCCACTCTACGAAATGGCAGTTACAACATTTTAGACGTCTTCTGACCTCCCAATTAGAGCACTTTTCCTGGCACATGCATTCGTTTAGGTGCACCTCGGGATTGTGGATCCACTGCGCCCTCTATATAGAACTGGAAATATCTTTAAATATCTCTGCAACTACTGACAGATTCACACCAAGTGACAAAAAGGCACTTCCCTGGACCAATATCTACCTTTTTGCCAAATTTGGTATAATTCCATTTAGCAGTTCAGGCTGTAGCGGTGTCTAAAGGTCCTATGGGAATTAACATAGGATAAAGCAATTTTATGACACCCCTTTTTCTCGACCCCCAATTGATGGATCACCCCAAAACTTTCCATGCACAACAATAAGCACATGGCACTTTTTGTGGAAACATTCGTGAAGATTCGTCAAGCTACGTCAAAGATACAGACAAGTCAAAAAACGCTTTTCCCATGGAAACTCCATCCAAACTACTACAGTTACCTACCTACAACCGCCAGTAAGTAATATGTATATATATATATATATAAATATATATTACCTACTGGCGGTCGCCAGTAGGTAGTTATAGTTAGGACCTTGTTTCTATTCAAAAAGCGTTTTTTCTTTTCCCAATAACTTTGGTGCCGGTTAACGAATCTTCGCGAAATTTTGAAAAGTAGTGGCCTGCTCCGGTCAGCATCTGTCTTAAAAATTTTGTGGTGATTTGACAAGTGGGGGCCCGAGAAAAAAGGCGGGTCCCAAAGCACATTTTCCCCATGTTAATTTCCATACGAAACTTTAGACAAAGCTACAGCCCGAACTGCTGAACGGAAATACACCAGAGTTGGCAAAAAGGTAGGTCTTGGTTCAGAAAGAGCCCTTTTTAGGTCTCGTCTGAGACAGCGCTTTAGCGCTGCTCTGGCGAGACTTATAGTAAGCGAGTTTTGGAAGTGCAAACAGTGCTTTTCAGGCCTCCAAATACAGTGCATGTGCCCTGGGCGCGCGCACCATTTGGCAGCCTGAAAAGCACTGCCTGATCACTTGCTTTGATGTCCTCAGTGAGCCGCGGGGCCACTGAGGACATCAGAGTGCACACCATTTGCCACCCCCTTGTTTTTTCCTTTGATCCCTATCTTTCCCTTCCTCAATCTCACCCTCTCCCTGCCTTTTACAACTGCGGCCCGCACCACTGCGCCCGCCCCCACTCCCCCCTCCCACTCCCTCCTCGTCAGGTTCAGTGCGCTCTTGTTCTGTGCCACTTGTTTTTCCTCGTTTTTTGTGCCTTTCTGCCCTCTGTTCCACTCGTTTTCCCTCTTTTTGTGCCTTTCTGTCCTCTGTTACACTCGTTTTCCCTCTTTTTTTGTTCCTTTCTGCCCTCTGCTCCTCTCGTTTTTGTGCCCTTCTGCCCTCTGTTCCACTCGTTTTTGTGCCCTTCTGCCCTCTGTTCCACTCGTTTTTGTGCCCTTCTGCCCTCTGTTCCACTCGTTTTTTGTGTGACTTTCTGCCCTCTGCTCCTCTCGTCTTTTGTGCCCTTCTGCGCCACTCTTTTTTGTGCCTTTCTGCCCTCTGTTCCACTCGTTTCCCTCTTTTTTTTTTTTGTGCCTTTCTGCCCTCTGTTCCACTCGTTTTTTTGTGCCCTTCTGCCCTCTGTGCCACTCGTTTTTCGTGCGTTTCTGCCCTCTGTTCCTTTCGTTTTTCTGTACCGGCTTGTGTGGAAACGCATATAATTGGGTGAGTATCTGTGCTTTTATCTGTGTATGCTTATTTTGCTTGCATAGCACTTGGTGAATATCTGAGAGTGTGGGTTTGTGTGCCTTTTTGAGCTAACCAGGGACATTTCCACCTTAAAGATCAGGGAAAATATTTTAATCAAGAAATATTTCCATGGTTTGTCAAATGTCCTGGGCATACGCTGGTATTCAGTGAATATAAAAACGTGTGTGCATTGCAATGTTTGTGCAATTATATGCATTTAACAACAAATACATAGACAAAAAGAATGCTCTACAAATAGCAGAACTGTTGCTGCGTAATTGTGCACCGTTTCACACCAAGAACATATCAAATTAACTGCTTGTCTCCAAGCCACGCCCTTAGCTTCGCTCCTTCTGTTACATTTAGTTAGTGCCTGCATTTATTTTTTTTTCCATTTAAAGCACTGATGCTTCCAAGTACATAATTCTCCATTAGTCTGTACACGTTTGCCTAGATCTCTGAATAATAATAGGTTCAATAACTCGAAAGAGAAAAATATACAAGAACAGTATTTCTTACGAAACGTCCCTAAACCTATAAAAATTAGCAGAAAAGAAGTTGGTCATTTAAAGAAGCAGCGAGTGCTTTCCTAAGAAGAGCTCTTCAGGAACCAGCCAGCGCCACGTTGACTGCAAGGTGACATGTTTACGTAGGACCACGTTCCCAGAACAGATGGCTGGCTTGTCTTTACCCACGCAGAGGAAAGGAAATTAGGGCTGCACACAGAACAAGCATTTGCAATGCAATAGGTCTCGCATTTGCAAAAGTTTAAGCTATTGGCATTGTTCATGACAATGCCTTTTTTAATCTATTTTATAAAACAAACACATAATGGCATTTATTTATCATTTACAAAGCCAATAGCTAGTGTTGCATTATTATTAGCAATGCCAGCTGCTCACACTTTTATAATGCGAGACCTATTGCATTGCAAATGCTTGTTTTAAGTGGTGTAAATCCGTTGAGTAGTTCCTGAGAAATTAGAACAAGAATAAGTTTCGATATCTGTGGGCGCGATTGGTTCGCGAACCCTCCCGGGCACGAGCTTCACTCTGATTGGCTGCCAACACTCCAAACCAGGAAGTGTTTGCAGCCATCGTGTGACTCGGTAGAACCGAGTCACAAGAAAACAGTAAAACAAAGATAAAAAACAAGAAAAGGGAGCTGGGTAGAAATGCCCTGACCCCCTAGTCCTGCTCAGGGGGTCCCACATCGACCCCTAGGGCCCAAAAAAGCATTATTTTTATATAATTTCAGCGGAATTCACATTGGGGAAGTGAATCCCGCCGACATTATTTAAAAAAATTAGGCGGTGTATGCGGGGGCACGTGGCCCCTCTAGGCCCCCGGGAGCCACCTTCCCGGGGCTATGCTGATGATGTGCAGGGCGGCATGCGGCCCCCCGCAGCCCCGGGGACCGCCACCTCCTGTGTTTATTAAAAAAAAAAAAATAAGTGTGGGAGCAAGAGCCCCCACATGCCCCAGGGACCACTACCTCCCCGGGGCAATAATTATTTAAATGCGGGGTCTGTTAGGGACCCCCAGGCCCTGGGGACCACCACCTTCCTGGGGCTTTAAACATTGGGAGGGGGGCACATGGCCCCCCTCCTGGAGCCCTTGATGGCCCTGGGGACCGCCACCCCCCAGGGCCGGCTCCTGCAGTGCCCCCCACGCGGCCCACCTCCCGCAATAAAATAAAATAAAAAGAGGCACAGCCCTGGGGGATGGGGTCCCCGGGGCCAATTAAAGCCTCAGGGGGGCCACGCAGCCCCCCTTCTTGAACAATATTTAAAAAATATTAAAAAATATGTGGCCATCCCTAGGGGATAGGGTCACCTTTCCCGCTTTTTTTTTAATTGTAAGAAACAGGGCAGGCCCTGGGACATGGGGTCATAGGGCCCCAAATAATGTAAAAGAAGTGGGACACACAGCCCCCTTCTAAAAAAATTAAATGAAATGAAAAGCCGCCATTGTGCCGGAGGCCCTGCCCCCTCCCTGCAGCACTCAGCAAACTCGCCTCCTTGCGCGTTGTAAGTTGGGTAATTAATTCCCCTCCAATACTGAGGGTCCCTGGGGGCCAACTAGCCCACCAGGTACCTCCAGTATGCGTCACAGAGCTGCGTTGCAGAGAGGTGTTCCAAGTCCACGCCCCTTTTTACACCTCTCTGCAATGCAGCTCTGTGGCGCTTACTGGAGGTACCTGGTGGGCTAGTTTGCCCCCAAGGACCCTCAGGAATCAAGGGGGATTAATCCCCCAATTTACAATGTGCCAGGGGGCGCAGTTGCACAGTGGTGCAGGAAGGGGGCGGGGCCTAACAAAACAAGTTTGCAAATGTGCCCTCTGGCGCGTTGTGAATTGGGGGATTCAGTTCCCTTGAATCCTGAGGGTCCCTGGCGGCCAACTAGCCCACCAGGGACCTCCAGTATGCACCACAGAGCTGCGTTGAAGAGAGGTGTTCCGGGGCCAGGCCCCTTTTTACGCCTCTCTGCAACACAGCTCTCTGGCACCTACTGGAGGTACCTGGTGGGCTAGTTAGCCCTCAGGGACCCTCAGGATTGAAGGCGACTTAATCCCCCAACTTACAACGCGCCAGGGGGCACATTTGCACACTTGTTTTGTTAGGCCGCATCCCCTCCCTGCACCACTGTGCAAACGCGCCCCCTGGCTCTTTGTAAATTGGGGGATTGATTCCCCTTGAGTCCTGAGGGTCCCTGGGGGCCAGCTAGCCCACCAGGTACCTCCAGTAGGTGCCACAGAGCTGTGTTGCAGAGAGGTGGTCCAAGGCCATGCCCCTTTTGACACCAATCTGCAAACGCAGCTTCTGGCACACTGCTGGTATGGCGATGTTGTCCTCTTGTGTCCTGAGGACTACAGGACACAAGTGGACTTCATCCTCTGAGCAGCAGTGCGCCAGAAGCCGCGTTTGCAGCGTGGTGTAAAAAGGGGCATGGCCTCGGATCAACTCTCTGCAACGCAGCTCTGTGGCGCTTACTGGAGGTACCTGGTGGGCTAGTTGGCCCCAGGGACCCTCAGGATTCAAAGGGACTTAATCCATTAACTTAGACCGCACCAGGGAGCGTGTGTGTACAGTTGTGCAGGGAGGGGGCGGGCCTGATATAACAAGTTAGGAATCTTGCTGTGTGGGACTTACTGGAGATAATAAAAGGGATAGTTGGCCCCAAAGGTTGACGTTGGGGACTAACTACCCATCCTGTTACCTCCAGTAAATCCCACACAGTGGAATTGCTAAAAGGTGTTTGGAGTCCATGCTTACCTTTTTCCACCACTCTGAAAACGAGACTGCTATGTTATAGCTAGAAATTGCCATTTAAAAACCTTTGAAATTCACTGAAAAAACCACAGGTTTCAGGGACGTTATAGTAAGAAATTAGCATTTAAAAAAACATTGAAATTCACTGACACAACCATAGGTTTCACGTACGTTATAGTTAGAAATTATCATTTAAAAAACCTTAGAAATTCACTAAAAAAAACATAGGTTTCAGGGACAATATAGTTAGTTGGACATTTCACTCGTACAAAACCAGAGAAATTTGGCCGTTATAGTTAGTTCAGATAACTATCACTCGTTCCCCCGCAATGCACTGCTGATGACGTCACATATTATATCATTCATGACATGGTCAGTGACATCACTGATGACATCTCAAATGACATCACTGATGACATCATCCACGTGGAAATCTGATGCACCCCCTCACACCCTAATATAACCTTTGATACACCCACCGTAAAATACATACTACCATTTTCGAAACCATTGACACACCAATACCAGTTACTACATATGCACTCACTGATTCCTAGGTCTACACACACATCCACTCATTCACCCATACAATCACTCATACATGCAGTCACTCATCAATACAGCACTATCATATGAACTCATACACCTATACGGACACTCACACACCCCCACTTATCCAGAGTTACTCACACACCTAGTCAGTCATGCAAAAACGCAATCCCACTCCCATTTACTCATGTATACAGGTATACACATACCACTTCACTTATTCATACAGAAACAAATGGATACTTACTCTCTTATACAATCACTGATACAAGTACACACTCATCCATACAGCCACTCTCACAATCACTGACTCTCACGTATAGTCATTAATATACTCCAACTCTCACATACACTGCCTTTTACATATGTAGTTACTTGGACATGTACCACTGAGACATCCATTCACTCACCAACACACCCATACACACACTCACTCATCCATACAGCTGTTTCCACATGCACTCTTGAACCCATACACCCAGTGAATCAACCACTCAAACATCTATGCACAGAGTCACACACCTCCCACCCACCCATACACACACTCAGGCACCCATACAAATACTCAGGCAACCAATCAATAACTCATATAGACACTCATGTAGCTACTGACCAACCCATGCAGCAGCTTATACAACAACAGTCAGACAGATACAGACATTCACACAGTTTATCACTAACCCATCCATTCAGTAAGACACATTTAATCACTCACTTAAACAGTCAGTCACACACCTATGAAATCCTCCATCCAGACACTTATACACCCACTCATTCTTCAATACAGCTTGGCATATATATAAAACATATTTAAACTTTAAACAAACACACAGTCACTGGATGATATCATCCGTGATGTCATCAGTGATGTCATTTGAGATGTCATCAGTGATGTCATCAGTGATGTCACTGACCATGTCATGAATGATGTAATATGTAACGTCATCAGCAGTGCATTGCGGGCGCGCAAGTTATAGTTAGCTGAACTAACTATAACGGGGAATTTCAATGGATTTGTACGAGTGAAAAGTCCAGCTAACTATAACGCCCCTGAAACCTATATTTTTTTCAGTGTTTTTAAAGGTTTTTTAAATGCTAATTCCTAACTATAACATGCCTGAAACCTATGGTTTTTTCAGTGAATTTCAAAGGTTTTTTAAATGCTAATTTCTAACTATGCCTACAGAGATAGGATATGTGAAGAAAGAAGGAAAAACGCACAGAAAGAAAAAAAGAAATGCAGAAAGAAGCAACAAAAGTCCTCAAAGACGAAGAAAAGTGCAGGAAGAAGGATAATGTGCAGAAAGAACAAACAGAAGAGCAGAAAGAAGCCTTGTTGCAAAATCATCCTGAACCCTCAACTTTTTCAGAGGGATACTGGTGGTAACTAAGTCTGACTAACCAGTCCTAGAGCCAGTGCTATGTTAAAAGACACTCAGAATACAGTGAAAACACCTACATACACTCGGGAACACTATGTGTTGGGGTCCCCCTGTGATCAGCATGACCTCCTCTGTAAACCCCTATATAATAGGGCAGGGGATTAAAACTACCTCTTAAAACGCGCCACAGGGCGTGTTTGCACACGTCACCTCAGGCTCCGTCCCCTCACTTCCCCACTGTGTAAACACGCCCTGTGGCCGTTTTAAGTTGGGAGATTAAGTCCCCTTGAATCCTGAGGGTCCCAAGGGTCCAACTAGACCACTAGGTACCTCCAGTTAGTGCCACAGAGCTGCGTTGGAGAGAGATGTAAAAAGGGGTACGGCCTAGACCACCTCTCTGCAACGCAGCGGAGTGGTGCTTACTGGAAGCACCTGGTGGGCTAGTTGGCCCCCAGGGTCCCTCAGGATTGAAGGGGAATTATTTCCCCAACTTAAAACGCGCCACAGGGCTTGTTTGCACACGTTAACTCAGGCCCCGTCCCCTCCCTTCACCACTGTGTAAACACGCCCTGTGGCCGTTTTTAGTTGGGAGATTAAGTTAATTTGAATCCTGAGGGTCCCTAGGGTCCAACTAGCCCACTAGGTACCTCCAGTATGCGCCACAGAGCTGCGTTGCAGAGAGGTGTAAAAAGTGGCACGGCCTGGACCACCTCTCGGCAACGCAGCTCAGTGGCGCTTACTGGAAGCACCTGGTGGGCTAGTTAGCCCCCAGGGGCCCTCAGGATTGAAGGGGAATTATTTCCCCAACTTAAAACGCGCCATAGGGCGTGTTTGCACACGTTACCTCAGGCCCCGTCCCCTTCCTTCCCCACTGTGTAAACATGCCCTGTGGCCGTTTTTAAGTTGGGAGATTAAGTCCCCTTGAATCCTGAGGATCCCTAGGGGCAAAATAGCCCACTAGGTACGTCCAGTAAGCGCCATTGCAGAGAGGTGTTAAAAGGGGCACGGCCTGCACCACCTCTCTGCAACGCAGAGCAGTGGCACTTACTGGAAGCACCTGGTGGGCTAGTTGGCCCCCAGGGCCCTCCGGATTGAAAGGGAATTATTTCCCCAATTTAAAACGCTCCACAGGGCGTGTTTGCACACGTCACCTCAGGCCCTGACCCTCCCTTCACCACTGTGTAAACGCGCCCTGTGGCCGTTCTAAGTTGAGAGATTAAGTCCCCTTGAATCCTAAGGGTCCCTAGGGTCAAACTAGCCCACTAGGTACCTCCAGTAAGCGCCACAGAGCTGCGTTGCATAGAGGTGTAGAAAGGGGCGTGGCCTCAGAACACCTGTCTGCAACGCAGCTCCCTGGTGCACACTAGAGATACCTGTTGGGCTAGTTGGCCCTCAGGGACCCTCAGTATTGAAGGGGAATTAATTCCCCAACTTACAACTGGCCAGGGGGCGCGTTTTCAGAGTGCTGCAAGGAGGGGGCGTGGCCTCCAGCACGATGCCGGTCTTTTATTTATTTTATTTTTTAAGAAGGAGGGCTGTGTGGCCCCCCTTCTTTTTCTAATTTAGCCCTCCCAAGGCCTTAATCGGCCCCGGGGACCCCAACCCCCGGGTCATGGCCTTTTTTTAATTTAAATTCTTTCGGAGGGGGCTGCGTTGCCCCCCTCCTCAGGCCACTTATGGCTCCGGGGACCCCATCCCCCGGGGCCGGCCTTTGTTTTTTAATATTTTAAAAATATATATATTTATAGAAACACCTAGGACATGCTGGACAAACCGTATGTACCTATCACCATGACGATTTGCGTGATATTCATTAAAAGGCGACTATGCATAGAATGAATCCACATGGAATGTATTTACACCGCTAGTGAAGCTCTGACGTGTCTGACGCCCTACCGTGCCTAATCCCGGCGCCTCGCCGGTGGGTACTCTCCAAGTAGACACCCTTGTCGTTTATTTATACAAACATGGGTAGCTATTGACGGGCACATTTAATATACACACACACCAAGCCATTCAAAGGGGATTCGACAAAAATTCGACCAAACTATGCAAGAAACCCCCCTCACGGTTAATAAAAAACACATCCACTGCCGGATGTGTAATACTTTTTATTTTACTCTCTGGAAAGGAGACGAACCTCACTTGAGAGTCACAGCATGCTCCTGGCTGAGCCCAATGCTGTGTTACACCCACCAGTGCCCGCCGATTGCCTCACACCTCTGTGTTGTATTCCACCAGCTAGTGCGTATGCTATGACACTCTCTAGCCCATGTGCACTGTAACACCACCCTGTGAATATGTCATGCCACACTTGAAGTTTCCTAATTTCCTCATTTACTGCAGTCTCCTTAGTAGGAAATACTTTCAGTTTTTTACTTGGTTCCACCAAGAAGGCATTCAGATGTGTCACACATTTGCCATAAATTCTAAATGTTAGCACTCTAGTTGCTCATTAGATCACTGTAGTAAAGCTACTGCTCACCAGGGAAGTCTGCTGCTGGTATTCAAAGTGCATGTTTCAGTCTGCATGTCAGATTTTTTTTATAACATAGAAGAGGATTTGAGAAGTCAAAATGTGCCCTAATTTTTCTTTCTGCAGCACTAATCATAATTTCTATGGCAAAATGAATCCCCTCATTGTGTTCCTTTGTAAATGATATGGTTTAAGTGTTACCACTTTATTCCATTCAAGATGGCTTCAGGTGTGCCATACTTTTGTCATAAGTAAGACTGTTAGCGCTCTAGTTGTTCGTTAGAACACTCTGGGACATTCTGTCATTGGGCTATACTTGGGCTACATCTGGGTGATATTTGGGCTACATTTGGGCTCTTTTGTCTCTGGTGGCCATTTTGGGAGACTTATTTGTTATGATGTTTCCTAATTTCCTCATTTACTACAGTCTCCTCAGTAGGAAATACTGTCAGTTTTTTACTTTGATTCCATCAAGAAGGCATTCAGATGTGTCACAAATTTGCCATAAATTCAGAATGTTAGCACTCTAGTTGCTTATTAGATCACTGTAGTAAAGCTACTGCTCACCAGGGAAGTCTGCTGATGGTATTGAAAGTGCATGTTTCAGTCTGCATGTCAGAATATTTTAATGAAATAGAAGAGGATTTGAGAAGTCACTCAAAATGTGCCCTAACTTTTCTTTCTGCAGCACTAATCATACTTTCTATGGCAAAATGAACCCCCTCATGTTGTTCCTTTTTAAATTAAAGGTTTTAAGAATTACCACTTTATTCCAACCAAGATGGCTTCAGGTGTGCCATAAGTAGGACTGTTAGCGCTCTAGTTGTTCTTTAGAACACTCTGGGAAGCTGCAGTAGAACACAAAGGAATCAACTGACAGTCTCTGCCCTTGTTGGATGTACATGTTTTACTGAGAATGTCAGACTTCATTCTCACATGACTGAGAAAGAGAACGTGAATTTACAGAAAATATGCTCTCAGTTAGCTTATAGATCACCTTCCAAACCTCTGTGGGAAAAGCATGAGAAAATTGTTTTCTCTCAAACATGATTCATGATATCACAGCAGAAGGCTTTTTCACATGGTAAAATCACCTTAGAACACACCACAATTCCTAAAATGAGTATAGTACCATCAACAAATGATTTATAATGTAACTAAAGTCTTAAAACATTCTATTAACTGCAATGCTTTTTAATGAGGTGCTATCATGTATATTGGTCCCAAGATGGCTGCCATCACTTCTTGGATGAAGTGCTGACAGCCAATCAGATCTCACGATGAGATGTGTGGCTAGGCTCCGCCCAGATATATATGTGATTTTACTTTTGATTTTCTCAGGAACTACTGAACGGATTTACACCATTTAAGCAAAAGGTACATGCTTGACCTGAGGAATACCTCTTTGCCAAATTTCAAGTAATTCTGTTCAGCCGTTCGGGCTTTACCTTCGACTAAAGGTCCTATGGGAAAATGCATGGGGAAAACGCGTTTTGGGAGCCCCCTTTTTTCTCAGCCCCCGCTTGACGAATGACACCGAGACTTTCAGGGTAGGAGCTGAGCGGAGCGCCCCATTAGTTTTGAAAATTCCACGAAGATAAGTCAACCGGCGCCAAAGTTATTCAAAATAGAATTTTCAGATTTCCTATGGGAACTCGGTCCTAACTATAACTATCTACTGGCGACCGCCAGTAGATAATATTGACATATATATATATATATATATATATATATATATATATATATATATATATATATATATATATATATATATGTTTTCAAAAAAGAGTTACCCCAAAGGCTGGCACACCCAGGTAGGTTATCGCTTCAACAATCCGCTGCTGTTTATAGAAGGAACCATCCACCACTGTTATAGGTCCGACGCGTTTCAAGCCGTAGCCCTTCCTCATGGACCGGAAAGAAACAGGCAGCAACTGTGTGGCTACTTAACATTCCCTCTTTTATTTCCATCATGTGCACTTGCCTGCTCAAATGAACAACTGAATTCTGGGAATAGTAGTACAATCAAACCTAAATAGGTCACATGTTGCTGAAATCCTTCGTAATTATGCTGAGTATAGAAATGTCCTTAGCAGCGGATTGACACATTACAAGAGCACCTCCTGTTCCACCTCACGCCTGATCAATACGGAGGCCGACCTACATAGATATCGTAGTGGTGCCGAGCCGTGGCCGGGTGAGCCACTAATATGTTTTCAAAAAAGAGTTACCCCAAAGGCTGGCACACCCAGGTAGGTTATCGCTTTAACAATCCGCTGCTGTTTATAGAAGGAACCATCCACCACTGTTACAGGTCCGACGCGTTTCAAGCCGTAGCCCTTCCTCATGGACCGGAAAGAAACAGGCAGCAACTGTGTGGCTACTTAACATTCCCTCTTTTATTTCCATCATGTGCACTTGCCTGCTCAAATGAACAACTGAATTCTGGGAATAGTAGTACAATCAAACCTAAATAGGTCACATGTTGCTGAAATCCTTCGTATTTATGCTGGGTATAGAAATGTCCTTAGCAGCGGATTGACACATTACAAGAGCACCTCCTGTTCCGCCTCACGCCTGATCAATACGGAGGCAGACCCACATAGATATCGTAGTGGTGCCGAGCCGTGGCCGGGTGAGCCACTAATATGTTTTCAAAAAAGAGTTACCCCAAAGGCTGGCACACCCAGGTAGGTTATCGCTTCAACAATCCGCTGCTGTTTATAGAAGGAACCATCCACCACTGTTATAGGTCCGACGCGTTTCAAGCCGTAGCCCTTCCTCATGGACCGGAAAGAAACAGGCAGCAACTGTGTGGCTACTTAACATTCCCTCTTTTATTTCCATCATGTGCACTTGCCTGCTCAAATGAACAACTGAATTCTGGGAATAGTAGTACAATCAAACCTAAATAGGTCACATGTTGCTGAAATCCTTCGTAATTATGCTGGGTATAGAAATGTCCTTAGCAGCGGATTGACACATTACAAGAGCACCTCCTGTTCCGCCTCACGCCTGATCAATACGGAGGCAGACCCACATAGATATCGTAGTGGTGCCGAGCCGTGGCCGGGTGAGCCACTAATATGTTTTCAAAAAAGAGTTACCCCAAAGGCTGGCACACCCAGGTAGGTTATCGCTCCAACAATCCGCTGCTGTTTATAGAAGGAACCATCCACCACTGTTATAGGTCCGACGCGTTTCAAGCCGTAGCCCTTCCTCATGGACCGGAAAGAAACAGGCAGCAACTGTGTGGCTACTTAACATTCCCTCTTTTATTTCCATCATGTGCACTTGAAACGCGTCAGACCTATAACAGTGGTGGATGGTTCCTTCTATAAACAGCAGCGGATTGTTGAAGCGATAACCTACCTGGGTGTGCCAGCCTTTGGGGTAACTCTTTTTTGAAAACATATTAGTGGCTCACCCGGCCACGGCTCGGCACCACTACGATATCTATGTGGGTCTGCCTCCGTATTGATCAGGCGTGAGGCGGAACAGGAGGTGCTCTTGTAATGTGTCAATCCGCTGCTAAGGACATTTCTATACCCAGCATAATTACGAAGGATTTCAGCAACATGTGACCTATTTAGGTTTGATTGTACTACTATTCCCAGAATTCAGTTGTTCATTTGAGCAGGCAAGTGCACATGATGGAAATAAAAGAGGGAATGTTAAGTAGCCACACAGTTGCTGCCTGTTTCTTTCCGGTCCATGAGGAAGGGCTACGGCTTGAAACGCGTCGGACCTATAACAGTGGTGGATGGTTCCTTCTATAAACAGCAGCGGATTGTTGAAGCGATAACCTACCTGGGTGTGCCAGCCTTTGGGGTAACTCTTTTTTGAAAACATATTAGTGGCTCACCCGGCCACGGCTCGGCACCACTACGATATCTATGTGGGTCTGCCTCCGTATTGATCAGGCGTGAGGCGGAACAGGAGGTGCTCTTGTAATGTGTCAATCCGCTGCTAAGGACATTTCTATACCCAGCATAATTACGAAGGATTTCAGCAACATGTGACCTATTTAGGTTTGATTGTACTACTATTCCCAGAATTCAGTTGTTCATTTGAGCAGGCAAGTGCACATGATGGAAATAAAAGAGGGAATGTTAAGTAGCCACACAGTTGCTGCCTGTTTCTTTCCGGTCCATGAGGAAGGGCTACGGCTTGAAACGCGTCGGACCTATAACAGTGGTGGATGGTTCCTTCTATAAACAGCAGCGGATTGTTGAAGCGATAACCTACCTGGGTGTGCCAGCCTTTGGGGTAACTCTTTTTTGAAAACATATATATATATATATATATATATATATCGATTCCGCTTTTCCCTAGTGCATCATCGCACCGAAGATAGGAACACGAACACTTTGCTCTGCTGTTGCCAGGATTTTCTTTATTTCATATATACAAAAAGGTGCTGCCTTAGACGCGTTTCGGACACTGGGCTGTGTTCTTGTTCACTATATATATTATATATATATTTATATATACATATGCGTACATATATTTTATTGTACAAAATGTGATGATATAAAAGTCATATATCACAGGGAACTGGAAAATATGTGCTTAAATCACTGGGTAGAGCCTATGGATTGTCGTGGCTGATGGAGTTTTGCTGCATCGTCAATCAAATTATGTAGCAAGGTTATTTAAATTAAGAAGCAAAAAATTAAAGTTATGTAGCATATTCTCTGGCAATATTATTATTATCCATTTGAGATATAAACAACATTTTTGGTGAAATCTGGAAACTTTGCAAATTATGTGACAAACATACAAAATACATACTTTTATGGTGAAACTGTAGACACAGATCCATATAAATCCACAGACCCTCAGTATTACCTCTTGATTTATCAACTATTTATTCAAGAAAGATAAACAAAATCTCTTCAAAGAAGAAAGCTTTTTCAAGGTAACTATTCCAAGATAAACATGCAATATAAAAACACATAAAGGTGAACATATGATTAATGTCCAATATTTCTATCTCAGGGGTCTAGTCGCATTTGGAAATCACTCCGCCTTTGACCTTGTGCTTTTTGATGTCAACAGGAACTCCAAGATGGCAATATTGGACCGTATTACATGGATACTCTCATTCTCTCTCTCTCGCTCTCTGTCTCTCTCATATAAAAGTCGAATTTATTGTATCAATTAGTGATTCCAATATTTTATAAATAAAATAAAAAATACAAACAAAGAGAAAATAAATTGACATCCCTTGGTGCCAGCTAAATGGGTGCTCCAATATCCTTGAAAGTGAGGTGATGGAATGCACATTAATCTAACATGAATACTTTGGGGCAGATTTAGAAGCCCCTTGCGACACTTTTACGCTGCCGTTGCATCACATTTGTGATGCAGCAGCGGCGTAAACAATGCGCCACTATGCGACATATTTACAACGTGATGCATCTAGTGAGATGCATCACATTGTAAAGCCCTGCGCTACATTATACCTGTGTCAGGTATAATGTATGCAGGGTGGGCATTCCGTCGCAAGGAAGCCCCGTAAAAGTGACGCGGTGAAATCTACAAGATTTCACTGAGTCACATTTACATCCCAGCTACGTGAAATCCTTATGCCTGCTTGAAGCAGGCGTAAGGAGTGACACAGCATATAAGGTATAGGGCACCCCTGATCAGTGCTGGATCTGCGTCGCGCTTGCAACACAACTCCAGAACTGTGTCACCCTTACAGCGACAGATGCGTCATGCATGTGTCTATCCTTGCGCCACAGTGTGCCACATTGTAAATGCGGCGCATCCATGGTGGCGCAAGGGGTTTTCTGAGTCACACAAAATAACTGGGGCATCCCTGCCAATATTCAGGGATGAGCCAGTTATTGTAAATCTGGCCCTTTCTTTTTACTGAAGTCCCCAAACTAGAACTGATTTCTGGTTGCTTTACTGTTAAATCAGAGCCGAATATCAATTTGGTATATTTTTACCTCGCAATTAAAGATAAATCACGGCTGTTACTCAGAAACGTTTTGCTAAATAATTCCTAAAGCATGTTTCTAGTAAAAACATTTTGTGAGATAGACAAACCGCGGTAGTTTTTGTACATCGATCACTTTATTAAGTGCTGAAAAAACTGTGTACATGTTTCTAAAGTGCCTGAGTTTTAACTCTTCCAGAATTTAAAGTTTAATGTATTTTTACTTGCAGTGCTGCAGTCACAGATATAATTAATTTCAGCTGTAATGTGATGGACAAGTATTGATTTCAAATTTAATTCAAGGCGTAGTTTGTAATGAGGTGTAGCCAAGCGTAAGTCAAGCAGGGATCTGATATTTTGAATGCAAAGAGTGTTCAAGTCCGATATTACAGTATCAGTGAGGATTGAAGATGCACAGAGAAGTGAGGGAATGAGTTTTATGTTTAAAACTTTTACCCAATGACCTATTGCTCTTCCTCCATAAGTCCTATCAAACCTTTTAACAGCTTTAGTAATTATACCTGCTCTTTTATTCTTTGTGACTATATGCTGAGTCCAAGTTAATGTTTAGTCAATGATTATACCTAATTACTCATAGCTGCTCACTTTTTCAATTATTACATCACCAATAACCCATCTTCTTTGCTTACATTCCCAAAACACATTACTGTAAAGACATTCACTAGATTGTATTTGCTTAATCTCAATAGTTGATGTTGAAGACCTTTTGATGTCATTGAGAATATTACCAGGTAATTTGCATAGGAGACGTAAATAATTGGTTGCTTCCCCAGCTTTGGTGGAAGACTGTCTGTTAAAGCAAGATACTCAACCATGTCTGAGATAAACGAGGAGAACGGAAGAAGTTCCAGAATGCAGCCCTGTTTTAAGCCATTTTGATTAAATATCTTCAATGATAAGATGTTTTGGTTGAATAATTCGATTTGTAGCCATGCCTCTTGATGTAATGCTATTATAAAGCAAAGGAGTGGACTATCAATATCTCAGGTCAGTGGTTTGTTCCATAAGCAGTTTGATTTACTCTGTCAAATGCAGTGCTATAGTCCATATAGCAAACATGTAATGTGAGGCTTGTATTGATTGCCTTCTGTGCTAATGTCAAGGCTGCAATGTTGTCTATTGTCAAGCAGCCAAACTGAAAGAAAGATTGGTTTAAATGTATTATATATGTTTTTCATTTGCCCATGTTTCAAGCTTGCATATCAAATATTTTTCAAAGATCTTACCGGCACAGTCCAGAAGTGAGATGAGCGATAACCTTTAGGCTTGTTAATCAACCCCTTTTATGTATTGAGTGAATGATAGAACCTTTCCATGATGGAGGTATAATGCTGTAAGACATAACTTTATAAAATAACCAATAAAAGAAAGAGCTCCAGAGTGTTGGGTCATATTTCACAACGTTAATGGGCAGGTATTTAAGACCAGGCACCAGAAATGGCCTGCACTTCGTGATCAGGGAAGTAATATCTTCTTGTGTTAAAGGTAATAATGGATAAAAAAAAATACACTATCAACCGATGATGTGATATCATTTGAATAAAAATCTTTAACATGAGCTTCCCATTTCCCTTAGGAGATGCAATAGTTGTTAAGTACTTTAAGGGGGATATTCTCAAGAACGTGTAATAACTAATGCAAAATTTGCTTAACGCAACTTTGCACATCGCAGTCTATCGCGGGAAAACAACTCTGTGTTAACGTTGTATTCTCAACCCGGCAGCACCATGCGATAGTCTCATGAAAACGCGCCAAATGACTGTGTTAAAACAAATGCGAGACCTAAAAAACACGAACGCGAAAAAAGTTGCGATGTGGCCAATCGCGTCACAAAAATCAGCGACAGGCCTACAATTCCCACGCGTCATGCGTGAAAATGCACTATGAAAGAAGAAGAAAAAGGCAAAAGAAAATAAACTGTGTAGCACCATGGATGCACCCAGACTGAGTGCAGAGGACAATGCAAACCCGACAAGCCCGACAGATGACCAGCAAGGAACACCGGGCTCAGGGAAGGCCAAGGAGAAGAGGAAGACGCGGTTCAGTCCACAGGAAAACAGGATCATCGTAACGGAGGTGATAGGACACTACCAACAACTGTTCGGCACCGCAAACGTGTCTTTGGCAACTCAAACGGAAATATGGCAGTCCATCTTGAACAACGTTAATGCAGTCGGAGTGTCGAGGAGGGCAATGGAGGAGGTCAAGAGGCGCTGGCATGACGTGGAAAGCCAAACCAAGCAGAAACACGCTGCCAAAAGGAAGGCAGCAACGGCGACTGGAGGTAGGAGTCCTGCGCCACAGGAGGCGCTGGATGATCTGGAGGAAATGGTGGCCACAGTCATCAGTGTGGAGACGGTGCAAGGAGTTGGGGGGGCGGACACAGCACGATATGACCTGACCCAACAGAAACAGGGTGAGTAACGACCTGGGACTGGGGGGACGGAGGGAGATGGGCACAATGTCACACATGCACAATCATGTGTAGTACACTGCACACCCACAATGAGTGTGGAACATGTCCCTGATACCCTTGGCATGCTGCAGCACACATAGAAACGATTTGGGAAAAAGGGGGTGGTGATGGACAGAGTTTCTGAATGATGCAGAATACTCTTACCAAGTCAAGAGATCATGGTTTTAATCCATCACCGTTTTTTAGCTCACTGCACCATCCCAGCTCAGAACCTGGCTGCATGCAAATTAGTCTGTACCTGTCCCAGTGCATGATGGGAACAGGACAAACCAAACTACCAAGCCAATTCTTATACTGGGAAGGAAACAAGCTTCCGGGGACCGGTTTCTGGCATCACAGCCTTCATCGGCCCGGCTTGCCTGAATCCTGATGGTGCAATGAGCAAGGGACTCACGTCTGAGCATACCCTCCCACACTAAGTGTGGATAAAATCGATTTGGGAAAAAGGGGGTGGTGATGGACAGAGTTTCTGAATGATGCAGAATACTCTTATCAAGTCAAGAGATCATGGTTTTAATCCATCACCATTTTTTAGCTCACTGCACCATCCCAGCTCAGAACCTGGCTACATGCAAATTAGTCTGTACCTGTCCCAGTGCATGATGGGAACAGGGCAAACCAAACTACCAAGCCAATTCTTATACTGGGAAGGAAACAAGCTTCCGGGGACCGGTTTCTAGCATCACAGCCTTCATCGGCCCGGCTTGCCTGAATCCTGATGGTGCAATGAACAAGGGACTCATGTCTGAGCATACCCTCCCACACTAAGTGTGGATAAAATCGATTTGGGAAAAAGGGGGTGGTGATGGACAGAGTTTCTGAATGATGCAGAATACTCTTACCAAGTCAAGAGATCATGGTTTTAATCCATCACCGTTTTTTAGCTCACTGCACCATCCCAGCTCAGAACCTGGCTACATGCAAATTAGTCTGTACCTGTCCCAGTGCATGATGGGAACAGGGCAAACCAAACTACCAAGCCAATTCTTATACTGGGAAGGAAACAAGCTTCCGGGGACCGGTTTCTGGCATCACAGCCTTCATCGGCCCGGCTTGCCCGAATCCTGATGGTGCAATGAGCAAGGGACTCACGTCTGAGCATACCCTCCCACACTAAGTGTGGATAAAATCGATTTGGGAAAAAGGGGGTGGTGATGGACAGAGTTCCTGACTGATGCAGAATACTCTTACCAAGTCAAGAGATCATGGTTTTAATCCATCACCGTTTTTTAGCTCACTGCACCATCCCAGCTCAGAACATGGCTACATGCAAATTAGTCTGTACCTGTCCCAGTGCATGTTGGGAACAGGGCAAACCAAACTACCAAGCCAATTCTTATACTGGGAAGGAAACAAGCTTCCGGGGACCGGTTTCTGGCATCACAGCCTTCATTGGCCCGGCTTGCCTGAATCCTGATGGTGCAATGAGCAAGGGACTCACGTCTGAGCATACCCTCCCACACTAAGTGTGGATAAAATCGATTTGGGAAAAAGGGGGTGGTGATGGACAGAGATTCTGAATGATGCAGAATACTCTTACCAAGTCAAGAGATCATGGTTTTAATCCATCACCGTTTTTTAGCTCACTGCACCATCCCAGCTCAGAACCTGGCTACATGCAAATTAGTCTGTACCTGTCCCAGTGCATGATGGGAACAGGGCAAACCAAACTACCAAGCCAATTCTTATACTGGGAAGGAAACAAGCTTCCGGGGACCGGTTTCTGGCATCACAGCCTTCATCGGCCCGGCTTGCCTGAATCCTGATGGTGCAATGAGCAAGGGACTCACGTCTGAGCATACCCTCCCACACTAAGTGTGGATAAAATCGATTTGGGAAAAAGGGGGTGGTGATGGACAGAGTTTCTGAATGATGCTGAATACTCTTACCAAGTCAAGAGATCATGGTTTTAATCCATCACCGTTTTTTAGCTCACTGCACCATCCCAGCTCAGAACCTGGCTACATGCAAATTAGTCTGTACCTGTCCTAGTGCATGATGGGAACAGGGCAAACCAAACTACCAAGCCAATTCTTATACTGGGAAGGAAACAAGCTTCCGGGGACCGGTTTCTGGCATCACAGCCTTCATCGGCCCGGCTTGCCTGAATCCTGATGGTGCAATGAGCAAGGGACTCACGTCTGAGCATACCCTCCCACACTAAGTGTGGATAAAATCGATTTGGGAAAAAGGGGGTGGTGATGGACAGAGTTTCTGAATGATGCAGAATACTCTTACCAAGTCAAAAGATCATGGTTTTAATCCATCACCGTTTTTTAGCTCACTGCACCATCCCAGCTCAGAACCTGGCTACATGCAAATTAGTCTGTACCTGTCCCAGTGCATGATGGGAACAGGGCAAACCAAACTACCAAGCCAATTCTTATACTGGAAAGGAAACAAGCTTCCGGGGACCGGTTTCTGGCATCACAGCCTTCATCGGCCCGGCTTGCCTGAATCCTGATGGTGCAATGAGCAAGGGACTCACGTCTGAGCATACCCTCCCACACTAAGTGTGGATAAAATCGATTTGGGAAAAAGGGGGTGGTGATGGACAGAGTTTCTGAATGATGCAGAATACTCTTACCAAGTCAAGAGATCATGGTTTTAATCCATCACCGTTTTTTAGCTCACTGCACCATCCCAGCTCAGAACCTGGCTACATGCAAATTAGTCTGTACCTGTCCCAGTGTGCATGATGGGAACAGGGCAAACCAAACTACCAAGCCAATTCTTATACTGGGAAGGAAACAAGCTTCCGGGGACCAGTTTCTGGCATCACAGCCTTCATCGGCCCGGCTTGCCTGAATCCTGATGGTGCAATGAGCAAGGGACTCATGTCTGAGCATACCCTCCCACACTAAGTGTGGATAAAATCGATTTGGGAAAAAGGGGGTGGTGATGGACAGAGTTTCTGAATGATGCAGAATACTCTTACCAAGTCAAGAGATCATGGTTTTAATCCATCACCGTTTTTTAGCTCACTGCACCATCCCAGCTCAGAACCTGGCTACATGCAAATTAGTCTGTACCTGTCCCAGTGCATGATGGGAACAGGGCAAACCAAACTACCAAGCCAATTCCTATACTGGGAAGGAAACAAGCTTCCGGGGACCGGTTTCTGGCATCACAGCCTTCATCGGCCCGGCTTGCCTGAATCCTGATGGTGCAATGAGCAAGGGACTCATGTCTGAGCATACCCTCCCACACTAAGTGTGGATAAAATCGATTTGGGAAAAAGGGGGTGGTGATGGACAGAGTTTCTGAATGATGCAGAATACTCTTACCAAGTCAAGAGATCATGGTTTTAATCCATCACCGTTTTTTAGCTCACTGCACCATCCCAGCTCAGAACCTGGCTACATGCAAATTAGTCTGTACCTGTCCCAGTGCATGATGGGAACAGGGCAAACCAAACTACCAAGCCAATTCTTATACTGGGAAGGAAACAAGCTTCCGGGGACCGGTTTCTGGCATCACAGCCTTCATCGGCCCGGCTTGCCTGAATCCTGATGGTGCAATGAGCAAGGGACTCACGTCTGAGCATACCCTCCCACACTAAGTGTGGATAAAATCGATTTGGGAAAAAGGGGGTGGTGATGGACAGAGTTCCTGACTGATGCAGAATACTCTTACCAAGTCAAGAGATCATGGTTTTAATCCATCACCGTTTTTTAGCTCACTGCACCATCCCAGCTCAGAACCTGGCTACATGCAAATTAGTCTGTACCTGTCCCAGTGCATGTTGGGAACAGGGCAAACCAAACTACCAAGCCAATTCTTATACTGGGAAGGAAACAAGCTTCCGGGGACCGGTTTCTGGCATCACAGCCTTCATCGGCCCGGCTTGCCTGAATCCTGATGGTGCAATGAGCAAGGGACTCACGTCTGAGCATACCCTCCCACACAAAGTGTGGATAAAATCGATTTGGGAAAAAGGGGGTGGTGATGGACAGAGTTTCTGAATGATGCTGAATACTCTTACCAAGTCAAGAGATCATGGTTTTAATCCATCACCGTTTTTTAGCTCACTGCACCATCCCAGCTCAGAACCTGGCTACATGCAAATTAGTCTGTACCTGTCCTAGTGCATGATGGGAACAGGGCAAACCAAACTACCAAGCCAATTCTTATACTGGGAAGGAAACAAGCTTCCGGGGACCGGTTTCTGGCATCACAGCCTTCATCGGCCCGGCTTGCCTGAATCCTGATGGTGCAATGAGCAAGGGACTCACGTCTGAGCATACCCTTCCACACTAAGTGTGGATAAAATCGATTTGGGAAAAAGGGGGGTGGTGATGGACAGAGTTTCTGAATGATGCAGAATACTCTTACCAAGTCAAGAGATCATGGTTTTAATCCATCACCGTTTTTTAGCTCACTGCACCATCCCAGCTCAGAAACTGGCTACATGCAAATTAGTCTGTACCTGTCCCAGTGCATGATGGGAACAGGGCAAACCGAACTACCAAGCCAATTCTTATACTGGGAAGGAAACAAGCTTCCGGGGACCGGTTTCTGGCATCACAGCCTTCATCGGCCCGGCTTGCCTGAATCCTGATGGTGCAATGAGCAAGGGACTCACGTCTGAGCATACCCTCCCACACTAAGTGTGGATAAAATCGATTTGGGAAAAAGGGGGTGGTGATGGACAGAGTTTCTGAATGATGCAGAATACTCTTACCAAGTCAAAAGATCATGGTTTTAATCCATCACCGTTTTTTAGCTCACTGCACCATCCCAGCTCAGAACCTGGCTACATGCAAATTAGTCTGTACCTGTCCCAGTGCATGATGGGAACAGGGCAAACCAAACTACCAAGCCAATTCTTATACTGGGAAGGAAACAAGCTTCCGGGGACCGGTTTCTGGCATCACAGCCTTCATCGGCCCGGCTTGCCTGAATCCTGATGGTGCAATGAGCAAGGGACTCACGTCTGAGCATACCCTCCCACACTAAGTGTGGATAAAATCGATTTGGGAAAAAGGGGGTGGTGATGGACAGAGTTTCTGAATGATGCAGAATACTCTTACCAAGTCAAGAGATCATGGTTTTAATCCATCACCGTTTTTTAGCTCACTGCACCATCCCAGCTCAGAACCTGGCTACATGCAAATTAGTCTGTACCTGTCCCAGTGCATGATGGGAACAGGGCAAACCAAACTACCAAGCCAATTCCTATACTGGGAAGGAAACAAGCTTCCGGGGACCGGTTTCTGGCATCACAGCCTTCATCGGCCCGGCTTGCCTGAATCCTGATGGTGCAATGAGCAAGGGACTCATGTCTGAGCATACCCTCCCACACTAAGTGTGGATAAAATCGATTTGGGAAAAAGGGGGTGGTGATGGACAGAGTTTCTGAATGATGCAGAATACTCTTACCAAGTCAAGAGATCATGGTTTTAATCCATCACCGTTTTTTAGCTCACTGCACCATCCCAGCTCAGAACCTGGCTACATGCAAATTAGTCTGTACCTGTCCCAGTGCATGATGGGAACAGGGCAAACCAAACTACCAAGCCAATTCTTATACTGGGAAGGAAACAAGCTTCCGGGGACCGGTTTCTGGCATCACAGCCTTCATCGGCCCGGCTTGCCTGAATCCTGATGGTGCAATGAGCAAGGGACTCACGTCTGAGCATACCCTCCCACACTAAGTGTGGATAAAATCGATTTGGGAAACACCATAGAAACACCAAGTAAGCCCCCCCACTATGTGCACAAAGGGGCCCTCCTCCCTATCACCAATCACACAACCTACCCATGCACATGTGCTGAATCCACCTAAGCAGTACCTTCGTGAGCCACACTGACAATGCATGACCAATAGCATGGCTGCAGTCACAATACATGACATGGTGCACGCCACAACACTGAGGTGGCCCAGTGTGGATCACATCCTTCAATGAGCAGGTCACACTCTGACACATCCACGTGCACATGCAACCCCTGTCGCCAACAACAAAACTGCAGACAAACAATGCACACGAGTACAAAATCCGTCCTATAGCACAAATGACCCAAGTCGCCAACATTTCTGCACCGTATAAGCACACACGTCAAAGGCACACCTCCTCAAAGGGATAAGGGGCTGCTAAATTAGAGCTGCAGGGGCGACTCTTCCACAATGCAGCACACACACATAGCATTCACAGCACATCAACATTGATGACAATGTGGTACAAGGTGCAACACTTTCACCACAGAACAGAGGACACAGCTGGTGCCACTTGTGCATAGTAACTGGCCAATCACATCTGGCATAGCAGGACACTGTGAGATGAAAATGTATGCGTACAAGCTCACATCCGTCATGTGGTCCAAATGTCCACTGTCTCCCATCAAATAGCCATCTACTCCAAAACAGTCCCAATGTACATTGTCATGAAGTCTGTATGTAAACATCTACAATGCGTCAACATACATGGGACACACTGTTAACCTGCATCTCCCCTTTTCATTGCAGAGGGACAATCAACACCTCCTGCAGAGCAGACCAGACATCTCTTCAGTGGTGATGAAGAGGACACCCTGGACACTTGCTCAGACACCCACCAACAGCTCAGGGACAACCTCCGCACCCCACCCCTAGGAGCAGTGCAGCCCAGCTGCATCGAGGTGACCACACTCCCTGCTCAGAGCACACAGCAGGAAGCACCCACCACCATGGCTGGCTCCCAGCACCTCACCGAAGAACGCCGTGTGTTAGACTGCCAGAATGTGCGTCTGGGGTTCAAAATCATGGCAACCAAACTCGATGCCACATGTGGGTGTATAAGTCCCATCAGGGACCACCTACAGTCCCTAACGGACACCCACACTCCATTCCATGCCCTACAACAATCATTGTCTGACCTCGCTGGAGCCATTATTCAGATACAAGAACTGTCTAGTCAGACAGGCTCCACCGACGACAGCACAGAGTTACCACAGATGCGGAGGACAATAGCGAACATGCAGTGGATGCAGGCAGGAAGGATGGCTGCCATGGCTGAACACCAGCGAGTTGTAGCTGGGATCTGCCATGCCCTGCAGATCCTCATCTGGCCATTGCTGTCACAGAGCCTGTCCCAGATGACTGCTGCAGGACCTTCGACACACACATCTCCGCCCCCTGATATGTCTGTGTCGCACAGTGATGCATCCATGCCACCTCTGCCCCTTGATGTGTCTGTGTCACACAGTGATGCAGCCATAACACAACCAGACACACCTGGAACACCTGACACAGAAGACATATCAGAGGACGAAGATGTGAATGGTAATGACTTTGTGTCAAATCAAAAAGGAGGTTGTAGCATTCTTCCCAGCCATATGGCTTGTTCCTGCTTGGTTCAGCCCTCTGCATAATGCACTGGAACAACACCTTCCACTGTCCCCCCAAACACTCTGTGACATTCACCTGGACACCAACATGTACTGCCATATCTGCCCTGGTTACCAATGACACAGCAATGAGGCTGCGGACTGGAATCTTCCTCTTATGACTAACTTGCCATTCCCCAAAGGACTCTGGTTGGCACTCCACTGTGCAACCATGTAATGTGGGGGTGTGCATGGCCATGTACTGCTCCAGCTCCGACACTGCACAGAATGTGAATTAAACATTCCAAATCACACAGATGTGTCATGTCTATGTTCAGTCAAGAATAAAAGTATGGATGAATGTAGGGACATCGATTGCACAAAAAGGTACACCCTGAGAAATGACATCAATGCGCATATTCGACCATGACACACATGGCCAATCAAATGTCTGTGAAGGTGTGAACTAGCTTGCTCATTAACAACAATCTCGCAACCCCCCAATGTAGCCCCACGTCCATGTATGATATATGGCTGTGTGAGAAAATGTCAAAGTCGGTAGCAGGACAAAAGTTGTGTCCCCCATCACATGTGACAACAGTACATTTCTTTGCATGCCTACTCACACTCAACTGTGTGAACACAGCCTGTTTTGATGGATCACATTGATCTACATGGCAAGGAGGTGGACACCATACTCACATTGCTGAAGGCACGTAAGCGCACAGGTCTACCAGCAACTTTCCCAACCACAATGTCTGGCTCACAAAGTTGGAGCTGCCAATGGGGACTCACCCCTAAGTGTAATGTGTCTGTCCCTCCCTGTGTACGGACAATGCTCATTGACGCACACAATTTGGTATTCAAATCCACACTCATCACAGTTGAACACTAGCGAAGTTGCATACAGTTTATTAGCATGTGCGTGTCAGTACGGGCAAGACAAGGGCCACAACATGCAGACCAATGCATCATATACTAACAGACAGCATAGGAACATGTAGAGGTGCAAGACATGGGGATGCACACATGGACAGAAATCATCACGGATGGCAACGGTCTCAGCCCACCTTGCCTTGCTGGACAAGTCATGTGATGTTTGGTGTACGCTCATTGCACTGTGTCAGGGGACACCACTCACAGAACATGGGATCTGCACAGTCCTGTACCACCAGACTGTGCTGACTGTCTGCTCTGCTGACAGTGAGGTGGTGACAGAGTCCAAAAGGGTCACATGTAGAACTACATTGCCATGTGTGTACACTCTCTCCAGCAGTGTGTCAGATTGAGGAACGTTGCCATGCGCCGCTGTCCAATCACCTTGTACAGGTGTGTGTCATCCCCCAGTGTTACACGCACATGCATTCTGAGTCCATGCGAATGCAGCCATGTCCACTGTAATGGTGGGATATGTGACCATTTCTCCAAGATGCAGAAGGGTTTTGGGACTTGTGCTACGGGTTACAATCAGTTGTGGCTGCAGGAACATAGTTACTCGTCCACGAGAGCAAGCGCAGCTTCATAGGCAATCAGTTCCAAGAGTACGTCATCGTCGACTTCAACGAAAACGAGGGCCAGCCAATCCATTAGCTGTTCCGGACAGATGTGCTCCGTCCACGCAGTTTCACCAATCCGCAACACAGCCCAATAGAGTAGCGTCTCGATGTGGTCACTGCACACGAGGAATTGTGAAATCTCTCATGCCCAACTGCCAGCACATACGCCAAATATCAAGGCATCCCATTAACGGGTATCACGGTTCCACTCCTGGTCGTGGGCCAACAGGGGGTGCACACACATGTCATAATCCAGTTCAGCTACCGTAGTGTTGGATACGCAGACATCCATTGGCCACTCGAATAGGCATGATCGACAGTGGAACCAGGGCTGGACGCAGGTGACGTACGCAAGTTGGAAGCTCAACCGGTAATTGATCCGCAGCACTGCCAATGGCAGTGCCCCCAACAGATGCAGCATTCGGTCACGGTACAGTTCCATGTGACATGGGTTGCGCATGTGCCCGGCATGTCCTGCCATTGCGTTATTGGGTCTCGAAGAACCAGCACTCTTCTGACCTGCAGCTGTTATGTGGATGATATGCCACAGCTCAGAGCAATGAGTCGCATGGGTGTGCAAAGTTTGGACGTATGGGTTTTGCTGTGCTTAGGTGTCAAGGGCATTCCATGCAGGAGTATCTCAGGCAAGGTCTTCTGTGTGTGGGGTGTGGATACGTTGTTCTGTCATTAGCTCTGTGTGGAGTGTGGGAGTCAACATCTGCTCAGGTGTATCTTTCAGGGGGTGCCCGCCGGATGCACTGCCAAGGTCGTAGGTGCAGATGTCCTTCCGCCTTCTGTATTGGGACAAAGGAGCTTTCATCCACAATGTCAGTCTGACTACTGCTTGCATTCTTGGAATGTGATGTGGCTTTCGCTTTGCTGATGAGGCTTGGCTTATGGTGCACCAAGAGCGATACACACACAACAATTGGCCTGTATCAGCCAAGACCCGAGCAGCCTTGCGCTCCTTGTACAATCCCTTCCTGTGTGGCCGCCCTCCCTGTGCATGCAACAGGGTGACATTGTCGGTTGAGGTCCATGTGGCGCCGACACTGCAACACACACACATCATTTGGTTTCCTGTCCAGCCCAGATATGAACCACGCACAGGGCCCAGGGTTGATTCTCTCTCTTTCTCTCTCTCCCTCTCTTCCTTTCACTGTCTCTCTCTTCCTCTGTTTCTCTCTCTCTCCTTCTCCACCCTTTCTCTCTCTTTCTCTCTGTCCTTTGATGAGCGCATGACACACCTTCATATCTTGAATTTTGTCTTGCACGCTGTGACTTACAGGAGGTCCATGGGAGACCCGCCATGACTCTCCCAAATAGTAGTATTGAGTTACATTTGAATGAATTATTATTTTTGGGAAATTTAAAGGTGAATGAATGATTTATCTTTGTCTGTCCACACATTAATGTTGATTGTTGTTATTGTGCGGCTACAGGCAAGAATTTGTAAAGTTGATGTGAACTATCTTCGTCCGGGGGTGCCCGGGGTAGAGCCCAGGAAGGGTGGGGGGGGTTCCTGGGGGTGGTGGCGGTGGGTGTTTTGGCCCTCTCGGGTGTCCGAACAGCCTGATCAGTGGCTTCATCGCATCTCTTGTTCTTCAGGTGTGGCTGTGTACTGGGCTCCCTTTCATTGTGCAGGTTGTCGTCCGACTTAACACCAGGTCAGAGCAGGTGTTAAATTCCTGCTGCTAACGCGCCTTACTTCATGTTTTGGGATCTTATCGCAGATCTGGCTGGTCATTGTGAATGTTACGAAGTGGTGTTGTTGCGGCTTTTTGCATGGGAACGCCTACTCTGCATCTCTTTAGCATTAGTTGCCGGTGTCATCCTTGGCGTTGTTTTTTGCAGCTATTGCAGGGAAATTGGTGATATCAGCTGTTAGCACCAGCTTGTGAATGATGCGATGAATTTATCACCACTTTGGCTGCGATAAAGTGCCGCTAACTCAGCGATAGGTCCTTGAGAATATGCCCCTAAGTGTGCATAAGCCATTGCCAATCAGAGATTAGAATCTCTTTGATTGGTTTGAATTGATATTATCAGTAAGTTTGATCCATGCTTCATCTTGTTGATTGTACTTTATGTCTATCACTATTTGTTTATACTGTTGTTTGGCATTTTTAATTAGCATATCACGTTCAGGTGAGCAAAGGATTATTTTGATAGATGTTTTTGAATTTTCTGAAATGAAATTTAAATTTGTAACATGCTATAATATCCAAAGGTGTCTAGGCGCGGCAGCTCCCCATGATGTGCAGGCCAGAGAGGGTTTTTAGGAAAGTGTGATGGTGCTAGTTGTTAAAGAGCTGAGTTTTTAAGTTTACAAAATGCCAGGAGATTGTTTTCTGCCTTAAGTGCCAGTGGGAGTGAGTTCAACAATCTGACTGTGCCTGCAATAAAACTTCTCCCCCCCATGAGGCTGTTTTGGCCCTGGGGATTATCAGATTTGCGGATGTCGCAGAGCTGAGCTGCCTCTCTGGGATATACCACTTGAACTTGTTTGTGAGGTAGTCGGGGCAAAGACCATGTAGTGCTTTAAAGGTGATGCAGAAGGCCTTGAATTTGATCCTTCTTTTAACTGGTAGCCAGTGCAGTATTGGGAGAGCATGAGCCACTGATTTATGTTTCAGTATGGCAAGCAGTAGGCGTGCTGCTGCATTTTGGAGGACCTGCATTTTGTTGAGGATGTGTGATTGCATGTTGATGAACAGTCCACTGCAATAATCTATTCTAGTCAGGATAAGGGTTGTTACCACCGCTTTCTGGAGTTCTTGCGGGATGAAGGGAAGAATGTTCCTGATAGTTTTGATCATGTAGAAACATGGGGAGGGGATTTGCTCCTCGAATGACAACTTGGTGTCAAAGTAGACTCCTAGGTGTTTCACCTTGGAGATAGGAGTTGTGATCTCTCTCATTTCCTGTGATCACCAGCTAGGTTGCCAAAAAGAGGTATCACACCCAAATAAAAGTACCTCTGTTTTCCCTGTGTTTAGTTTCAGCCAGTTTTGGAACATCCAATGCCCAACTTCGCGCAAGCAGTCATGAAATCTCAGTGTAGTGTCCGTTGAGTCCCCTGAAAAGGATGCCATGATTTGTGTGTGGTCTGCATATGACATTGTCTTGAAGCCGAAGGACTTTATGAGTGAGCAGAGGGGGGTGACATAAAGATTGAAAGGTGTCGTACTCAGCGAGGAGCCATGCGCCACCCCGCAGGGAAAGGGGAACCAGGACAACCTGTGTCCGCCAAGCTCCACTCGTTGCTCTCTGTAGCGAAGAACGTAGTTCAGAAGAGCCAGAGCCCTGCCCCTGATCCCTACAGAAAAGAGTCAGCTTATTAGAAGATTATGATCAACTGTGTCGAAAGCCGCTGAGAGGTCAGGGCTGTCTTCCTACATTTGTCCAGGACCTCTCTTATTTCCTCCGACACATTGATCAGGGCCAGCACAGTGCTGTGTTGACTTCTAAAGCCATATTGAGCGCTGCCTAGGAGTTTGTTGTCGTCAATAAACTGGGTGAGTTCTATATTCATGGCCTTCTCTACGATCTTGGCTGGGAGAGGTAGTCGAGAACTAGTCCTCTAATTGTTCGGGTCGGTATTGTCCAGGTATGGGTTTTACAGTGACGGGAGAATAGATGCCTTCTTCCAAGGTATCGGAAAATATCCATTGAAGAACATACAGTTGAAGATGTCCGTAAGGTAGTTAGTTGTAACCTTCGGGGCCAGGAGGAAGATTTGTGGGGGACAAGGGTCCCAGGGGGAATCTGATCTCGTCTGATTGAGAATCGTCATAAACTGTGTTTCCGAGATGGTGTTAAAGGCGTAAAAGTAAGGGATAGTAGCTGTGGGGGACGGCTTCACCGCTTGAGACCTCTATCGGGGTGGAAGGAGGACCATTAGGTCACCCTCCTGCCCCCTGACGGATGGCGAGAAAAGAGTCTGAGACTACTTTGACTTTGGCTTGGAAGGAGTCTGCTATCAGATTACAAAAATCCTGGTCTACCCCAGTATTGTTCTGCATTCTGTTGTATCAGGCTATCGTCGAACCATTGCTCAGAGGGGGAAGTCCTTTTATTTCCTTTCTAATGCTGTTGCTTTGCTCTTTTAAATGCCATATGTCTAGGTTTGATTGTTGGATAGCCAGTGTTCCTAGCCAATCACTGGCAGTGCATTTAAATTTTCTCCCAAACTGCAAGCATTTTTATAAAATCTTCCTTTCTCAGAAGCATTAAGTTATAGATCACAACTCCATTACATCGTATAACTCTATTAGATATTAATGTTAGATTGTCACTGATTGTATCCAAGCTAGCATGTTATTGGTTGCAATTAAGAGAGAAAAATAATTTTCTGTGGGTTGTGATCAATTTCTTGTCATCTGAGACATCCTCAAAGCTTCTGCATAGATGCAACTTAGAATAATTTATAAATATGTATTCTATTGTTGATATGGAATTGCTTGCCTGAGTGTCGGCTTATCTGATCTGTCTCTTTTAAACCTTTATTAGTAGATCTGAAGCCCAATTTTTAATAGCAAAGTTCGTCAATCCGTTTTTGTAGATGTTCTATGATTGTTTGGTATCAAAGAGGGTTGAAGGTTAAATACTGCATCTGGTGAATCCACTGGCGAGCAGTCATTTACGGGTTTAAGTAGTAAGAATTTAAAGAAGTCACAAGTTAAAAATATAAAAAGTTGACATATTTTTAGATGATTTATTCAAAATTGAAGAGCAGTAATTGATATTGAACTATGTTCAATGCTGACAAAGGAGGAAAATACAAGTTTACAGAGATTGATTTTTGTATCTATCTTCAAATTGAACTATTAAGAGGTTCCTAAAGTTCGAGTTAAGATCCTAAGCTTTCATACGGATTTTATTTTTAACTAAAGGAATTAAGTTTGGCAAACGAAAATACAAAGGGCCATATTCTCAAGGAGCTATCTCCGATTTAACGGCACTTTAGCGCAGCCAAAGTCGTGATAAATTTACCTCCCCATTTACAAGCCAGTGCAAACAGCCTACAGCACCACTTTTCCTGCGTTAGCATCCGCAACAGGCATCGCCACGGATGACCCCGGCAACTATCGCTAATGAGATGCAGAGTAGGGGTTCCCGAGCAAAAAGCCGCGACAACACAACTCCACAAAATTCACAATGACCAGCCAGAACTGGGATGAGAACACAAAACAGGCGATAAGGCGCATTAGCAGCAGGAAATTAACACCTGTTCCGACCATGCACACCCTGGCAGAGGCACCCCAGCCCCTCCCGCCACCCATCGGAGCATGCCCGCCCATGCAAACCCAGGCCTCACTGCTCACCTTCCACCACCGACGTGTAGACAGGGGGTCCCACCACATGCTGCTACAAGCCACAAGCCTGGGACCCACGAACATGGCACCCTCCACACCATGCAGCCCCGCTCCGCAGGGCACCAGGTCTCACGTTAGGTGCTGGGTCTTGATTACTCCATGGCATAGGACATACCAGTACACCTGGCATCATCGCAGGCTGCACACCCGCTCAGCCCAATGGGTGCCACTAACTCTAGGATCCCGGAAGCGACGCCACGTGGTGGTAGGCCCGTGCTGCCTGCTGGCTCTGGCCTACATTGCGGTCCAGCAGGGCACACAAAACCTGAGCTGTCCGGACCGCCGGGACAGGGCATCATCGCAGGCTGCACACCCGCTCAGCAGCTTAATGTGCCACTGACTCAGTGAACCCAAAGTCACCATCACGTGGCGGGGTCCCTGTGCCGGCCGCAATGCTCCGGGTGCCAGTAACCCTGTGCAACGCCAGTCAGCGCCACATGGTGGTAGGCCCATGACGGCCGCAAGGCCTCGTGTGCCACTAACCCTGTGCAACGCCAGTCAGCGCCACGTGGTGGTAGGCCCGTGACGGCCGCAAGGATTTGGGTGCCACTAACCCTGTGCGCAACAACTCATGTGCCCTTTATGATTGAGAACCCTGGAGCGTCTGTCATCCAGTCACCACCGGCAGAGGGGAATGTGACGTCGTCGACCCCTTATGTCGGTGGAGTCACATGGCCTGTGACGCATGTGCCGGATAGGTGTGGTGTGCATGCAAAACTGCCCTCAGGGAGTGGCTGTGACATGCGGACAACTAGACTAGTGACCTGCACACCACCAGCGAGTACGCCTGCGATGGGTAGCAATGAGGCCCCCCCTTGGAGCGTAAGCAGAGTGGTCTGGCCTGCCGTACGCCGGACCTGCGCAGGGCCTGCAAAAATGACTCGTGGGCTCTGGGCGTGGTTCAGTCCATGTCCGGACATGGTAGTGACTGATGCGTGTGTCCCCGTTGTAGTGTTCACGGGACCAGGGACACAATATGCAATGTAGCACCCTCTGACTGGCATCCCACAGGATGAGCATCATTGACGCAAGGAAAATCACTGTCCCTACATTCATCCACACATTCATACATGAATGATAAAAGACATGACACAGCAGGGCGTCACTGGATGTTTATTGCACATCCAGTGCAGTTTTGCAGCTGGAGCGGTGCAGGGCAATGCTGAGCACACTGCACAATTTGGGCCCGTGGAGGGCCAGCCAGAGTCCATCCAGGGATGACAAGTACTGCGGAATAGGATGGGTACAGTCCGATGTCAGTGGTCATCAAACAGGATATGGCAGTCCATGTCGCTGTCCAAGGTGAGTGCATCGGAGTGTATCGGGGGTCAGTGGAAGGTCATGAGGCCATGTGCGGCACCAAGCAGAAACAGGCCAGGTGGTGGAAATGAATGCTAGTGCCTCCTGATCACAAACCCATCCATGTCCTCATCCCCGGATGTGTGCTCTGCCCCACCCGTGGGTGTTGCAGTACCGGCTGAGGCACTGTGTGCCACTGACACATCAAGTGCCGGAGTGGATATGTCTGCCGCACTGTGAGGCAATGGCACAGCAGGAGGCGGAGATGTGGATGGTGTGGGGGCAGCAGCATTCATCTGCGCCACGCCTTGTGGCAGCAATGCCATGATGATCTGCAGGGCATGGTAGATCCCAGCTACATTTCGCTGTTATACAACGGTGGCTGCCATCGTTTCCGCCTCCATCCACACCATGTCCTTCATGAGCCTCCACATGTGTGCCAGCTCATGGCTGGTATTGCTGGTGCCCCTTTGAGCGGGCAGGTTTCTTCTCTGTGTGTCAGGACTCCAGCGATGTCAGTCAGGGCTCGTTGGAGACCATGGAGTGGGCCTAGACACACATGGATGGCATCCAGTTTGGTGGCCATGAGGTCGAACCCCACCCGCACCTGCTCAGCCGTCTCCCTCTGGGCCTCCAGCACACGGCGTTGGAAGGCTGTGTGTTGTTCCTGGGGGTTTTTGGAGACTGCTGGGGCCGTGGGTGCCTCCTAATGGGTGTTGGGTGGTGGGTGGAGTCTCCTTGATGCAGCTGGTCAGCCCTGATCCTGGAGGTGAGTCACGGATGATGTCAATGATGTCTAGGAGGACTTGTGCGTCGATGCTGGGGTTGTCCTCTCATCAGTGAAGAGTGGCTGGGACTGCTCTGCAGGGGGTGTTGATGGTGGCCCTGCAATGTGAAGGGGAGATGGTGTATTGCAATGTGTCCACATGTCTGTAGCCGCATGATACATGTTGACATTCAGACAGCATGATATTGTACAGTGTGACAGTCTATAGATCTGGGCGATGACCCAGAGTCATTGAGGGTGTGTACTGTGCTCTGCTTGATTGTGCAAGTGTGCCATCGTGGCCATCTCCACCACTCCCCTCAGTACGTGGTGGTCACTCACCCTGTTGCGGTTGCATTATGTCCTGTCGAGCAGTGTCCGGTCCCCCGACTCCGGCCACAGTATCCACACTGATGACTGTTGACACCAGCTCCTCCATGTCATCCAGCACGAGCTGTGGCGCTGGGCCCCCACCTCCAGTCTGAATTGCTGCCTTCTGTTTGGCTGCGAGTTTCTCCTTGGTCTTTCTCTTGATGTCATTCCATCGCCTCTTGACCTCATCCATTGTCCTATTGTGCTCTCCGACGGCATTCACCTTGTCCACGATGTCCCGCCATATTCTAGTTGTGGTGGCCCAATGACACGTTGGAGGTGACGAACAGTTGTTGATGGTGTTCCATCACCTCCGTGACTATGATCCTATTCGCCTGCGGACTGAACTTCATCTTCCTCTTCTTCTTGTCCTTGCCCTGCCCTGTCCCTGAGGTCCCGGGCTGGTCGTCCGGGGCGCTTGTGGGGTTGCGCTTGTCCTCTGCGCCTGCTCTGGCTGCCTCCATGGTGCTTGGGTGTTGGTGAGTTTGCGTTTGGGTGTTATTTCTACTTTTATGGTGATTTTTCCCACCTGCCAGGTATGTGTTGCAGGCTTGGCGCTGCTTATCGTTGATTTCCTCATCGCGCTTTGGCCCATCGCAGGTTTTTTTGTGTTGTGGTTTGTGTTTTTATCTCCATCGATGTGGTTGTATCGCGGACATTGTCCGCGGTTTAGGCAGACTATCGCATGCTACCGCCTTGTTGTGAATTCTACGTTGTCACTGGTTTATTTTCCCGCGATGGGCTGCGATGTTGAGAGTTGCGTTAAGCTACTCTTGCGGTAGTTATCACACGTTCTTGTGAATATACCACAAGGTTTTCTAAGATTTCTGGAAAGGTATGAAATTATTGTTATCAGATGAAATTTGCCTCTCAATTCTAGTAATGTTCCAAGAGCATATGAAAAATTCTTGAAAGTCCAACTCTCTCTCTCTCTCTCTCTCTCTCTCTCTCTCTCTCTCTCTCTCTCTCTCTCTATATATATCTATATATATATATATTCACTGAAAAAACCATAGGTTTCACACATGTTATAGTTAGCGGAAATTTTACTGATAAAAAACCAATGAAATTGCCCCGTTATAGTTAGTGCTGGCAACTATAACTCACGCGACCGCAATCCTCTGCTGATGCTAATACTGTATTTAGACACTTATTTGCCCATGTCTTCTTCCATACATTTTTAGCTATACATATATTACAAATATTTTTTTTTATAAAGACACATATGTCATCAGCAGAAGATTGCGGTCGCGTGAGTTATAGTTGCCAGCACTAACTATAACGGGGCAATTTCATTGGTTTTTTATCAGTAAAATTTCCGCTAACTATAACATGTGTGAAACCTATGGTTTTTTCAGTGAATTTGCAAGGTTTTTTAAATGCTAATTCCTAACTATAACGTGTGTGAAACCTATGGTTTTTTCAGTGAATTTGTACGTTTTTTTAAATGCTAAGTTACTTTACGCCATTCGAGGCGTGCGCGCCCACTTAACGCAGTGCGTTCCGTGCACGGTTTTTATAAACTTTAATAAGCCCTGTACATTTGGTGGCCTTCGGCCACCAAAAGCACAGGGGGTGGGGTCAATGTGGATAGTGTTTTTTTTATTTCGATTTTATAATTTCATGTTGCCAAAATATAGTTTTTTTACTGATGTAATAAGCCCTGTACATTTGGTGGCCTACGGCCACCAAAAGCACAGGGGGTGGGGTAAGTGTGGATAGTGTTTTTTTTATTTCTATTTTTTACCGTACGCTTACGGTAAGCGTACGATAAGCGTACTCGGCGAAATTGCCGAAAAAAAAATAAAACCGTTTTTGCTCTTGGGGGATGTTTGGGGACTCCCTCAACATGACTATGTGGGAGGGAGTTGTCAAAACAGCCCCGTAACATGTTTTTGGGCATCATGTTTGATAAATAACACTCAGTGCGAGAGACAAAATGGCGGACGCCGCTTCCTGGTTTCGGCCGATTCGAATGTTTACTAAGATCTAAGAGCCAATCAGAATCGCGCTCGCGCACGCCACCGTACGCGTACGGTAAGCGTACCGTAAGCGTACCGTAAGCGGGCTCAGATATATATATTGATTTAAAGGCTATTTTCTCAGAATCTACTGAACAGATTTACACCAAACCTACAAAAGGCACTTCCTTGACATAGGGACTACCTCTCTGCCAAATTTCTAGTAATTCTGTTCAGCCGTTCGGGCTGTAGCTCGTTCTAAAGGTCCTATGGAAAAATGCATGGGAAAAACGCGTTTTGGGACCCCCCTTTTATCTCAGCCCCCGCTTGACGAATCCCCCCGAGACTTTCAGGGTAGGAGCGGAGCGTAGCGCCCCACCTATTTTGAGAAATTCGCGAGGATTCATCGACCGGCGCCAAAGTTATTCAAAATAGAATGTTGCGGATTTCCTATGGAAAAGGGGTCCTAACTATAACTACCTACTGGCGACCGCCAGTAGGTAATATGTATGTATATATATATATATATATCTACTGGTAAAACAATTGAAAAACTGATGGCCGAAGAGCTCTTTTTACAACTGTTATATAGGCACCTGGCACCGCTCACCACGCTGAAGCCGAGTTTTCACATGGCTTCTTTCTGCTACCTTTGCTCTGCACGAGAGCACAAAGTTTAAAACAATGCATTAACATTTGTGGTAAATAGGAGGCAGAGATTCATTGCGAAAGCCATTACATACAACATGCTGTCCTCACACCACCAGACAACCCCAGCTACGCCATACAGGACCGCCGATACTTGTGAAACAATGCTGCTACTCGATATAAGACCTCTGACTTCCACACCACTCCCTAGGAACTGGAGAGTTGCCAGTTGTTGGGTTGCTGGCATGATGGAATCAAGATTGATTCTGTGCACGACGTAAGTATAAAACTACATTACCGGCTTAAAGTTGCTGGTCCGTCGGCTAATTAGCTCCATTCCTCTTTCTTCCTCCGCGAAACCACTCCCACAGGAAAGGCACAACACAGTAAAGCAGTACTGCAAGTAGCGCAATTACAAGGTAAAAGTATGCATTGCAGTGGTATGTGAGGTTGCTGTATGTGTGGTAATGGCACTTTTAATATGTGCTTATGAGTGTGTTCTAATGGCATGTGTGGTAATAGGGTGAGTGGTAGTGGGTCATGCGTGGTAGTGTGCACATTGTAAAGGCATGCATGATGAATGCCTGCATTGTTCCATCATACAGCCTGAGGAAACCAGCTATGCTGACCCAAACCGAACATGTAGAGATAGTTGTTATACGACTTGAAAGCAATTCTCACTAGATTATGTTTAGGTTTCTTTGATTAAAGAAAATGGGGGACAACTGACTGCCTTATTTAGAGTTTGGCAGATGGCTTACTCCATCACAAATGTAACAGATAACCCATCTGCCTTATTGGAAAGGCATTATATCCTATGGCATTTGTAACAAGGTAGACAGGATATTCATAATGTCTGTTACAGGGTACCTGTCGGCCAAGTTCTAAATCAGGCTATGAGCATCTATTCTTGTCTTTATCAATATATACATGTTTACATGTATGTGACATATAGCACAAACTCTAGCTACAAAGATACAGACCACTAGATAGGTGAACGGTACAAGCTGGATGGAATGCATGAGTCAAAAGAGGGGTAGTAGAAAGGCTATTCACGGGAAAGGGATGAAAATAATAGGGTTGCAGGTGAAAGGTCCTCTTATAAAGTGCAGCACTCTAGAGGGCATGTGTATGGAAGTCTCTCTACAAGATCTTCGGGAAAGTACTTTATTCATGTAATCCTGGTACATGCACTCCAGATGCCTCCACCTCTGATCAGCTCCTCTCCGTCCCCTCGCTCTGTTCATTACATTGTTAGCACCCCACAGTTCAACCCAGGACATAGATAGAATTTTAGCCTCCTACTAACATCACTACTCATCTTCCGTTTTTTTTCAAAATAACGAAAGAACAAGATAAAACAAGTATGAATGTCAGAACTATTCAACACATAAAAAATTGATATATTATTCCATTCAGATGTATATGTTCCTTATTCACATATGTAATCATTCAACTTTATAGGTTTCCTCAGAATGCTACCAAACCTGCTGGTTCTACACTCAGCTTCCTTACTCCTTCCCCCAGGAGAAGACAAACCCCCTATATTAGGCATGGGAATTTCTTTTCTGGTCATGGAACAATCTCCCTCATTAAATAAACAACTGATTGGTATATTCACAAGAACATGTGATAACTACCGCAAGAGCAGCGTAACGCAACTTTCAATATTGCAGCCTATCGCGGGAAAATAACCCCGTGTCAACGTGGAATTCACAACACAGTGGTACCATGAGATAGACTGCCGAAAATGCGGACAATGTCCGCGATACAACCACCCCAACGGAGATAAAAACCCAAACCACAACACCAGAAAACCTGCAATTAGCCCTTCCGTGATGAGGAAAGCAGGGATAAGCAGCACAAAGGCAGCAATACTCATGCGCAATGCGTGAACAAGCACAAGAACAGCATACGGAAAATGCCACTGAACAAAATACAGCAACAGCGGAGTACCACGGATGCACCCTGGCCAACTGCAGAGGACAACATGCACACCACAACACTCAAGCACCGCGGAAGGACAGAACCGACAGGCACACCGCATGAAAGAGACCAGTGGCAGACAAATCAGACCTGCAGGAGTGACACACCCACCGTGCAGCATACGCACATAAGCAGAAATGCACCTCAACATCGGCAACATCCAGGTACAAACAGCAACCCCTCCACAACTGAACACAGGACACAACTGGATCGGCAAATGTGCACAACCTGGCAAATGACATCTGTAACCCCAGGGATATGTAACATGACAATGCACAATTCCAACCTGTAACCTGCAAATATGTTTTATTCACACATGCAGTGCAATTTGACATCTACTACTGTCCCATGATTGCCACGGACGGACACAATCTGACGTGCTCCTGAGAAGTAGGTGTCAATGATGTAGTTCCTATGGGCCATTCCTGCTGCAGCTGCAGTGGGATGTGGGCCACCAGCCCCATCACCATCATCATTGTACAGTACCTCTGGAACTGGGATCCATGGGGCCCTGGTGCGAACACAGATGTTGTGCAACACACAACATGCAACGATCATCTTGCACACGATTTTTGGGCTGTACGGGAGCTTTCCACCTGTGCCATGCAGGCACCTGAAATGTGACTTCAACACGCCAAATGTGCGCTCAACGATGCCCCTGGTGCGTATGTGGGCCGCATTGTACTGCCTCTGGACGGGTGTGTTCGGGTCTCGGAGGGATGTCATCATCCAAGGGCAGAGTGCATATCCTTGATCACCTGTGACAGTGCAGGGAGAAAAGAATCAATACTTGTTTCGGCAGGATGTGATGGCAGGCCCACCAATACAGTGATGCCTGTGCTGGCTGTGTATGGGGTGAGTGTAAGCCAGCAGTCAGGGAGTAGCTGGTGCTAGCAACAACACCAACAGTCATCAGGCACTCAGACATGCAATGTCAGAACCACAACGGGGGATGACTCGAGCCGCACAGGGCCAGTGGCCCCAGATGCACAGCGGCCGACACGGGCCCACCACCACGGGACGCTGACCTGCAGGAGAATGGGGCAAGGTCATTCGGGCAGAGCAGTGCCTCACATGTGTCCTGGCTGCATTCCGCATCTCCACACATCCAGCCGCTGAGTGGCTGTGGTGTCATGAAATGTCTGTATTGGGTGCAGGGGTAGCCCAGGATGACCATGGAGTCATGTAGTCGTATCTGGTAGGTGGTCGTGTAGTCTGACTTGTCGAATGTGGCTTGGTCACGTGTGCATCCCCACAGATGTGCTTTGTGCGTTGGTGGCTGTGGGATGTGTGGTACGTTGATTTGGTACTTACCAACGAGCAGTCCCGTCCCATATGTGCCATCCTGGAAGTGCTGGTTTATGATGGACTGTTGGAAGATGGAGGAATTGTGTACATTGCCTGGGTAGTTGGCGACGACAATGGTGAAGAGTCCCTAGTGGTCCACTATTGCCTGCACATTGATGGAATGCGTGTGCTTTCTGTTGTGGTAGTGGTGTGCAGAATTCACAGAGGGCACAAGTGGAACATGTGTGCGGTCAATTGCCCCAACACGGCCGGGAATCCGGCTATGGCGTAGAAGCCTTGCTTTGTCATCAGCTGTTCCTGCGCAGTGTTGGGGAAGTGAAGGTACCGAGGTATGAAGCTGAGGATGGCATCCAGGACAGGTGTAATGAACTTTGATAGAGCTAGCTGTGAGACTACTCCGACTCTGGCAGTTGTTGGTTGGAATGTCCCAGAGGCCAACATTGTGGGATGTTGGTTCTCCGCTGTGTTGGGACCGTCAACCTGTGGGCGATGTGGGTCATGATGGGGAGAATTGTTGTCCTTTTGAGCCTGTAGTGGGCAATGACTTCTGGCAGGCGTTAGGTCCGTGAGAGTGGTGCGTTTCCGGTAGGTCCGCTGTCTTATTCTAAGCTGCCTCTGTGGTGGTCGGGGCGGTGGGGGGTGTTGTAGCCCTGTTGGGGCTCCGAGCTGCATGATGAGTAGCTCCATGGCATCGTTTGTTCTTTGGGTGTGGCTGTGTGCGGAGCTCTGTTGCCTACTGCAGGGAGTCGTCCGTCTTTACACCTGCTTGAGGCAAGTGTTAAATACCTGCGGCCACCGCAGCTTATCGCCTGTTTTTGGTTAGCTTCGCGGTTCTGTCAGTTCGTTGTGAAAGTGATGTTGTTGTTTTTTCGTGTGTTTTTTGCATGGGAACCCCTAATCTGCATCTCATTAGAGTTAGTTGGAGATGTCTGCCATGGTGTTAGATTTTGGGGCAGTTATCGCGGGAATACTGGTGTTGTCTGCAGTTTGCACCTGCTTGTGAATGGGGTGTTAAACCTATCTCTACTTTTGTTGCGTTAAGGTGGAGATAAATCGAAGTTGTCTCCTTGTGAATATGGCCTTACAAATGTTCTTTCGTTCAAACGCTTTCTTTCGTTCCTCACCAGCCAGCACCCTCCACTTGTTACACATGGACAAGGCACTCATATGTCATACCTTTCCATTGCTCAGTAAAGCAGCGTTACAAAACATTTTCTCTACCTTATTTGGTCTTGAATATCTATTCTGCCCACTTCTCAAACCTCCAATTCTTTTTGCTGTCACCCTATCACCAATTTGCAAATTGGCAGTTTTACAACCATGCTTGACATAATAATATTTCTTGTATACTTGCTTTGTCTTATTAATTCTTCCTTTTACAACCTTCGGATCCCATGCCACTCTTTTGGTTTTTGGCATCCAACCAATATGTACTTTAGAAAATGCTGCCCTCCCTCTCATAAATTCAAAAGGACTATGTCCAGTTGTGGAGCTCCGTGCTAGCCTGGATGCCCTGTTAGTGTGGACGAATTCAACTTTCCACTCTATACCATTGTTTTTGGCTAACTGTATTGTCACTTTGATCACTCTATTACATCTTTTTACTGCACTGTTCCTCTCTGGATGATAGAGTGAGGTAGTACAATTTTTAATGCCATTACACTAGAGTGAGATAGCACAGTGTTTAATGTCATTGCGCTTCAGGAATTCCTCAAATACCCCAGCAACAAATTGTACCCCATTATCAGTTGTGACAGATTTGGGGAACCCTTCTTTCTGAAAAACTTTGTCTAAGAATTTAATAACCATTGCAGTATCGACATTCGCCACAATTTCTACCTCCGGCCATTTTGAATTATAATCAGCTGCCACAATAAGATATTTTTGTACTGAACCATCAAAAATCGGGCTTGTTATGTCTACCCTGATTTTTTCCCACGGAATCTGTGGAACGTTGACCGGAAATAAAGGTGGTCCAAGCGTAATTTGACATTTACCAGAATTCATGCAGACATGCAATCCCTGACTTTGCTTTCTATGTCTCACCCCATCCCTGGCCACCAGTACAATTCCTTCATGTAGTTCTTAGTCTTGGCAATACCCAAATGCCCTTCACGGCACTGATACATTACCCTGGCCCGCAGGTTCTCTGGTGGTTTGATCCTGCCATTCCTTAGTACCTTGCTATCTTCTATGGAGAATTCCAGTCTCAATTCCCAATACGCCTTTAGGCCATTGTGTACATTATTCTTTGCAGGCCACCCTTCTAAAATGTTGGCCTTTACACTGGTTAAGATAGAATCTTCCAAGTAAGCTTTGCACCATTCCTCAGGTGACATACCATCCAAACCTTCTCCTACATTAGCCACACTATACTATTCAATATCATCTCCTGGCGCATATGTCACAGGAAGTGGAAATCTGCTTAAGAAATCTGCAACTTGCTTCCATACACCCGGCATATGCAGTACACTATACTTGGAATCAAGCAGTTTAACTGACAATCTTGCCAACCTGGGAGATGCCGTGTACAAAGTGAGCAGTACTTTAGTAAGTGGCTTATGGTCACTCCTCAGCACCACATGACTTCCCCAAATGAATGTGCTGCAGTGCTCCAACCCCCATACACATGCGAAAGGCTCATGCTCGATCATTAAATACTTTACTTCAGTGGTGATAGAGCACCACGTTATTCTGAAAATTGCTAGGGGTACACCATAATCACTGTTAGTCAGCACCCACTTATGTTAATGGAATTTATTAATGTGTGACTTAGAAATGTAATATTAAAGTCTGCTTATAATAGAGTGATTAGAAATGTAACCATGCCATTTATGAAGAGCAATGTCGTAGTCAACTGCAATTGTATTTTAGTCAACGCATAATGATTGGTTTTCATGTAATGTGATGCATTAGGTTTAACCGTGCACCATATTAAAGTCTGCACATGTAGGTTGCTTATTCATATATAAAGTGTAATGACGTCAATGCTTATAGTGTGATTTTAGAAGTGTCTGTGTTTAAATTGTGTCAAGGCCTGATCGCATATACGTTTAAAGAGAAAGGCCTGTTCATTTCTTATGTTAGCTAAATATTGTAGGCCGAAAATTATTTCCCTTGGTAAGGCTTTGGGTTTCAGGACATTAGCAAATCTTACAGAAGTGGAAAGTTTCTCGTTCCGATGTTCTGTTGCAGGTGCAAGGACACTTAGCTCGTTAGAGAGACTAACCCTTTGTTCTAGGAGTTAGGATGGTACGAGAAGCCAATATGGGAGTATACTGGAATGTAGGGATGATACTTTCTGCAGAGAAGGTGCCTGGGACCCAAGGACGAGTGAACCGTCGTTGGAAGGGAGACAAGTTTCACTGGAAAAGTACTGGAAGAAGACCTGGCAGAAGAGGTGTGCCGGAGGGCGTGTTCTATGTTTTTGGGATTTCGAAGTAGGGACAGTACCCCGTGGGTTGTCCAGTTGAGGTTTATACGGGGAACTAGAAGGAGCATCTTAGAGCGAGCTCTGACTAAGTGAGTGCACTTCTAAGGAAGACTTCACTTCTGACACCTTTTTACCCTTGCCTGGGATAATTCTAAGTAGGGATTTCACCTTACAGATAGAGTAGGGATAGACTAACTGACTTCCTTTTAGGTAAACGACTTCTAATTAAGGGTGGGCGGACAACTCCGTTCCACCCACGGAATGTGCGGGGATTTGCCCTTTTGCCTTCCGCGATACTAGGCGGAGAAACAGGGCAAATCTACGCACACTCGGGGCATAACGGAAGTTGTCCGCCCGCCTCCCGCCCGCCGGTTACTCTTAACAATTGTTATTCTAATGTATTTAAGGCGGGCGGGAGGCGGGCGGGCTGCGGGATGTGCGTAAGGGAACTATGCGGAGAGTGCGGAGATTGGTTTCATTTCCGTGCCTCTCTGCGTAGGTCCCTTACGCACATTACGCCCACCCTTACTTCTAATGTAGAGATTGGAGTGATCATCGCTTGCCTTATGTTATTGAAGCTAACAATTCTTCTTATTCTGAGTCGGATGAGACTCCTGCATAGAATATTTTTTGCATTATTGCCCATTTATTTCCTTAACCTCGTGCTGAGGTGTTTGTATGTGCATTCATTTTTGGCTTTGTAATAAATCCCTAAAATTTGAGATTCTGAGTCAGTGGTCATTTGGGGTTCAGATTTGATTTTAGCGATTATGTACTAAAATGTGAATTTCCTCCCCTTTACACTATTTAGCAGATAAAAAGATCCTGGTGACCAGAGAGGATTCTTGGTGATGGTAAGGTAGATAAGAATCCGGCTTCATCAGTGGCTGTTAACAGACGGGAACCAAAAGTCACCACCATGCTTTGTGAACATGCCAAATGCATCCTAAAATAAATCCAATGTTGGGGAACTTCCACGTAGCCAAGCAAAGATTGATTGGCAAGAAATTCCAAAGTTTTGCTGTTAGCACCAAAACCTACCTCTGATGGATTTAGCCGACCTGGGGGTATGCATAAGTCAGAGGTGGTTAGATCTCAAGGATCTCTCTTGTTGGTACCTGCCAAGTCTGTTTCTTAGGGACCAGGGACTGTTACCCTCAAAGGCTCTAATGGCCAGGTGAGGGCCTTATATCTAATCCTTTTTTCCACAGGGAGCCAATGTAGCTGCTTTAGATGTGGTGAAATGCGTTGGTGGAGAGGAACCCACTGGATTAGCCTAGCAGCTGCTTCTTCACTCCAGAAAAAGGCTTCAAACTTGAGGCAAGGGCTTACAACCCTGTTAGCTGCACTCACCCATTTCCATCCTGCTGAAGTTGGCTCTTCTCTTGTAACCTTCAAAAGTGCTCCTCACATGGCGTAAGCCAGATTTGGCTTTGCCAATATTCGTTCACATTTCTTTCCCAGCGACAACATATTTTCCATGATGGCCATCATATGCTTTAGTCTCAAAATCTATTTTTTCAAATTTTTTGTCTGCAGAAGAGGCCTGGTTAGCTCTTTATAATTACTAAAAAATAAAGAGGCTGTTCAAAAACTGCACTTAGTAGTACATTTAGAGGTACTACTCACACACTATAAAATGCTAGTCACAAACCTAGGTGCGCAGAACTCTGCCTCTAATATATTTTCTATGCTGAGGTCTCTGCCATGTGTGAGAAGATATGTGCACACATATGTATAAATGTTAGTAGTAAATGTAGGTGGGACAGGGGCCAGTGGATGGAAAACAGAACATTCTTATTAGTAAATGGATGAGCATTAGGGAGGGTAAGGAGAGTCTGGGCCCTGATTGCAAGTGCAGGGCTAAATGTCGATCTCTGTTTAAACACGAGTTTGCACAATGATTGGAATTATGAGTTGTGTGATAATTATCACACCCTCTGTGTCTTTCACTGATAAATTCTGCCAGGTCAAACCTGTTGATATTTATCAGGGGAAAAATGCATGGTATTGACCAGTACATGTGGATTTTGGTGTGGTAAGCACCATTATCAACACGTTATTCTCCAAAAAAGTGTAATCAGGAGATATTTATTGCACCTGATAACTTACGACTCTGCAGAGTCGGATTTTATCAGGTGCAATAACTATCTGACCGTTTGCGTCGCCACTGATAATGAGGGCCTTAGGGTGGGGTGAGGAGGTGTCTCTGGAGGAACATGCAAACACAAACACCCACCCTAAAGAGAGTAAGCTAATGCTGCTGTGCAACATGTCTCAAAACATTCACAAAGCCAATATATCTCGCATAGGCGAAACCTATTGGCTTTGCCAATGATTATTTGATGCAGGTTTGCTCTACATAAAGCCCTGGCTAAGAGGAAGATCTGGAGGTCTTTTTAGGTTACAAATTAGGGGTCCTCTGATTAAATCTGCAATGATGGCTTTCATGGCAATATATGACGTTACAACGCATGCAATTACAATGCATGCTTTTATAACACAGTCTTTACATCGCAACTACCATTACATTGCATGATTATACAACGCATGCCATTACCATGCATTTTTAAAAACTACCATTACAATGCATTCCATTACAATGCATACCATTACAATGCATACCATTACAACTCATAATACTTTTAGGGCAAACAGTAGGGTAAGTGTTGTATAGTGTAGGGGTAAAAATTACTATTCCTACTCCAGTAAGTGCAACAGTAGGGAAAGTGTTGGCTAGCGTAGGGGTAAAAATTACTATTCCCATGTGCCCCAAAACCCAAACCCACCTTAATACTAAAATAATCTCCATTACTCACCTTATATTGCCTTGTAATGGCATGCGTTGTAATGGTATGCGTTGTAATGGCATGCATTGTAATGACACGTTGTAATGGCATGCATTGTAATGGCATGCAATGTAAAGGTAGTTGCGTTGTAACAGTTGCGTGGTAAAGGTAGGTCATTGTAATGACTGCATTGTAATGGATGTTTCCCCTTTTATGGCCTCACTGCAGATCATCTCTAATGCTCTTGGATTACGAACAGCCGTTTCAATTGAGTTAGCGTACTACTCACTGTAAAGCACTTCATCACCTCATCAATGTGAAGGACGGGGCCCTCTAGAGCCACGCGGGTTGCTTACAACCACCTGCTATGCCTTCCCAAAAATGAATTCGGTCAGCCAGTAGAGAATACAAACTTACATTTATTCAGCATATACTCTGCAGAGGAGTCCTATCAGACCTTCACCCTAAGATGACTGCCAAGGGGACTGCCGCCCCAACGTTTGCTAACACATGATAAACCTTTCTAGGAGACTTCGGCCACCCCTCTAGTAGAAAACTACCGGCCTGGGCCGGGCATGGACAAAGGAGGCACAGAGATGAGCTAGCACCTGCCAGATGGGAACTCACTATCAGTAGTCCAAGGCCACTGTGATGAGTCTCAGCGTCTCCTAACGTGGGAGCAGAGTTATTCAGTGGTAATGGTATGCAGAGGCAGAATAATTGCTCGTTAGCAAGTGAGGTAGCAGCCTTGAACAGGAGAGAAAATAATAATGAAGTACAGTGTTCTGCTGAGACAAGCAATTCTGGATGCTAAGGCCCAGTACGAGCACAGCCCAAGCAGTCTAATAAGGATATGAAATACAAAATGGAGTCGCACAGGCTAACGAAAGCTCACATGTTACAGGGATAACTCAGGTGGTTGCATAACGTGAACACAATTGGCATCTATTTAGCCACATATTGGTAATCCAATATAGCATAAACAAGTGCATTATGGTGAGAGGGGAATTTCAAACCTAACAGACCCTCCTTTTAGCATATGCGGCTAAAAGCTTTATTGCTATCCGGCAGGGTCTTTATAATTCTAAGTGGGAAGAGAGGAATTGCATACTCATTTATATTTCAAATCAAAACAGAGCAAAATGCGAGCATAAAAACAAATATATCTAATATTCAAAGATACCCTAATCTATGAGCGTAATGGACTGTATTTCTTGCATCATCATAGGGGAAATCTTATCATCCTGTTTGGGCAGTGTAATGTTAGGGGTGAGTTTACTCACACAATAGGTGCAACAGGCTGGGAGACAATTGATTCATACACAACAGGTAAATATGGCTCCTGCGATGGTTATTAGGACAAGAAATATCTTCCAACCCCACAAATCCAGCAGAGCTACCCTGTGAGGGACCATAAACCGTTATCCTGATGAATACCTGAAGCAAGTTTGTGTAATTTCTGTATTGCAGAATATACAGTCCGGGCACTATCCGGAATGTAAACACAACAGCTGCTGCCGATGACGCAGCAAGCTCTACCCCTATCAGCTAGAATGACGTCTAAAACCATTCGATTTTGAAGCAAAACGAGCCTCGTAGCTTGGAGCTCAACAGTAATATTAGTTTGTATACCAGCAGTAGTATTGATGACTCCCTCAACTACTCTTGCAAGGCGACAAATGTTGCAGCTATTGAACATAGGGCCCCCGAATGGTACAATACCCTTCATTATATCAGTGAATTGCTGTAGGGAGGTATCTGTTTGGTCGATATCATCTGGATTAGCAACGCTCTTAACTCGATGCACATGAAGATCCCCACTATGCAATTTATGATCTTTGTGATAAATGGACGGTGCAATGTAAATGGGAGGCAGGAGGAAGGAGAGATAACATCGTCCAGACCACCCCATAGGAAGCCAAGTGTAAGCTTGTTCCTCACAGATGAAATATACATTCGGGGGTGTCAGCAATGGTGGACTACTATTCAATCGATATGTATAGTTACAATGACTCTGTCCTACTGAAACATTCCCTGACTCTTGAACACAAAAACTAGCTGTTGCATTCATCAGGGGGGCGGGCATAGCTTTATCTTCAGTGATATTACAGTCCTGGAAACATTTAAAATATTCAGTGACATTGAACCCTTGGAAGTCTAGTACTTCATTTTGCAACCAAGTGACATTTTCATGAGTTGTAAATACCTTTCCATCTGCCCCAGGCTTCTATCCCTGATGTACCACTATATAATCTAGAACCGCCTCATAATCAGCCTGTGTCATTTTCATCGCATCTGCATAGTAATGCATGTATACCATAGAAAGCAGTTGAAACCAGGCTTCACAGCTACCTAAATATGCTAGGGGCAACGACACCTGTAAATCGTTTTTATGCATAACTGAGGGGAGTAGCCCACACACCCAACACTTCGTGGCATTAGTGGTGCTGTGTACCTGATAGAGCATCTGGATGAATGCACTCTGGGTATATGTTTGTCTATGTCTTTCTTTATGCGGGGCCAATGTAATAAACAAATGCTCTGCTGGAGCCGGTGTAGTCCCTAGCAGAGTTATCACAGGGTGTTGTTCCTTTAAGTACCAGACTACCACAAACAGTGTTATTGTCACCAAGAAAATGAACACCAACACCACTACCCTACTCCCTGTAGTCCAACTGGACCACCCAGGACCATTGTGCTGCATTGGAGAAGCCGCTAAAGGCTGCTAATCCCTCATTATTGCACGACCAAACAGGTTCATAGAAAGTACTTTAGGAATTGGATCCACAAAAATACAACCGACTAGAGGAGTATTCTTCACCCAGCGTCCATTTTGAGTCTCGCCGGTAGGCTCCTATTTTTCATCAACGATGGTGCTATGAAGCACTCCCATGGGGAGCTGCATAATCGCAGCCCTTGCTGGAAAACCATTGCGGCCCTTGCTGGAAACAAATCCTCTTCTTTCAGGATAGGGCAACCTCCCTCCCAGGCAAATACCCTCAATGATCCTGTCTAGTGTCCAGGGCAGTGCACCAGTGTAATTCACTCTAATCTAAGGCAGGCGCCTGGGACATAGCACCTATACTCTAAGCTGAAGTCCGTCCCTAATTCTTGGACTGGCCTAATGGCGCACTGTCCTTCTGTCGGGCCGCAGATTGTACCTGACATGCCCAGGCACTTCTTCATCAACAAAAAGAGGCAAGAATTCAGGCTCAGTTGGGCATCGAGACTCAGGTGGTTGTACACCAGAAGCGGAAGCATCCAGGGCGGCCCCTTATCTTAGGGGGAATTGCCTCGAATAGGTCCTCGTCGCTTTCCTCGTCCGTCTGCGCCCCCCTCTTAACTGGGCATCAGAGAAAGGAAGGAAGCGGGGCAGTAGCTCCCCTTCCTGATCGGCGTTACCTTCACTCAACCAGGCGTCATACAGAAGTAGTAGAGAGACCTTTTACACGTGGGAAGCGTGCACCCAGTTCTTCCGGCCTTCAAGCTTGACGGCTGTACAGGTAGCAAGCAACACTTGGGCAGGTCCCTCCCACCTTGGCTCCAAACTGTTCTGTCGCTGAAAATTCTTTATCATCACCCAGCTTCTGGGCTGCAGCTGGTGCCCTGGCCCCTCTGGTACTGGTTGCAGCGTGGCTTGAATCTGTTGGTGAACAGAACGGAGATCTTTAGACAATTTATACAAGTATTCAATCAACAGGGGGTACTCTATCTCGGAGAAGCGCTTGGGTCTTGGGATGCCCCAGACATTAGCAGGGCGGCCAAAGACCACCTCATAGGGGGATAATCCTGTTCTAGAATGCACTGTCACTCTCGTAGACAATAACGCTAAAGGTAACGCATCTGCCCATCGCAACCCTGTGCTCTCTTGGATTTTCGCTAATTTCTGTTTGAGAGTACCATTTTACTTCTCAACCAGGCCTGCTGACTGGGGGTTGTTCGCAGCATGAAACTTTTGAAAGCCCTTGCACACCAAATCAATGACTTTTGCGTTACAGTGACTTCCTCTGTCACCCCAGATCACACGTGGCAATCCATAGCGTGGGAAGTACTCTTTTAAGAGTGCCTTCGCCGTCGCCATGGCCGTATTCTCTTTAGTAGGGTAGGACAAGGATTGTGTACAGGGCAATTAGATAGAGTTCTGTACTGAACAACTTGTATTGATACTTTAGAGCTTCCAATTGTATCAATTATTAAAATGTGATATTGGGGTACAAGGACAATCGGTCACCAAGAGGGAGTAAGAGGGATGGCAACAATGTAGTGGGAGTGGGTGGGAGGGACAGGGAAAACAACAAGGAAGAGAGGGGGGAGGAATGGTGAGGGTTACAGAGGACCTGCAAACACATTCACTTTTAAGAAGAGCTACATTAGAAATAAGAAAAATTATCTCTACAAGCGGCAGCCAGTGGAAGGATAGGGACCTCAGAAACATGAAACTGGACTTGGTCGAAGCTCCATGGGCGAGCAGAGGACTGGAAGAACCGAAGAGAATGTGAAAGCAGCAAGGGACCCTGACCAGTGAGAAGCAAACAAATGAGAGTGGGGGGCATGGCTTGGCCTGCTGCAACATGGCCGGACTCTAAGTGGGCTCTGCCGGCCAAGCCGATAATCCGTAATCATCTGTGGACTACTGAGGTGCTGTCTTTCGATTCCGGGCCCCACAGACTCACTTCAACTTGGGGCTTCTGTTGCTGCCTTCCCGGGACTCCACACACTCCGACACGCCAAGTTATTTGCTTGGGTCTGGCGCGGCGGCTGGGGCTCATGGCAGACGCTCTGGGGGAGCTCGGCCTCAGCTGCTGCGGCGTCCTTGCTTCGACTCCAGCCTGATCGGCATCCAGTGGACTGGGTTTTCCTCATCGGAGCTGCCCTGCTACGCTGCTCCTCCGGATCCGGTGAGTTGCCTTTGTGACGGGTGCCCTGCGGCAGGGTAGGGAGCACGAGCGCCGTACCGTTGGGCCCGTGCCGGCTCTACACGAGGGCGCCTTCCTCCTCCTGGCGCCTGCTGCCTCTGCCTGCTTGCTTCGGGCCTAGCAGCGGGGGCGGTGCACCCCCCGCGACTCCTCGCCACCCAGCGGCCCCACGGGCACTCACTCTCAGCTGTTTCTCAGGCCCCGGGCCGCAGATTACAGAGCCCCCACCTGTCTTCCCTGCCAGCCAGCTGCTTTGTTTCTGTGTCCCGCGCCTCCTCTACAGCCTGCACGACCCGGCGCAGCCCAATACGGGGGGTACACTCTCCTCCGCCCGGATACAGACCGGATACAGACCTGCTGCCTGTAACACTGAGTTGGCCCCTCACTAGTTTCTCCTCGCTTGGACGATCCCCCGCCGGGCGTGGCTTCCCGGCGGATCGCTGGTGCTCTGCCTCTTCACTTCACCCTCCTCCCGGGCTCATAGAGACTGAAACTCTGTTGGGACGGGGGCCTTCTCCTGCCAGCCGTTCCTCGCCTCCATTGCTTGAGGGCTACCTGCCTTGATAGGACTTGATTCAACACCTCCTGCCTGGAGAGCCCACCCCTGGGAGCATCTCACTCCCCCAGGCCTCTCACCTTTCACTCGGCCTGCTGGTCCTCTCCGGTTTCACTGCGGCACGCTGCAGCCGCACCTGCCCTAGCTAGCTCTGCTGCTCCGGCCGGCCTGCCTCTACCTTACTGGGCTCCTCTATCTGTTCAGCACTGGGACTCTCCTTGTTGGCCTGGCTGGCCACGTCGCACCGGCTCCTGCTCTGCCCTGTGGGCCTGGCTGTCATCGTCTCCCCAGGCGCCCTTCATCTATCCCTGTCCCACCTGCTTGCCGCGGCCTCCACATACGCTGCTGCACTGCCCCCTGGCCCGCGGGGCACGCTGGTGCTTGACCATGGGGCGAACTGACCCAAAGCAACCGAAGATAGCTTTCGAACAGCACAAATCGTCACGACAAGAGGGGGCAGTCACGGACACTGGCGAACTCACCACCCAGCCCGAAAATGACCCTACTCGCAGAGATGACCTCAAAGCTATCATGCTGGATGTAAAATCTACAGTCACTGGCATCGCCGCCCAGCTTGACCAGCTTTCCACCTGCCTTGGCACTGTCAAGGCACGAGTGGACTCTCATGATGCACGCTTAACTCAAGTTGAGGCTAGGGTGTCTGATGCCAAGGATGCTGCCGCTCGGGATCATCATGCTCTTTTACAAATAGACAAAGTTTTGGAGCTCATTAAAAATAAGAATGAAGGTTTGGAGGCGCGCTCCCACAGGAGCAATCTCCGTATCATGGGAGTGCCCGAATCCTCCAACATAGCCAAAATGGAGGAGTTTGTTGAAACACTGATTCAAGACTTATTCGGGGAGGTCCTATCCCCGGTATTCATCGTCGAGCGTGCCCACCGCTCTCTGGGTCCCCGGCCTGCTCCTGGTCTTCCAGCCCGAACTATCATCGCCAAACTACTGAATTTCCGTGACCGGGATGCGGTCCTTCGGGCTGCCAGGGAGAAAGGAGAAATTCGTCATCAGGGGTACTTGATCTCCTTCTACCCTGATTATACAATGGCGGTTCAGGCTGCCAGCCGTGAATTTCTCCACGCCAAACGTCTGCTGCAAAAATACAACATTTCCTACTCCCTGGCGTACCCGGCCAACTTGCGCGTCAGACACGGCTCGCAGGTCTACACCTTTCTGGAGCCCAAAGCAGCGATGGCCTATGCCAAGAAACTTGACAAAACCCAGCGCTCCACTCCCTCTGGCTCCCAAGCGGCTGTAACCGGCGATCTAAGTGACAATGACTGAGAATAACCTTTACTCATATACTCGGATCTCCTGCGCCATGTGGCGCGAACTTGCCCATCCTGGTCCCTGTTCTTGCTGGCATTCCATTGCTTCTAAGTTGACTCATTGTGACTGCCCTCATACTCCCCAGCTCTTGGTCCCAGCCGCCCTGTTCTGCTGAAGGGACTTTTATCCTTATACCGGATCCCATTGACTTGCATTTCTTTCTCCTCACTAACGCAGCACTGACACCTGTATTCACCTGTATTGCATTGTACTTGTTTATTTGCTTACCTGGTTGGTGCTGGGTCTTGAGGGGTTATATCGAGGCCCCATTCACTTCCCCTGCTGTCCGCCTTCACCCACGGCTTGGCCACCCTGTCCTAGTGGCAGGGGCATACTCTACACTAAGCCACGTCTCTACGGGATGATTCCCCTTTGTTCTCTCTTTGCTTTTTCTTTTCCCAGTTGGGGGCTCCCTAGGCGGGTGGGGTTGGTCTCTCAACCTGATTGGGGTGTTGGGGTGGTTGGTGGAGGGGGGGTTCTTTGGGTGCAGTTGCAGCTCCTTCGTGGCCTGTTGTTGTTTTCTTTATTTTTATTCTCGAACCTATTTTGTTCTGTGCTGTCTGATATATTGCTCTTTGTACTGCACATCACAACTTACACTTCTCAGGTTCCTCTGTTGCACATGGCCCTATCTGACATTCTCCTTCCTGGCACAGCTCTATGATGGCAACTACACTCTGGACTTGGAACGTCCGTGGCATGAACGATTATTGAAAGGTCTGCCTTGTACATGCGCACCTCATTTGCCACAAAGTCAACTAATGTTTCCTCGAGGAAACTCATCTGCTCCCCGCAACTGCCTCCAGGCTTCACTCACGACACTGGGACGAAATCCACTCCTCGTTCTATTCTAGCTATTCATGCGGGGTGTCTATCCTTTTACGTAGAGGGCTCCCCTGGAGCACCACTAAGGCCATTACAGATCCCGAGGGGCGCTTTGTTATCCTGCTTGGTACCCTTTTAGCTCAGCCCTCGATCCTTGCTGTGATTTATGGCCCTAATTCTGATGATCCCGACTTCCTTGCGGAGGTGTGGCAACACATTTCCTCCCTGGGCCCTGCTGCATTGCTGTGGGGGGGTGATTTTAATATTACCCCCTTGGCCACGCTGGACTGCTCTGGGCCCCGCACTTTGCACCCACGCTCCACTCCCCTACCGCACTCCATCCTGGCCGACAATTCCCTGATAGACGCTTGGTGTGACACTCATCCGTACATGCACGAGGGCACCTGCGTTAAAGGCACCTCTAGCTGCTGGTCCCACCTGGATCTTTGGATCACCACTCGCAATGCATATGCATGGTTCACATCGGTTGAGCACATGGCGTGCACCTTTCGGACCATGCATCCTTAAGTCTCATTTCTGGGCAGGGAGGCGGAACGCACAACCTCTCCTACTGAGGTTCTTTCATGTAACACCACCTTCTACGCTCAACTCTATACTGCCGGGCCTGCTCCCTAGCGCAACCTCCTAGACTAGTATTTTGACACTCTTGAGCTCCTCTGGCTGAGCAACGGTCATCGGGAATACCTCGATGAACCCTTCTCCAAGGAAGAGGCGCCCGGCTCTGATGGTCTACCCACTTCTTTCTATAAAACATTTGCACCCGTCCTCATCCCACATCTCGCCACCATGTATAATGACTCCTTCGAATCAGGTCATTTCCCCCCTCACTTCATGAGGCCCTGTTGACGCTGCTTTTAAAACCAAACAAACCCCCTGAATTTTTTTACTCATATCGCCCCATATCACTTATTAATACCGACAATACGAATTTTGCCAAGCTTCTGGCCTCCCGTCTTCTGCCCCTCATGTTCCTGATTGCTCGCCCAGATCAGTCCGGATTTATCCCCGGGCGGGCAACATCGCATAACCTGCGCACAATCTTTGCTGTACTCCATCAGATCAACCCCGCTCTCCCGGCCGTGGTGGCTCTTTTAGATGCCACCAGGAATTTGATACTCTCGAGTGGCCCTTCCTTTTCTATCTCCTTCCCCCTCTTGGCTTCAGCCCAGTTTCTCTGCACAAAGTTTAACTCCTCTACACCTTCCCTGTCGCCCGACTCCGGATCAATGGTCAGATTTCAGAACCCACCTGAGTCTCGAGGGGCACTAGGCAGGGGTGCCCACTCTCACCTATGCTCTTTGCTGTGGCCATGGAGCCCCTTGCGGCTAAGCTCAGGCAGCACCACACTCAGAGGGGCTTAGGCTTCGCGGCCCGAGCCCTGGTCGTCTCAATGTATGTAGATGATGTTACGCTCTATGTCCGCCATCCGCAGGAGAACCTCGGTCCCATGGTCCGTGTGGTGGTGCGATTCGGAGGCCTGTCCGGCATCCATGTCAATTGGAGCAAGTCTGTTCTATTCCCCTTGACGGATGCCACTATCCCCTTCACTCCTGACTACCCTTTGGTGTGACACTACAATAATCAGACTTGAGGGAGAAAGAAGAGCCTCTGATCCACTCAGCTTCCTTGTCTCAAGTATCAAAAAATCAAAAGAGAGTGGATCACTAGTCCCAAAAGAACCAGGGAATGCAATGGTAGTACAAGGTACTGCTAAGAAACCCTCAATCACGTATTGTAGAGATCGATTTGAGCGGTATATTTTCGTTCTCCGCTTCAATATTAACAACGTGACAGCATCATCATCGGGTTAATGTAGTGCTTCCTCCACCTGGAGGTAGTCCCACTGGTTATTCTGGTAGTGATCGTAGAAAAAAGTGATTTTTGGTGAAGTGACAAGTGGTGAGATAAATTAATTTGCAAAAATTAAAAATCCCGTGGAGCCAGTAAAAAAATCTTTAATTACACTGGATTCGGGAAATTATAAAAGGTCTTCGGTGTGCACTCAGAGGCTAGTTATGGCCATGTGCACTATAAAAAGGGTGTCCATAAAAAAGGTCGACATGTTTCAGCCCTTCAAGTGCCCCGGAGGGTCAAGTGGGCTTTCTTCAGGACCTAAACGGTGAAGAAGACCCTAGTATTCAGGGGGCCTTCCAGTGAGTGAAGTGAGATCCGTTAATCCCAGGAGTATCTGTTCAATTTGAACCTGTTCGCCGTTAATGCAGGCAACAGCGGGTGTAAAAAGGGGGCGGTCGCTCATGCTCTCTTCGGCGTCGGACGTGCGTCCAGTGCTGACTCTGCCCTCTTTGGCCCGGTACTGCATCGGGGCCCACCAGATACCTGGGTGTCTGGCTCAGTCGGAATGTGGATGAACTTTGGAGAGCCAATTTCGACCAGGCGGTCGACTGGCTGGAGACCAAGATGTACCTTTGGCGGTGCCTACCTCTATCCCTGGCGGGGCGTATCGCCATCGCTAAGATGGTAGTGCTCCCGAAATTTCTGTATGTTTCTGAATGTGCCCGTCCCTCTCACAGCTCAATTTTTTCACACTCTCCATTCCCTCATCGTCTCCCTTGTTTGGGCAGGGCGTCAGCCCAGAATCGCGTATGACATCCTCATGCTTTCCCTCACATGTGGCGGTATGGGTGCCCCGGATTCTAAATAAACGCTCTCAGTGCCCAGGCCAGCTTCCTTCATTTCTGGCTCCATCCGACGCCGTTCCAGCCTCACGTGGTGGTCGAAGCCAACCTGGCTGCCTCCTTGCCTCTACAGACCACGCTCTTCGCCCCTGCCAAGCCACCACGTGGAGAAATCGACACGGTGGAGACCCTGCACTGGGCTTGGGATGGTCTTCGCAAATATTCAGGTTCGGGCTTGCTCTCCGCCGGTGCCATGCCTGTCGCATAACACCCAGCTTTCCCCTCACTGCACACGGCAGGAATGGCGAGGCGGGAGGCTGGCATGGGTCCAACCGCCCTATCTGACTATCATGTTTCCTGTTCCTACCCATATGTATGAGTGTGTATGGGACATACGAGTCGGTGTTCTAGTACCCTCAACCTGAGAACATACCACAGGTCACCACCGGGGCACTTCTGGCCGTTATGGCTTAAATAGCAGCAGTTACGAGCACCAGGTGCTTCTGATTCTTTCCCGAACCAGTCCGGAGCCGTTTCTTCTTCTTCCGTGTTTGCTGCAGTTTTATGGTGAAATGCTTAGGAGCGCATCTGGACACTCGCACCTAACCAGTCCCTGGCATTCTCGGTATGCCTTGCCTAGAACTTCCCAAGACGGGGAAAATGTGCGCCAGAGCGTGGCGTGCTGTTTCCCTTCCCAGCCTCCTCCCCCACGGCAAACGCAATCGCGTGTTGCCAAGCCAGGACAGTGAGCTTTCCCACGAAATGGTAGTGCAGGTGCGCTCTACCGCCTTTCACGTTGGGGGATCTGTCACAAGAACTTCGCAGTTAGCGCAGAAATGCGTTACCGCCACTGTTTGTTTACGTTGGACATATCGAAACTCCTCACCGCGGTAAGCGCAGGAGCGCATTACCAGCTTTGTTGTTACTTTGGGGCATTTCTTGTTCATTCCTCATCGCGGTAAGCGCAGGAGTGCATTACCGCCTTTGTTGTTGCTTTGGGGGCATCTCTTGTTCATTCCTCACCGCGGTAAGCGCAGGAGCGCAATACTGCCCTTGTTGTTGCTTTGGGGGCATTTCTTGTTCATTCCTCATCCTGGTAAGCGCAGGAGCGCATTACCGAATTTGTGCATTGCCTTGGGACCATCCTTCTTGATACATTATTACAACGCGGAGGAGCGCATTACCCCATTCTGTTATTTGACACGTCTTGGTTCACCTTCTACTGCCTCCCCACAGAAAGCGCAGGGGCGCCCTTTCTTTCACTTTGTGTGTTCTGATGGAATCCGGATCTTGGTCCTGTATCCAGCGCAAGAGTGCCTCCTATTGTTGTCTCTTCTTCGTTGGAACATCGCTTCCAGGTGACTATAGTCCCTTCCTCCATTCCTCCTTAGTGTGTGTCTGTGTGTGTCTATGATTGAGGGCGATAGTGATTACCTGTTGGTTTACCCTTCCAGGTGAAGATCCAGGGAGTCTATTATCAGATCCTCTCACCAAGATAACACACCACCTTATTTAGGATTCCTTCTCCCGGTCTTCACCACAACCCCGGTCAGGTATCTACTAGTCAGACAAGGGATTTGGTGGGAGACGGTGGAGGTTATTCAAATCATCCCTGCGAGACCATCCTACAAAAGGTAAGAATTGTGGGGATCTGACACTGACCTCTACCCCAGTGACAATTTCTTTTCCCTACCGGCTGGGTCGGGCCCTATGGGCACACTGCTGTATTACCAGCTTAGAGCGTCCTGTCTGGATTTGCATTCCACTTTCCAGCAAACCCCCTCCTTCGATGGCTGCCCTCGATCTGACATTCACTTCTCCATCTCCTCGTAGACTGGTTTCTAGGCTCTATGCCACCACAATAGCGGCCTCCCCTATCTCTGCTGATCGCGCTCGCATGGCCTGGAGCGGGGACTTAGGCACTGATCTTTCTCAAGAGGACTGGCTGTACTGTTGTAAGCAGACTAAACGCCTGTCTCCTAACTACCGCCTGCGCCTTATCCATTTTAAATATTTACACCGGCTGTACCGTTTCCCCGCTCAGCTATTCAGAATGGGGCTCGTTCCTAGTGATAGATGTCTTAGGTGCTCATCCCCCGCAGCGGACTTCTCTCATTTAGCTTGGCTGTGTCCTTTGGTCTCCACATACTGGCTCGAAGTGTGCACCATAATTACAGAGATAACCTCCTCGCCTGTTTTGCCAGATCCCTTGACCTGCCTACTCGGCTTGGTTAGGCAATGCCCTGATGCCTCCCGCCGTCTCACGGCTATGCTCCTAGTTCTCGCACGCTGTAGAGTTGCTATACATTCTGGTCGGAAGCCCGCACCCAAGGCGAGTGTGTGGCTCAAGGACACTGCGCGGTGTCAGATGCTTCTTTCTGAATTCAGGGAACTAACACCGGCTACTTGTCGGCCGCGTAATATATGGGGTCCTCTCATTGCGTACCTTCTCTCCCGTGCTCCCCGCCAGCACCCCGCCCACGGTGGCCGCCAGTGCTGGTCCATAGGTATCCCCCTCCTTCCTCTGCTCCCTGCTGCCCTCCCACAGCCCCCACGCCCCATTCCGCCCTTCTTGTTGCCTTTTGCCACCCTCCCACGCTCCGTCTTCAGCTATAGTGCCTTACATTCCACGATGTGCCACCCTATATCATTGCCTTCACGCTGTTTATGATCGATTTGATGTTCCCATTTCTTCCTGTCATGTGTTGCAGCACTATGTTTCATATTGTAACCTGATGTGCACGATTTTCAATAAAGGTCTTTGAAAATTTAAAAGAAAAAAAAAATTAGAGTGATGTGGTATTCAACCAATGGTAAGTAACTGTAAGTATGGGGTGGCCTCAAAGCCCATTTTTAGGTACTTTTTTGTTTGCAAGAGATTTCACAGTGCATGCTCGGTCTAGGTGAATCCTAAAAAATCCTAAAACAGTCATAAATGCACTCCAGAAGCCCAACCAGGGAGTAAGTCCAGCACTACTTATGGGCACTCACAGATAGTATTAAGCATTAACATAGAAAACATGGAGGCAGGGACTTTAAATACCTCCCCATAGGAAATAATGTTCAATAAAACAAATTGTTTAAAAAATCAAAAACAAATTATATATATATATATATATATATATATATATATATATATATATATATATATATATATATATATATATATATATATATATATATATATATATATATGGCACATACCAAAATGCAGAAACGCTTACTCAAGCATGAACAATCAATAAAAGAACGTAAAGCTATAAAATTTCAGTGAGACAAACGGGATTACTTAAGTGGCAGAATCTACAAGTTCTCTAAAATATTCGAGAACATCCGAAGACAACAACTATCTTCCGCCACTGAAACACAAAAAAGACTGCCAGAACCAAGTGGGTCTGAACTCAGCTCGGAAGTCGAATGTAGATGAGATAACATTGGGTACTGCACCGTCTGTAATTCAGGAACTTGATTTTTTACGATTGGAGCGCACAATGTATTGAAGACCCCGTCCCCCTCGGCAAGAGCAACCAAACAAGGGGCGAGGTCAAAGAACAGGAGGCGCAAGGACAGACGTTGGGGCAGAAGAAACAAGCTGATCTACAAAACAAATCAACAGACGCACGAGAAGGAGACCGTTTCAAGTACAGCAATGGATAACACAGTAATAAATTTAACGAAAATGACCCTTACTGTTGAAGAAAAAGAGACTTTGGCATTGGCCCTTTCATGGTGTGCATCCACGAACTATGACTATGTCCAAACACGTGCAGACTTTTTCCACTTTATACGAAAATTGAAATTGCAAAAATACTTTATGACTATTCCTAAGACAGTACCAAATCCAATGACAATGATCAATACCAATGAATAAACTGGAAATCTCATTGTGGAAGATTTGTCTCTTCTACAAGACATGGCAGAGCTCAAATTTGAGAAAACATCCAAGGTAACACTCCGAATATGTTAGCATCAGTTGTTGGTCTGGATACTTATGGCAGTAATCGAACACCATACAAACCCAAATCGGTGTTCCTACCCAATATGCCCAGAGATAGCCTCGATATCTTTGCAGAAAACATGATTAAAGATCTTAAAGAACTAGCAATCAAATCCAGCAAAGAGTTTACACGTTCTAACCACAATCAAAGAATAAAATATGACAATCTCATCCAAAAAATTAAAAAACGCCAGGATATTGTCGTGAGATGGTCTGACAAAGGTGGGAATGTGGTGCTCTGGCCCCTAGAACAATATAACACTGAAGCACTTAAACAACTGCAAGAGGGAGAGTGCTACTGCAGAATAAGTTCCACCTTCATCTGCAGCGTGAAATAAAAATTCCATAGGGCCCTATATGAATGGAGATGCTCAAATATAATCTCCAAGCAAGAATTTGAATTTCTCAAAACCGATTATCCAGTGACACCACAGCTATATCTTATACCTAAGATTTACAAAAATGCGACAGACCCACCCGGAAGACCCATAATAGCAGCTATTGGGGGTCTATTTGAGAACACGTCAAAATTTATTGACTTCTTTTTACAGCAATATGTCCGTGAACTCCCATCTTTTATTAAAGATACTGGGGATTTCCTCACCAAGATCTACGACATACAATGGAAAGATAACTATGTGCTGATGACACTAGATGTCAACACGCTATATACGAGCATCAGGCATAAAGATGGACTCAATGCTTTGAAACATTACTTGGGCAAGAGACCCATCGATTTATACAAACATAATGCTATGCTGCTTGAAATGTCTGAATGGTGTTTAGAAAATAACATTTTTGTTTTCGGTAAGCTGTCCTATAAACAACTTCGCGGCACGGCCATGGGTACCTGCTTCGCCCCCAGCTATGCGAATTTTCATTTGGGGAGGTGGGAGGAGCAGGTACCCATGAATTTGTACAAGGAGGTCATGAAAGAAAATGTGGTCATCTATGCTAGATACATAGATGACCTATTTATTTTGTAGCAAGGTACGAAAGAATCAGCCCTTACCTTTGCCTATAATATCAATGAAAACTCTTTGAACCTTACCTTTACCTGTAATACCAGCACCTCTTGTATTCAATTCCTAGATCTTGAGGTCTATATCGAAGACAGTAAAATCCAATCCAGAACTTACAGAAAGCCCACATCAGGTAACTCAGTTTTACACTTCAGCAGCTTGCATCCCACTAAATTAAAGGAAATTGTCCCTTACGCAGACTGCCTTTGGATGAAGCGCAATTGCAGCACAGAGAGTAGCTTGACTAATGCCACCAATACACTTTTTGATAGGCTAAAATCTAGAGGGTATAGTGCCAGTACTTTAGGTAAAGCTAATGCCAAGGCTAAAAATACCTTAAGGGAAGAACTATTGTTCCCCAAAACCAAAAGTAGTAATTTATCTGATACACCAAAAGAAGATAAAGAAAAAAAGAAAACCTATGATATAGGGACTCCGAGACTTATAACAGGTTTTAACACCTACCATGGCACTTTGCGCAAAATGCTATATAAACACTGGCAAATTGTGCGCAGCGACCCCATTCTCGGACAAAAAGTACCAAGAATACCTCCCATTTCCTTCAGGTGAGCTAAATCGATGCGCCAAGAGCTTGTGCACAATGCCCCCAGTATCAGCAAAGGCACAGATTGACTTAAAACTAATAAAGCCTTTACCAAATGTGCAAAATGCAAAGCCTGTCGGCATGGCACCATTACTAAAGAAATCAACACCCCATTGAGACACTCTCCCTTTATTATAAGGGGAACTTTCATGTGCAAAAGTGAGTTTGCCGTGCATATGCTGCAATGCAAGTGCAAAAAACGCTATATAGGGAGCACCATCCACCCTGTACATGTTCGTATTCTGCAACATCTGAGGGCTGTCAGCAATGATGACCCTAACTACCCAGTAGCGAGACATATTGACCAACACCACGGAGGGAACGCTAGTGTTCTTTCCTGTTTTGTGATAGGCACTGTTCCTAAAAATCCTAGAGGAGGGAACAGACAACTAGTACTCCGAAGACTTGAATCAAAATACATAATTCTCTTCAACATGAAAATCCCACATTGTATGAATGCTGATGAAGCTCTGTCCGCACACCTGTAGTCCACTCTGCTTGTCCTGCTCCCTACCCAGCTCTCCGTTTTCACTTTAGGCTCACTTTTGTCATTTCTTTTTTATTTCCGAGTTACTTGTGAATACATAACACCAAATATTTTTCTTTCCATTTTTCTCTCTTTGTTCTTTTTCTCTGTTTTCATTAGTTCAAAATGCTTAGTTCCTACTATGCTACTGAGATAACCTAAACTGCCTGCTTCTTTGACATCTTGGCATTATCACCGTATAGAAGAAGCTATCTGTAACTGCCCACTGGGGCTCCACTTGCCAAGGTGCCACTCTTAATACAGTTCCAATTTAGTGATATATTCATTGACTTATTATGTAGTTGCATAATTTATTCTTATTTATCTGTTTGCACTATGTGGCGCAAGACATTCTTCTATATTATGTAATAATTGTATTTCTCCTCTCTAGTGGGTAAGAGACTAAATAACAATTTAAATTACCTTGGGTAAACTGACTTTGCATTCTGTCGAATTTACTGTTATTATTTTGAGAAGTATCACTATGATGTATATATTGAAATAAGAAGAAAGAGAGACCTGGCCTACTAACAGTCTATTTTCCAGATCAGGTGTCTGGGCACGAATATTTTTTTTCATTATGTCTGTCAGTTACTTTTGTCTTCTTTGATATTTTGTATCTGTGCCCACGAAATATATGCAAAGTATTCTGCAATTTCTTTTGATGGAAATGTAATGTCATCTGGTTTACACTTTTATGTCTATGATTGCAAGGTTGCCATGGCAACTGCCTAAATAACTCGGCATTTAATGGTTGCCTATTGTGATGCCCGTCGTTGTGACAAAGGCGGCTTGGCATCGAAATGCGTAGTGGCCTTTTCCCTGTAAATAAACCCTTTCCTGCTTCAATACTCACGGAGTCTACGCCTGTCATTTTGTCTATGACATGACTGGTTGCAGATATATATACATATATACATATATATATATATATATATATATATATATATATATATATATATATATATATATATATATATTATCTACTGGCGGTCGCCAGTAGATAGTTATAGTTAGGACCTATTTTCCATAGGAAATCCGCAACAATTCTATTCCCAATAAGTCTGGCGCCGGTTGATGAATCCTCGTGAAATTTTCCAAACTTTTGCCCAGCTCCGCTCCGCTCCTACTCTGAAAGTTTCGTGGTGATTCGTCAAGCGGGGGGCGAGAAAAAAGGGGTGTCCCAAAACGCATTTTCCCCATGCAATTTTCCATAGGATCTGTTGTCGCAGCTACAGCCCGAACCGCTGAACGGAATGACACCAAATTTGGCAAAGAGGTAGTCCTCAGTTCAGACTCGTGCCTTTTGCTTAAATGGTGTAAATCCGTTCAGTAGTTCCTGAGAAAATTAAAGTTAAAAGTACATATATATCTATGGCCGGGGAGGATCCGCGGATCCTCCACGCACCTTCCCCGAACCCTCCCGAGCACGAGCTGATTGCTAATTGGCTGCCAACACTCTGAATCAGGAAGTGTTGGCAGCCACCGAGGCACAAGAAAGCACAAATACAAAGACGCAAAGCGCAACAAGGGGGCAGGGTAGAAACACCGTGACCCCCTAGGCCTGCTCAGGAGGTCCCACAAGGACCCCCATGGGCAAAAAATATATATATATATTTTTTTTTTAATTCGCGGGCTGCACATACCGCTAACGAAAAAAAAGAACAAAGCGCGGACTCCCGCGCTTCGTTTAGATTAAGCCCCCGGGGGGGCCAAGTCCCGGGGGCAATATAATTTTATAATGGGGAGCCCAGAGGCGCCCCCCAGCCCAGGGGACCACCACCCCCCGGGGCTTATGTTAATGTATGCGGGGGGCTCATGGCCCCCCGCAGCCCCGGGGACCGCCACCCCCCGGGGCTTTCTTTAAAAAAAATAAAAAACAACCCTGTGTGGGGGGGGGCTCGAGCCCCCCCTCACGCCCCAGGGACCGCCACCTCCCCGGGGCACTGAATATGTAAAATAGGGGGTCGGTTACGGACCCCCAAGCCCCGGGGACCACCACCCTAGGGGCTTTAACTTAAGTGGGGGGGTGTGCGGCCCCCCCCTGGAGCCAATGATGGCCCTGAGGACCGCCACCCCCCAGGGCCGGCTCCTGCAGTGTCCCGGGGAGCCCACCCCCGGGACACTGCTGTTTGCTATGGCAGGGTGGGAGCCTCGCGGCTCCCATCCTGCCATAGCAAACTGCTTTGGTATTTGGAAGAGAGAGCAGGAAACCTGCTCTCTCTTCCAAATACCAAAGGCGATTGCTTTTCCACACGGGGAGCAGCATGTTAGCTGCTCCCCATGTGGAAAAGCAATGCCGGCTCCCGCAGGTTGCGGGGAGCCGGCGGGGCCGTGGGGGGATTGGGGATCCCCCCACGGCCCACAACGGAGGCCAGGCCCCGGGGGATGGGGTCCCCGGGGCCATAAGTGGCCCCCCACCCCAAAATAATTTGGGGTGGCACAGGAGGGGGGCTATGCAGCCCCCCTCCATAAAACAAATAATTTTTTTTAAAAGGGCCATGCCCCGGGTTATAGGGTCCCCGGGGAAAATTATGGCCTGGGGAAGGGGGCCACGCAGCCCCCTTCCCATTTAAAAAAAATAAATAAATCAAAATTGGGGGCAGGCCCTGGGGGATGGGGTCCCCAGGGCCAAAAACAAAAGAAAAAGAAGGGGGGCTACACAGTGCCCCTTCTAAAAAACAGAGAGGGGGGAAAAAGGATCGGGCCGGAGGCCACGCCCCCTCCTTACACCACTCTGCAAACGCGCCCCCTGGCGCTTTTGCAGAGGGGGAACGAATTCCCCTTCAATACTGGGGGTCCCTGGGGGCCAACTAGCCCACCAGGAACCTCCAGTATGCACCAGGGGGCTGCGTTGCAGAGAGGTGTAATGAGGCCACGCCCCTTTTTACACCTCTCTGCAACGTAGCTCTCTGGCGCTTACTGGAGGTACCTGGTGGGCTAGTTGGCCGCCAGGGGACCTCAGGATTCAAGGGGACTAAATCTCCCAACTTAAAACGCGCCACGGGCGCGTTTGCACAGTGGTAAAGGTAGGGGGCGGGGCCTGAGGTGATACTGTGCAAACACGCACTGTGGCGCTTTTTAAATTGGGGAATTAATTCCTCTTCAATCCAGAGGTCCCCTAGGGGACAAATAGCCCACCAGGTACCTCCACTAAGCGCCACGGAGCTGCGTTGCAGAGTGTTGTAAAAATGGGTGTGGCCTCTGAACACCTCTCTGCAAGGCAGCTCCCTGGCGCATACTGGAGGTACCTGGTGGGCTAGTTGGCCGCCAGGGGACCTCAGGATTCAAGGAGACTTAATCCCCCAACTTAAAACACCCCACGGGGCGCGTTTGCACAGTGGTGAAGGTAGGGGGCGGGGCCTGAGGTGAGATCTGTGCAAACACGCACTGTGGCGCTTTTTAAATTGGGGAATTAATTCCTCTTCAATCCTGAGGGCCCCTGAAGGCCAACTAGCCCAACAGGTATATCCAGTATGCGCCAGGGAGCTGCGTTGCAGACAGGTGTTCTGAGGCCACGCCCCTTTTTACACCTCTATACAACGCAGCTCTGTGGTGCTTACTGGAGGTACCTAGTGGGCTAGTTTGACCCTAGGGACCCTTAGGATTCAAGGGGACTTAATCTCTCAACTTAGAACAGCCACAGGGCGCGTTTACACAGTGGTGAAGGGAGGGGACGGGGCCTGAGGTGACGTTTGAAAACACGCCCTGTGGCGCGTTTTAAGTTGGGGAAATAATTCTCTTTCAATCCTGAGGGACCCTGTGGGCCAACTAGCCCACCCGGTGCTTCCAGTAAGCGCCACTGAGCTGCGTTGCAGAGAGGTGGTCCAGGCCGTGCCACTTTTTACACCTCTCTGCAACGCAGCTCTGTGGCGCTTACTGGAGGTACCTAGTGAGCTAGTTGGACCCTAGGGACCCTCAGGATTCAAATGAACTTAATCTCCCAACTAAAAACGGCCACAGGGCGTGTTTACACAGTGGTGAAGGGAGGGGACGGGGCCTGAGTTAACGTGTGCAAACAAACCCTGTGGCTCCTTTTAAGTTGGGGAAATAATTCCCCTTCAATCCTTAGGGTCCCTGGGGGCCAACTAGCCCACCAGGTGCTTCCAGTAAGCGCCACTGCTCTGCGTTGCAGAGAGGTGGTGCAGGCCGTGCCCCTTTTTACACCTCTTTGCAATGGCGCTAACTGGACGTACCTAGTGGGCTATTTTGCCCCTAGGGACCATCAGGATTCAAAATGACTTAATCTCCCAACTTAAAACGGCCACAGGGCGTGTTTACACAGTGGGGAAGGGAGGGGACGGGGCCTGAGGTGACATTTTGCAAACACGCCCTGTGGCGCGTTTTAAGAGGTAGTTTTAATCCCCTGCCCTATTATATACTAGGGGCTTACAGAGGAGGTCATGCTAATCACATGGGGACTCCAACGCACAGTGTTCCCTAATGTATGTAGGTGTTTTCACTGTATTTTGAGTGTCTTTTAACATAGCACTGGCTCTAGGACTGGTTAGTCAGACTCAGTTACCACCAGTATCCGTCTGAAAAAGTTGAGGATCCAGGATGATTTTGCAACAAGGCTTCTTTCTGCTCTTCTGTTTGTTCTTTCTGCACGTTATCCTTCTTCCTGCACTTTTCTTCATCTTTGAGGACTTCTGTTGCTTCTTTCTGCATTTCTTTTTTTTCTTTCTGTGCGTTTTGTCTTCTTTCTTCACATGTCCTATCTCTGTAGGCATAGTTAGAAATTAGCTTTTAAAAAACCTTTGAAATTCATTGAAAAAACCATAGGTTTCAGGCATGTTATAGTTAGGAATTAGCATTTAAAAAACCTTAGAAATTCACTGAAAAAACCATAGGTTTCAGGGGCGTTATAGTTAGCTGTACTTTTCACTCGTACAAAACCATTGAAATTCCCCCGTTATAGTTAGTTCAGCTAACTATAACTTGCGCGCCCGCAATGCACTGCTGATGACATCACATATTACATCACTCATGACATGGTCAGTGACATCACTGATGACATCATCCTTGTGATAGAGTGGCAGACCTCCTCTCCCCCTAATATAACCTTTGATACACACATTCAAAAATAGAAACTAAAATTTTCAAAACAATGGACATACCAATACCAGTTACAACAACCTATTCAATAATTCTAAGATCCACATACACATCCACTCATTCACCAACAGTCCTATACAGTCACATATACATGTACTCACTCATCATATGTACTCATACACCTATACATCCTGTTACACAATGCCACTCATCTATAGAGTTACTCACACACATAGTCACTCATGCTAATAAAGAATCAAACATCCATTTACTTGCATATACAGTTATACACACACCACCACACTTACTTCTACAGAAACTTACACATACTTAGTCTTTTAAACAATCACTTATAGAAACACATACTTATTCATACAGGAACTCTTTCAATCTCTCACTCTCACATATACTCACTTGTATACACCAATAGTCACATATACTAGTTTAAAACATATGTAGTTACTCATAAAGACACTATTGAGACAGTCATTCACTCACTAACACACCCATGCACACACTCATCCACCCATACAGTCCTGCACACATGCTGTCTTCAACACATACAAACAGTGAGTCACTCATTCATGCACCTATGCACTACATACAGGTATAGGTCATCCCCCACCGAACCATACAGACACTCAGACACTCATACTGATACTCAAAAAACCAACTAATAACCTATATAGACACTCATGTAGCTACTCACCAACCCATGCAGCCACGTATACACAAAGTGAGAGACTGATACAGATATTTACATATTTAAACATTACTCACTAAGCCATGTATTCACTAAGATACACTTAATCAGTCAGTTATACAATCAATTTTTCAAAAACAAATCATCCATTTAGACACTTATATACCCATTTATTCTTCCATCTACCAGGAGATATACATATATAAAACATGTTATTTTCAGAAAAAAACACATTCACTGGATGATGTCATCGGTGATGTCATCAGTGATGTCATTTGAGATGTCATGACTGATTTCACTGACCATGTCATGAGTGATGTAATATGTGACGTCATCAGCAGTGCATTGCGGGCGCGCGAGTTATAGTTAGCTGAACTAGCTATAACGGGGGAATTTCAATGGTTTTGTACGAGTGAAAAGTACAGCTAACTATAACGCCCCTGAAACCTATGTTTTTTTCAGTGAATATATATATATATTCACTGAAAAAACCATAGGTTTCACACATGTTATAGTTAGCGGAAATTTTACTGATAAAAAACCAATGAAATTGCCCCGTTATAGTTAGTGCTGGCAACTATAACTCACGCGACCGCAATCCTCTGCTGATGCTAATACTGTATTTAGACACTTATTTGCCCATGTCTTCTTCCATACATTTTTAGCTATACATATATTACAAATATTTTTTTTTCATAAAGACACATATGTCATCAGCAGAAGATTGCGGTCGCGTGAGTTATAGTTGCCAGCACTAACTATAACGGGGCAATTTCATTGGTTTTTTATCAGTAAAATTTCCGCTAACTATAACATGTGTGAAACCTATGGTTTTTTCAGTGAATTTGCAAGGTTTTTTAAATGCTAATTCCTAACTATAACGTGTGTGAAACCTATGGTTTTTTCAGTGAATTTGTACGTTTTTTTAAATGCTAAGTGACTTTACGCCATTCGTGGCGTGCGCGCCCACTTAACGCAGTTCGTTCCGTGCGCGCACGGTGCGCTTCGCGCACCGTGCGCGCACAGTGAGCACGCGGTGCGCTTCGCGCACCGCGCACCCACTTTACGCAGTTAGTGCCGTGCCCACGTTACGCTAGATGGGCCATGTACGCACGATGTGCTTCGCGCACCGTGCGCACATGGAGGACATATTATGCGCTTCCTTGTGATAGGTAATCTGTTGAAATTTTTTGGGAAATTTCTGTGCTCTGATAAGCCATGCACAAATGGTGGCCTTCGGCCTCCATTTGCACAAGGGGTGGAGAAAGTGTGGATAGTGTTTTTTTTATTTTTATTTTTTTACCGTACGCTTACGGTAAGCGTACGGTAAGCGTACCCCGCGAAATTGCCGAAAAAAAAATAATGCCGTTTTTGCTCTTGGGGGATGTTTGGGGACTCCCTCAACATGACTATGTGAGAGGGAGTTGTCAAAACATCCCCGTAACATGTTTTTGGCCATCATGTTTGATACATAACACTCAGTGCGGTAGACAAAATGGCGGACGCCGCTTCCTGGTTTCTGCCGATTCGAATGTTTACTAAGATCTAAGAGCCAATCAGAATCGCGCTCGCGCACGCCACCGTACGCTTACCGTAAGCGTACGGTAAGCGTACCGTAAGCGGGCTCAGATATATATATTGATTTAAAGGCTATTTTCTCAGAATCTACTGAACAGAATTACACCAAACCTACAAAAGGCACTTCCTTGACCTAGGGACTACCTCTCTGCCAAATTTCTAGTAATTCTGTTCAGCCGTTCGGGCTGTAGCTCGTTCTAAAGGTCCTATGGAAAAATGCATGGGAAAAACGTGTTTTGGGACCCCCCTTTTATCTCAGCCCCCGCTTGACGAATCCCCCCGAGACTTTCAGGGTAGGAGCGGAGCGTAGCGCCCCACCTATTTTGAAAAATTCGCGAGGATTCGTCGACCGGCGCCAAAGTTATTCAAAATAGAATGTTGAGGTTTTCCTATGGAAAAGGGGTCCTAACTATAACTACCTACTGGCGACCGCCAGTAGGTAATATATATATATATATATATATATATATATATATATATATATATATATATATATATGGTTAACAAATGCTCAGCTACGAAAGAGCACTCCACAGCAGGTAATTAAACATACTTTTAATTTGCGAGTTGAAGGTGGCATTTCATCCATAATTTCGTCCTTTCAGCCACCGCGTTTCGAAGCTGTTTGCTTCTTCTTCATGGGCATAATGGCAATTGCGGTGGTTCAAAAGTTCAATCCCACGTGTTATTTAATCATTATGGCCTCCGGTGTGCCTGCTTAGTAGCTTTAAACTATGGGACTTGTAGTCTATTTCCTTTCCCCTCAGTGGGGTCCGCATTCTGTCATCATAAGTAAAAAGGTCATAGTGCCCATGATGAAGAAGCAAACAGCTTCGAAATGCATTGGCTGAAAGGATGAAATTACAGATGAAATGCCACATTCAACTGGCAAATTAAAAGTATGTTTACTTACCTGCTGTGGAGTGCTCTTTCGTTGCTGAGCGTTTGTTAAACAATATCTATCTATCTATATATATATATTCCATCCAGCCTCTCCCCATGGGAAATGGGGAGAGGCATATATATATATGTATATATGTGTATATATATATAAAGGAATTTCGCCAAGAATGCTCCTGCACACCAACAATCACACGGAGAGCAGGATCAGACGAACGCTGACCCAGGATGCAAGTGAGTAATTTTTATTTTTGTCTTACAGCAATGCCTGCATGACGCGTTTCAGCCTACAGGAAGCCTTGATCACATGACGCCGAGGCTGAGCAGGTTTAATTTAAAGTGCAAGTGCAAATGAGGAAAGTGCAATGATTGGCTGGTGCATGGATAGCACAATAGACATGGAAGAGATATATGCAAAAATGCATTACAGACAGTAAAATACGTCAATGCATAGAATATCAACATCAGACTAACAAGCATATATGGACAGTTGGTTAAAATAATCCTTAAAAACAGAGAAAACACAAATATTGAGTGCAATCTAATATTAAGGTAAAACCAACAGGCGGTAACAGTAACATAATGAACACCTGCTTGTGCAACATTGGACTAAGTTGTGCAAAATAAGCAATTAGTGCAAATAATACCCAAGTGGGTAAAGTCCACATAATGTTGGTAGTCAGTGAGCATATAAGAAAAAATGGATACTGCCATGACTGTATTAGTATGCCAATCAAAATGGTATGTGGAGTGCAAAGGTAGTGCTACAATAAAAGATTTTTTTTCCTTTTTGTATATTTAAAAAATAGTGATATAAAATTCCTGAATCATAAAAAGATGTGGAGGCTGATCATCGAAAAACAGTAGAGAACATCTTGAGAATTGATGAAAAAACATGGTTTAAAGACAGGTGAAAAAATCTTCACTAGCATTAAGGCCCAAAGGGGTCTTAGTATCCAATTCAAGGATATAGCGGGTCTCTAGTGCACGCAGTAAGGCCTCGCGATTCCCTCCCCGTCTCAACGGGGGCACTGAATCAATGATATAAAACCTGAGGAGTTCACTTTTGTTATCATGACACTCCTTAAAATGGCGTGCAACAGGGTATGTGGAATCACTGCCGTTAATAGCACGTATGTGCTGGAGTATCCGCTTGTGGACCTGCAACTTGGTGCTACCAACGTATTGCAAGCCACATGGACACTCCAGCACATACACTGCAAATTCAGTCTTGCAGGTAAGGAATTTAGGGCCATATGTAGGTAGCCAAATACCGGTCGGTAACGGCCGAAATTCGGTAAAACACACGTTACCGACCGGTATTTAGTTAGTTGAGATGTAGGAGGCCAAAAACACATATTCGGTAAATATGAATCGGTAAATACCGATTCAAATTTACCGACGTCAAAAATACCGCTTCAAATTTACCGAATACATATTTTCCGAATCGGTAAATATGAAGTGGTAAATATGAAGTGGTAATACGGAAAAATGTTATGTATGTAAATTCGGTAATTAAGAAATCCTTCAAAATCGGTAAATAAGAGTCGGTAATTAACACTGATAGAAAGCAGGTGGTAATTTTCAACAGTGCATTTAAGCAATCCCAAAATGCAACAGCATGGACAACATGGCCGCTCTGTATGTCATTGCAAGGCGGCTACGTCTACAGGCTGCAGGACTGAGGATATGGAGACGGGAGGAACGCATCTACAGACAGCGCATCACACTCTTCCAACTGACTGACGCAGAGATACATGAAAGGTACAGGCTACACCCCCAAACCATCTTGGACCTGATAAGGGACCTGCACCCACTCCTGGACCAGCCAACAAGAAGGGCCCATGCCATACCACCACATGTGCAGGTGCTCTGCAGCCTACACCTACTTGCATCTGGCAGTTACCAGGGGGTGATAGCTGCGGTGGGCGGTGTTTCCCAGAGTTGCATGTCCCGTTTCTTCAGGAAGTTCCTGGATGCCATGATGCAGAGAATGCACCACTACATCAGCTTTCCAAACACACAGGCTGAACTGCAGAAAACTAAAACTGACTTTTATCAAATGGCACAGTTCCCCCATGTCATTGGCTGTATAGATGGCACACACATCCCAATCTGCCCACCAGCTGCCACTGAGCACATCTACAGAAACAGAAAGTCCACCCACTCCATCAATGTGCAAGTAATCTGCGATGCAGGGAACATCATCACTGATATCGTTGCCAAATTCCCTGGGAGCACCCATGACTCCTACATATTCCAGAACAGTGGGATCTACACACGACTGCTTGCGGGAGAATTCGGAGAAGGATACCTGCTAGGTAAGTAACAGTGACGCTACATAGTACTCAGTGCAAATCATAGTGTATTGAGGCATGTGACTGATGTCTCCCTTTTACTCACCTAGGGGACAGTGCATATGCCGTGCGGTCATTCATCCTCACTCCCTACCTACACCCATCAACCCAGAGTGAGAGACAATATAATGTGGCACACAAATCTACTCGCAATGTGGTGGAGCGCACGTTTGGACTACTGAAGAGCAGGTTTCGCTGCCTCCATAAGAGTGGAGGTGCACGCCAGTACACACCCATCCTCTGCTGCAAGATTATTGCCACTTGTGCAATGCTGCACAACCTTGCCACAAAGAGAGGCACAGAGGTCGAAATGACATATATTGAGGACAATGATGATGACACTGCGCATGCAGAGGCCAACGCAGCAGGAGTACAAACAGCAACAGATGGAAGAGTGAGACGGGCAGAGATCACATCCAACTATTTCTGAATGAGTAAGGGGACACAGCCTGTAGTTGGATGCCATGACGTAGTTTAATCAGGCAGCACTACGCCACAACACAAAGGAAACTGTATTGCAACAACAATGAAAAATTAAATTTTGTGAGTTAAGGGTTACTTCACCCAAATGTGTCATTGTTTCGCATGGGGCATTAATGTTTGCGCCCACGCGCAGCAGTGCGGGATGGAATTGAGGGGGCGTCCTCACTGGCTGGGGTACCAGTGGCACCACGTTGACGCCTGTTGCTCCGACGAGTGTCTGGGACGGGGGGGGGTTATGCTGCTCCTGCTGGTCGTGTCTTCTGTGTCGCCAGCATCCAAAGCGCCAGCTGCTGCAGACTGGCTGGTGAGCAGCACTTCTAGTGCACTTGTGACCCTAACCATCCCCCTGGACACATCTGTGCTGCACTGTGCAAGGCCCTCCTGCATCGCGCCTGCAGATCAGCGATGTGGCAGTCGCCAGCCGGTTCACTGCCCTCGAGGTCTGATCCTTCCTCTGATGTCCCCTGCGCCGTGTGGCCCTGTCCTCATCGAACTTTGAGCACAGCTCCATGATGGATTGGGACATGTCCCGCATGCCCGCTGCCATATCAGCAATGCCCCCTGCCATGGTGGTGATGCCCTTTTCAATGTTTCCAAAGGTGTTGTTTAGGCCACGCATCTGTCGCTGTACGGACACCATTGCCCTTGCCTGTACGCGTTGTATTTTCACCATGGTGCCCTCAAGACCTGAGAACACTCCATGGCCCTGCCCAAGGGGAGGTGGACTCTGTGTCCGAGCCCTGCGGCGCCGTCTGCCAACTGTGTGTTCTCCCTCAGACTCGGACGGCACATTGGCATGGGTTACATCCTGGGGTACAGTGGACGTTTCCGGGCCCCTCGACTCCTCGGATGATGAGTCGGTCACATCCAACCTAGCTGCAGGACGCCTCCTCAACCTGTGCTGTGCAGGAGGTGAAGATGGTGGTGAAACCTGCAGGACTGGGGATGCTGGCTGGAGCGGCGATGCTGGCTGGGGTGGTGTAAGTGCCTGTGGTGCCGTTCCCTGGCCGGAACTGGTGGTGGCCTTCTCTGTGCTGGGTGTGTGGTGTGCTCTCTCTCCCTTCTCATGGCCAGTTCTGTGCGCAGTAGTGCCTGTGGACAGAAAAGCAACAGCAGCTAAGTGTACCTGAAGCTTTGTCTTGATGACATGACAATACAATTTCTAGACAGTATCTCAATGTCCTCGTATCATGTTTGGCCTTTCAGGGACTACATCTCCCATGATGCATTGCAGCCATGCACTAATACCTGTACTGGAGTGGGATTCTCATGGCACATTTTGGGAGTTGGGATAGGGGTAGGGGGGGGCACATTGCTGTGCAAGCGTCTTACCTTGTTTGGAGGTGCCTCTGGCGGAGCTGTCAGCGTCCCCAATCCCCACGATGCTTTCTGGCTCAATCGTTGTCTCCACTAGCTCCTCCAGTTCTGTCAGGGCTGGTGCTCTGTTGCGTCCTCCTCCTGTCTGGCTGGCCTCTTTTTTTAAATCTGCCACCTTCCTCTTGGTGATAATGCGGATGTCATACCACCGCTTCTTCAGGACATCAATGTCCCGGGGGGTCACTCCTATGGCATTCACCTGTGCCTGGATTCCAAGCCAGATCTTTCTTTTTTCAGACTCAGGCACTTGCTGTGACAGTTTCCCAAATAGTTTCTGGTGCTGCTTCACGACCTCCTCCACCAGAACTTGCAGCTCCTTTGGGCTGAATTTGAGCTTTCGCTTCCTCTCCCCTCCTTCCCTCTCTGTGTCCTGGCTGGCCATTCTTGCAGTCTCCAGGTCTGAATCTGGCAGTTGCTCTCTTCCTCTCCTCAGCACTCCCAGCCTCTCCAGAGTCTGCTAATTGTGTGCACCTGCCTGGGTGTGGCCACTCCCTGGTTGGGTGGGGTTGAGGTTGCACAGGACTGGCTGCTTGAAGTCATGTGTTGTTGAACTGCCGATTCGGTATTTACCGATTCGGTATTTACCGATTCGGAAAATACGGCTTCGGTATTTACCGATTCGGTAAATTCCGATTCATGTTTACCGAATTTTACCGATTCGGTAATGTTTACCGATTGTTGACCTACATATAACTTACCGATTCTTAAATACCGATTCGGTAAAATTCGGTATTTATGAATCGGTAAAAATAATTTACCTACATATGGCCCTATGTGATGGGGCGAGGAGTGTCACAAAATGGAGTACGAAATTCCATTTTACTGGCCCCATGCCTACAAGCTTTGCAGCTAGAGCAGTGCTTGAAACCCTTGCTCACCTGTAGCCATGTTTTGGTGGAGACAATTTCAGGACTGGACTTGACTAACGCATCATTCATTGAACGAGCTTTCCTGAATGTAATGACCGGACTAACTGACATCAGGTCCCCAATGACAGGGTCATTACAAACAAGGTTCCAATTTTTCTTGAATATTTTGCGTAAGGCCTGATGCTGACGATTGTAGGTCACAATCAATCTAATCGGTTGCTTGTTTTGTGTCAAAGTGTCGCTAGGTACTGACTTCTTTAGGACCTCACTTCTAGAGATGCGATTAGCTTTCAGGACTGCACTGTCAATCATAGCGGCAGTGTAACCTCTCAACAGGAACCGTGCTTTGCTGACTTGTTGGGCTTTGGCACACTCCAACTCAGTGCTGCAAATGCGTCTAATACGCAGCATCTCCCCATAGGGTATGCTGCGTATGAGGTGTGCCGGATGGTGACTAGTGGCATGCAACACTGTGTTGCCCGCAGTGGGTTTCCTGAAAAGTCGTGTTACTAAATGGTCATTGCTGACAACGATCTCTACATGTAGGAAGCACACAGATTCCTGACTTATGTTGGACGTGAAGTGGAGGTTAAGTGTGTTAATGTTAAGTGAATTGATGAAATCAAGGGCTGCCTGTTTAATACCTTGCCATATCAAAAAAATGTCATCGATATAGCGGAGCCATACAATCACATGTTTGGAAAAAGTGTCATGGTGTTGGCCAAAGAGGACCTGTTCCTCCCAGCAGCCCATATGCAAACAGGCATAGCTGGGAGAAAAACAGGCCCCCATGGCCACACCTCTGACCTGTTGAAAATACTGGTTACCAAACATAAAAAAGTTGTTATACAGGCAAAACTAAATCATATCTAGTAACATCTTGTTGTGATTGGCTAACATAATGGGTCTGTTCCCCAGATAGTGTGCAATTGCTTTCAAGCCATCAGAATGATGAATGCTGGTGTATAGAACTGTTACATCAAGTGTTATCAGCCAAAATTTAGAGTCCCAGGTCGTGTCTGCAATTTTTCTTAAAAAATCGCCTGTGTCCTGAACAAACAATGGTAAAGTTCTGACATGTTCCTGCAAGAAATTGTCAATATATACAGACGTATTTTCCAATAGACCCCCACAGGCTGAGATAATAGGCCTACCTGGAGGCTTAACAGGGTCCTTGTGCACTTTTGGGATGAAATAGATCACCGGGGTGACTATATATATATATTTCACTTTCTTTCGCCCACAGACAAAGATTGACGACGCTATGTTCTGGCCAAATAATTTATTGGGACAGCTTGGAGGCTATATATATGTTATTCAAATACATATAATATATTCAATAGCACCTGCATGACCACACATATACAGGATCTATGTACAGCACTCCGCTGCCTTTTGCCTAGGTCTGCACTATACAAATGCCATACAGATGAATTATGTAACATACAGATATTTGTGTGTGTTAAAAGTTATATTAAAGTTTTTTATTATTTTCGTGAATTATAAACATTTTAAAAATAATTATTAAATGAAATAAATATTGTTTAATATTTGCGATTTGATTCCAATATAACGAAAAAGTATGTAACTCTTTAATAAAAAAAAGTACAATTATTTAAAGAAATAAGATATAAGTTCTAATAAAATGTTCAAAATAGTAATAAAATATAAAAATGCTAGTGAGAATGGGATTAGAAAAATATTTAAATTGACAATAATTAAGAATCAATTGAACTTATTTTATGTATTTAAATATTCATGAAACATTTAAGTTGCTAAGTTAACGTGCTGTAATATCTAATAATTGTCAGTTCAATTAATAATAAATATGTTAAGTACATTTACAATTTTAATTTACTTTTTAATAATTACACTTTATTATTTTTCCCTTTACCTTACCTTAGGGAGATCTCCGCCCTGTGGCAGAGACCTCTATCTATGTGTGAGAATTTACTAGTGTTAACTTCACACACGGAAATCCTGTTCTAGCAGCTCCACCTCAGTTTCGAGCAGGTGGAGGCATGTAAGTCTGCACCTATCAGTAAATTTACACTTAGGCATGGTGAAGGAAAAAAAAATGCAAAGTTAATACTAGATGAAGTAGTAAGATTACACATTCCTTAATCTACATAAGTAAATTTAGCTTTGCAATAGGCCACCACATATTTAAAAACAGATTTCCTTGCCTGAGCTGCTATTTAACAATAAACTCACTGGATTCAAATGTATTAATTACTATTGTAGAACGCACGCTGAGTGACAGCTTTGTTTACTGCTAGAGGTAGCCTATTTGCACCAATAATGTGTTTAATGTATACTCTTCAGAAGAATGTGACATGGAATAAGCTTTTTATGAGAAATTCATATATAAAGAGGGAATCTCAGAAAAAATCACAGCATTTCTTTTTTTTTGATCCATACGACACGTTAGACTGCTTGAGCTTCCCTTTCATGTGCTATGAATGCAAATAAAATGTATGACATTTTCCATCAAACACATGTTTACTGAGTAGGTGGAAATGTCAGCTTCTTGTGAGAAGAAAAAAATCTTGATTTATTTTTAAATTTTCTTATGGATTAAGAAATGCAATAGAAGTATCTGGTGGTCACTCAAGAGAAAACATTAAACTGCCAGGGATTTCAAATAAAGGTCATGTGAAATATTTGCAGATGAATTTGCGCTATTGCTCTCCCATAGGTCTACATATATATGAATGTGTGAATAACGTGTGATGTACAAAGTGTGCAGAAGTCATCAATAGGGAAAAAGTATTCCCAAATTCAAAAATACGCTGAAAGACACACACATCTACAATGCCAAGTTAACCATTGTCATGGAGATACTTCTGAATTGACCATACAAATAAACCCTATTGTCAATAAAAAAAAAAAAAAATGATAGAGGCTCCTAGGAAAACAATAGCTTATTTCGATTCTTATGGGTCATTTGCTTCCTGACTTTCTGGCAAATGTGATTATGTATTGCATTGTGGTTGCACTGGCATAGCAAGCAATCTGCTAAAGCGGGATGCGCCAGCCTGACAGGTCAGTGTGTAGGCCGGTTAGGTGGCTGTGGGTGTGTTGGCTTGTAGTGTGGTTGGCCAGTTTTGTGGCTGTGTGTGAGCTGGTGTTGTGAACATTTTTAAATAAAGATTATGGGGCATATGTACAAGGAGTTAATGCCGCATTAGCGGCACTTTTCCGACGGTTTTGCAGCGATAATTTTAACTCCATATCTACAGGCTGTCGCTAACCTCTGCTAGCGGCAGTTTTCCGGCGAAAACATCCATAGAAAAGATTGCCACTTCTGTTAGCGATAATGACATACAAGGGAGGCGTTCCCGTGCAAAAACGGCTGCTAACCCCACTTTGCGATATTTACAAGGGAATTCTTGAAGGTAGGATGACCAAAAAAACTGCCTCTAACTGCAGTTAGAGGCAGTTTTTAAGACCAGAAAATATCTGGTCTTAAAAATGGAGATAACACGTGGAGCCTCATTCCTGCAGATTTTGGTGCTGGACAGCGCTGCAAGCAATGTTGCTGCGCTGCGACAAAACTACAGAGCAGGAATGTGCACCATCAATAAGATAGTGCGCATTCCTGGGCCTCAGTCATAAAAAGTGTTGCAGCACTGTGACAAGACAGCGTTGCAACACTTTTCACTACGCCCTTCTTACAACACCATGGATGCGCTATATTCACTGGACAGCGCTCCATGATGCAAGTAATGACAGATATGTCTGGAATCCTGATGTATCTGTCTGCGCTAAAGTCACACATTGCTGCAGTTGTGTCACAAGGATGACACAACTCCAGCAATGCATGGGACCAGCCTATATCCCTGTGGCACTGCGTCACCCTTACGCCTGCTACCAGGCAGGTGTAAGGTATTGACGCAGTACCGTTCTTGAGGGGTGCAAGGGTGCGGAGTTGGAGATCCATCGATGGTGGTTGTGCGCTGCAGTGTTATCGTCTGCAGGCTTTGGTGGAGTGGTGGTGCTGAGGAAGTTGACGAGACGTTCATCGGTGGCCTTGATCCAGCTGCGAGGGGGGGCGATGATGGCAGTGGTGTACGGTGGACATGGTGAAGACGTGATGTAGACACTGATGGTCAGTCCTGGAGAGTCCAGTGGTGTGGCTATATTGAAGTTCCCGCTGGCGGAGGAGACGTGCTCGACCGTGTGTCCTGCTATGTGACTTGCTGCGGTGACTAGCTGCTTGAGTCTGATGTTGGGGAGCTTCCCCAGGAGGGGGTGGTGTTCTGGTCACTGGGGTTGTCCAGGTGGAACTTGAGTTCACCGAGTAGGATGTCGTTGGTGGATGAGAGAGCCTGAGGTGGAATGAGGTCTACAATGGTATCGGAGAATAGGGGTCCATGGCCCGGGGGGCCTGCAGATGAGGGTGCCGCAGAGGATGGGCTTGGGGTTGGCCCGGTTCTGGAAGTTGAGGTGTTCCATGGTCGCCTTTGGGTCATTAGAGTGCGTGGTCAGTCGGAATGTGCTTCTGTAGGTGATGGCCACGCCTCCTGGATGGTCGGGTGGTCCTTGCCGGTGATTTAGTAGCTGTCAGCAATGGCGATGTCCGGTCCAGAACAGAGGTTGCTCCTGGCAGGCGATGTGGTGTCCAGGGTTGATTGCGGGTATGGTGCTGGCGTCGTAGTGGTGAAGTGTCTGAGAGGAATGGTGCTTGGTGCTGAGGGCGTTCCGGGGGCAGACGGACACAGACGGGCTTGCCTACAGCTTGACTTTGGCACAGGAGACGTCCATTACAACGCAGGCATTACATCGTAATGCCTTTACAATGCAACCCCAACAACGCAGGTGCCTTTACATCGCATTCCATTACAATGCATTGTGAGGTCAGTAATGGAATATTTTTAAGTTTTAAGGTGGGTATGGGTTTTGGGTGTCAGAGATTAAGATTGATGTGTATTATGAGGTAAATTTTGAAATTTGGGGTGTGTTTTGGGGCAAAATATGAAATTTGGGAGGTGTTTTGGAGTCAGTTATGAAAATTGGGATGTGCATTTGGGTCAAATATAATTATATAATTTTTAGGGGCGTGTTTTTGGGGCTCAAATATTAAATTTAGGGTTCAGGGTTTGCTTTGGAGTGCAAGGGTTAATTTTAGGGTTGCACTCACTGAAGTGGGAATAGTAATATTTACATCTCCGCTACCCAACACCTTCCCTACTGCTGCAATATGCCTAGTGTTAGTATGCATTGTAATGGAATGCGATGTAATGGTATGCATCATAACTTCATATATACCTTTGGCACACCAGTGGTATGCCCGCTGCGCATGGCTGCACAGCGGCCGCCATTGAGAAGTGCTGCTTGGGGAACTGGACAGCTGGGAGGTGGGAAACACCGGAAAGGACACTGGATGGTGTGTAGACACGGGGGGTGTGTGTGAACGGGTGTTGTAAATATTTGAATGAGAGAACTCTTACCTCGAGGCTGGGTCCCGTGTCATCGTTGCTCCTGCTCTCCTGAGTCTGCTTCCAGGAACAGGAAGTAGGCAGCCAGGCTCCCTCCCCTACGCCAATCATAACGCTGCAATGCAGCATTGGGATTGGTAATTGGCTCCGGGACAAGGCGTTCAGCCAGGGGTTGGAGGGGTGGGCATGTTCTCCATGCAGGCTGTTATGCAGCCTGCATTGCGAACAGGACAGTGTGCATGACTGCTTTGGGCAGCCTGAGTGGGCTGAGCAAACAGTCATTGTGCACTTGGGTGGGCATGCCACTCCCCCCTGCCCTGCTACGTGAATGAGCAGCCCTAGCAAAGGAAACATTGAACAATTACATCAGGAATGTATCATCATGTGTTGGTTTTTCCTCTTCTTGTACTGCTTGAAAGCAGTGGGGCGAAGCTCTTCCGCTATAGCGGATGAGCCACCGCTGGGGGTGCGTCATCTACATGTGCTAGGTCTGGGAGACTCGACCCCCAGGCCTCTCTGCTATGCGTCCCACCTTCTCCTTACCTGGACATTGACACCGTGACGCAATCCGCAGCACTCTCTCCAAATCTGTGACTCAGCCAGGTGGGATTTCACAAGCCTGGGTACAGCAGTCGCCGACAAGTCTGCTGGTGAACCTCCCGATGCGGTTGATGCAGCAGGGCTCTCTTAGGTGTGAAGTTGCAGCACTCCCGCCATACAAGTCCGGCGCAGCTCAGGAGCCTCACCCTCCACAGCGTCCAACCAGCGCAACATCATCTGACCTGTGATGCCGAGAGGCGCCGCCCACTGTTGCCAATCCCCTCTGTACACCCCGGTGTAGTGGTGGATTGTAGTATGAAATGCAGACCTCCCTAAGTTGTTGCGCAGGAGAGCCTCTACCATTCACCGCTCCAAGTGTCTCAAGGCGGTCTTCTCATACAGGTCAGCAACGTGTCTCCATGCGACTTGCCAGACTTCACCACCAGGTACGGGCGATCGCCGCACCTCAATGTCTACCAACACGGCTCATCAGCTCCACAGCTCCTCCGCATCCCACTCCAGGCTCCACACGCAAGAACAGCGAGGTATCCAGGCTCCAGGCGCAGGTCCAGCGAGGCATCCAGGATCCAGGTGCAGGTTCAGAAAGGCATCCAGGCTCCAGACGCAGGTCCAGCGAGGCATCTAGGCTCTCATCCTGGTCATCCTGGATGTTGGGTGGCTTGAGGAGGTTGTTGATGTGTGCTGCACTTGGCCCTGGCTGCTCCATTCTGCATGTCATTGTTTTTTCTTTGCCTATTTTCTATTGGAAGTCGACTGGCGTTAGCGGTAGTTCTCACCAGTACTTGTACACACGGCCTTATGTTGCAGTAGCAAGCAGCAGAGTGCAGGCTATAGATAAAGCTAACCATCGCATGCAGTTTGGATGGACTAGTCGCACTTTGTGGATAGAAGCAGGGATCTGTCAATGTTTTTTTTTTTTTGATAGTGAAGAAACATTCTGAATTTCAATGCTGCCTTTGTCTAATATTACCACGCACTGTGTCGCATCAAGCACAAACACCTGTGGTTTCCCACCACCCAGAGACCACCCAGGCAGCACGTCTCAAAAAATCCAGATGTAATTTTTTCATACTATCCACTCATAACTGTGGTCGCCATTTTTATTTGGTTCCTGGACCTATTTTCTGTGCCATTCTGACCCTGGTTATCTTGTATGTGCATCCAACTCCCTCAAGTAGTGCATATGCACTTATCCGCTGGTTATCTCTAAAGTTTTAGTAACCGCCAAAGGGTGTTTAGACAAAATATTAGGGAAAAAATATTGCCTGGACAAAATATATTGACAAGAATATCAAGGACACAAATATCGTGAAGGTAAGTTTCTATGGGTAAGCAAAGCTTTATTATATATAACCCCACATATATGTACCTTGATGATATATATATCTTTAAGGTACGCAGATGTGGAGTTAAGTAAATCTATACTTACCTATTTGCACTTACCTTCTCAACATTTTGCTCTTCCATATTTTTGACACGATATTCTGTCCATACAATATTTTTGCTTCAGACATGCGATCAGTGATCCCCCCCAAGGATGTCATTTCCTCTGTTTCACATATCACAGGAAGCCATACTCTGCTGACAAAGCTTTGAAGGAGAACAATAAATTGGAAATAGTATGGTCATTAATAATTTTAAATGTTCATTCCATGCTCTTAAGTGGGCGTAATTAAAAAACAGAAGCATAAAAATGAATTTAAAATTGAATTATCTTTGTGATGTTCTGTACATTAATCATTTTAAGACCTACTGCAAACGCAGTGCGTTTTAGTTTTTAATGCAGCCCCTGCAACAAAGATGTATGGGTGATTCATGCTTTAGCAACAAAAATAATCCTTCGCAGAACAAAAATGATCTGTATAAAGTCCATCTATTGAACACTCATGTAACACATAATACTGTTTGCTTCCCCTTCAAATAACACATTTCAATGCAGACAAAATAATTCGTGCATACAGAATTAGGTACAATCTGTAGAGGATATGTCTCAGCAGACAGATAAACTGACAGATAAGGAAATAGATAGATAGACAGACAGGCACAGATGGATGGATGAGTGGATGTGGGTTGGGTAGTGGCGGCTGGCATAGGTAAGAGTGGTAGGCGGTGGCGTCGGGTGGGGAAGGGCAGGTTGGGGCATCTGTGGGGGTGGAGAAGTCGGTAGATAACTGGGTAGGTAAAATTAAATAAATAAATCCACTTACCTTGCGCTCCCTGCATCGCCGAGCGCAAGGTAAGTGCTTTTATTATTTTTTATTTTTTATTTTACCTACCCATCGTCTGTCAACTTCCACCCACCCCACCGCCACGGCACTCTGCCCCACGCCTCACCGCCCATCGCTCTTACCAGTTCCTGCCGCCACTGGGGTTGGGGGCATGGATGGATGGATATTTTGTTGGCTGAGCGTTAGGAAAAAAAGAACAGTCGAGGCAGTCTTTAAAACTCTGCTTCAAATGTTCTCACGAAAGAAAACAGACGGAAAAGCGCCTTATGCAGACGTGGCGGAAATATATAAAACCTGTGTCAGAAGGCACTTTATGTATACATGTAGAGCACAAGATGTTTGTTTTTAATGGCATCAAGTAGAATCTTTGAAAAAGCGACACCTTCTAGTCCTCCCTGTAATTACGGAATATTATCTTAACATCTGGGCTTCTTTTTAAAGCGTTTAAATGGCGCTGTTTAAAGATTTCACTTTACAACGCACATTCTTTTCCTTAGTATTTAATAAGTGCCATAAAACTGTTCTGAGCTTAATAGTGTCTGTTCAGGAAAGGAAGACATGGAACTTATTTATTTACTAAATTGTCGGGCTGCTGCACACAAACTGCCTTCGTTTTGTGTTACATATAGTCCTTTTCAGGACCCACGACGCACAGGGATAGTATATACTATGCATTAAGAAATGGAGGTCAGTTTGTTCTATAAACCAAACACTTCCACCCTTGCCTTGGTTTTGCTTAGCACTGGCTCTGTACGCGCCAACTATACATTTACACCTTCAGGCCTCGCTTATGAGTGAATCATGACAGCTAGGCAAACCATTGTTTGTACTGGTGTTGGAATAATGATTTTAGATGAAATCTGATGGTTACATTTTTCACCTTTTGAAATATCAACAAGTCAAACCTGCCGAAATGTACCCGCTAAAAAATCCTCGGTGAATGTGGATTTTGGTGGCGTGAGAACCAAGGGGCATATTAACAAGCCAGGCGATAAAATTATCGCCGCTTTAGCGGCAGTTTACGGCGATAATGGGCTTGATAATATGCTCTATGGAATTCCAATTGAAGCCCAGGTTAGATGTCCTTCACATTTAACAATTGGAATTCCTTAGAGCATATTATCAAGCCCATTATCGCCGTTTTAGCGGCAGTTTTCTGCCGCTAAAGCGGCGATAATTTTATCGCCTGGCTTGATAATATGCCCCTAAAATTGGAATGTTATACCTCATTTAGGGTGGTCGTCCTCGAAACTGGGGAACTGGGTTCGAGTCTCGGCAATGACGCTGAACATCCTGTGATTCTGGGCAAATCACTTAATCTCCCCGTGCCTAACAAAAAACATTAATGTGTCCTCATGTAATGCAACTGGTGCTATGTAAAGCGATGTGTCCTCATGTAATGCAACTGGTGCTATGTAAAGCGCTCTGATACCCGATTCGGGTCAAGTTCGCGCTATATAAAACTCCATAAAATCAAAAAAAAAATCTCCTAATTGCTGATTTTCAACCATCTGATAGTAATCCAAGGGGGATATTCTCAAGAATGTGTGATTAAATCGCAAAATTTGCTTAACGTAACTTTGCACATCGCTGTCTATCGCGGGAAAATAACGTTGTATTCTCAACCCGGCGTCATCATGAGATAGTCTCACGATAACCCGCCAAATGACCAAGTTAAAACAAACGCGACGCCGAAAAAATGCGAAACGCGAAAGAAGTTGCGATGTGAACAATCGTGTTACAAAAATCAGCAATAACCAGCAACAGGCCTGCAACTCCTATGCGTCATGCTGGAAAATGCACCATAAAAACACCGAAAAACACAAACAAAATGATACAAACTGTGTAGCACTATGGAGGAAGCCGGAGCAAATACAGAGGTTGACCAGAACCCCACAAGCTCCCAGGAGGACCTGCCTGGGACCTCGGGAACACGGAGCAAGGAGAAGAAGACGAGGAAGACGAGGTTCAGTCCGCAGGAAAACAGGATCACCATCATGGAGGTGACAGAACACCACCAACAACTGTTCATCACCTCCAACGTGCCATTGGCAAATAAAGATGCAATATGGCAGGCCATCCTGGACAAGGTGAATGAAGTCGGAGTGAGGAAGAGGACAATCGGAGAGGTCAAGAGGTGCTGGAATGATGAGAAGCGCAAAACCAAGAAGAAACTCACTGACAACCATCAGGCAGCAATGCAGACTGGAGGTGGCAGTCCAGCGGAACACCGGGAGCTGGATGATATTGAGGAAATGGTGTCCACAGTCATCAGTGCGAAGACGGTGGCAGGAGTTAGTGGTCCGGACACTGCTTGACATGACATGCTGTTGTAGCACCAGGGTGAGTACCGAACAGGGACTGGGGGACGGGGAAGATGGGCACAATGCACACACGCCCTGAGCCCCACCCTGTTCAATCTCTACATGGCCCCCTTGGCTGAAGTGGTTGAATCGTTCGGCATCGAATTAGTCTCATATGCCGACGATACCCAACTCCTCATTTCCCTGTCCCAAGCACCCTCCATTGATGCTAACAACTTTAAAACCTGCATGCAGGCTCTGGCAGGCTGGATGACCCAGCACTGCCTGAAGCTAAATGGCTCAAAAACGGAGGTTCTGGTAATTGGAGGAAGGGACGCGAGCTGGACTAAGGAGTGGTGGCCATCATGTTTGGGGCCGCTACCCACTCCCTGCAAAGCAGCTAAGAATCTGGGGATCTGGGTTGATCCCAGACTCTCTTATGACAACCATGTACACAAAGTGGTAGGGAAATGCTTCGGGGTGATGAAGACCTTGAACCGTACCCTAGACCTTCTCCCTCTTGAAGCCAGGCGCACTATGACTCAAGCTCTAGTGACCTCGAGGATAGACTATGGTAATGTGCTTCTGCTCGGAACTACACAAAAAAACTTCAGGAGACTTCAAGTACTCCAAAATACAGCAGCACGCCTAGTCCTTAGACTTCCGAAAAGATCAGCCTCTATGCCAGCCCTAGCCACTCTGCACTGGCTCCCCATAAAAAAGAGAGTCCTATTTAAAGCACTTCTAATGTGCTATAGGATCATCTCACACAAAGCTCCCCTTTACATGACAGATCTGGCTATCCCCTACGAGCCTAGCAGAACTCTCCGCTCTGGGGGAACTGGATTGCTTAAAATTCCCCGCGTCAAGAAAGCCAGAATGGGTGGCTGTTCTTTTCGTGTCATGGCTGCCAAAGAATGGAACTCTCTCCCCATGAGTATCAGGCTAGCGGATTCAGAGACCTTGTTCAGAAAACTTTTAAAAACCCATCTGTTTTCTCTTTAACTTCCCTCTCTTGGCCCTGACTTTTCTCCACAGCGCGGGGACACGCCGGGATGGCGTCACCATGCGCTTTACAAGCCCCTTTATTATTATTAAGTAGAGCACACTGCACACCCACAATGACTCTGTATCATGTCCTTGATCCCCTTGGCACACTGCAGCACACATACAAACAGCAAGTAGGCCCACGTCCACTATGGGCCTAAAGGTGTCCCCCCCACACACCACTAGTCCTACAACCAACCCATGCACATGTGTGAAAAACAGCAAATCGTCGTGTCTGTGATCCACACTGACAATGCAAGTGACACTGTATGACAAATAGCATGGCTGCAGTCCAGTTATCATGACATGCTGCACGCCATGGCACTCAGGTGGCTGAGTGTGGAACACATCCAGAAAGGAGCAAGTCACACCCTGACATATCCACGTGCACACACAACCCCTGACGGCAACAACACATCTGCAGATACACCATGCCCAAGAGCCCAAATCAGCCAAGTCTGCAACATCTCAGCACTGTAGAAGCACAGAAGTCTAAGGCACACCGCCCCAAAGGGATAAGGGGCAGCAAAATCACAGCTGCAGGGGCAACTCACCCACAATGCAGCACACACACATAGCAATAACGACACATCAACATTGACGACAATGTGGTACGAAGTGCAACACTTTCACTGCAGAACAGAGGACACAACTGGTTCCGCTTTTGCGTAGAAACTGGTCAATCACATCTGGCATAGCAGGAAACCGTGAGATGGGAGTGCACACGTACAACCTCACATCCCTGATGTAGTTCAAATGTCCACTGTCCAGCATGAAATAGTCAGCTACTCCCAAACAGTCACAATGTACATTGTCATGCAGTCTGTATGTAAACATGTACAATGCGTCAACATACATGGAACACACTGTCAACCAGCATCTCCCCTTTACATTGCAGAGGGACAATAAATACCTCCCACACAGCAGACAGGACATCTCTTCAGTGATGATGAAGAGGACCCCCTGGACATTTGCCCCAACACCCTCCAACGGCTTGTGGACAGCCTCCGCACCCCACCTCTAGGAGCAGTGCAGGCCAGCTGCATCAAGGTGACTCCACCCTCTGCACAGACCACACAGGAGGAAGCACCCACCACCACGGCTGACTCCCAGCACCTCACACAAGAACACATGGCATTCCAAGGCCAGGTTTTAGACTGCCAGAAGGATGTGGCTGAACAGGTGTGGGTGGGGTTCACCAACATGGCAGCCAAACTGGATGACATACGTGGGTGTCTGAGTCACATCAGGGACCACTTACACTCACTAACTGACACCCACAGTTCACACCATGATGTCCAACCATCCATGTCCAACACCGCTAGAGTCATGCCTCTGGGAGGAGAACAACTGCCTACTCGGAGTGGCCTCAGCGATGTCAGACGAGAGTTGGCACAGATGATGAGGATAATGGAGAACATGGAGCATATGCATGCGGAAAGAATGGCTGCCACGGATGCACACCAGCGAAAAGTTGTTGGTATCTTCCATGCCCTGCAGATCCTCATCATGGCATTGCTGCCACTAAGGCAGGCGCAGATGAATGCTGCTGGTACTTCCAAACACACATCTCCGGCCCCTGATGTGACAGTGGCACACAGTGCTGCAGACCAAACATCAGCGCCCACATGTAAGACAGATGACAGAGGGGACGAGGATGCGGGTGATTCCACTTGTGTAGTAAGAAGGAGCCAGTAGCAATCCTCTTTGCCATATACCCTGTTTCATCTTGGTGCTGCCCTCTGCATCATGCCCTGTAACAACATCTCCCACTGTCCCCTGAAACACTCCGCGACATTCACCTTGGACCTCGATATAGACTGCCATGTTCTGTTTGCTCTACAATGACCCAGCAATCACACTGTGGACTGTCCTCTACCTCTTCCGATGAACTTGTCAATTCCTAAATTACTCTGGCTGGCCCTACCCTCGTCTCCAATGTGATGTGGTATTTGCATGGCCATGTACTGCTCCAGCTCCGACAACCCCAACGAATGTGAATAAAACATTCAAATTGACACAGATGTGATGTCAATAATCGATCAAGTTTGAAAGTATGGATGAATGTAAGGACATTGATTGAACAAGAAGGTACACCCTGGGAAATGAAAGCAATGCGCATGTGTGACCGTGACACACATAGGGGTACTTTCACAACTTTGCCCCATGCAATGTTAGGAATAGGGCTGTGTGTGTAATGTCTACGTCATTGGCAGGCCTAAAGTAGTGCCCCCCATCACATTTGACAACAGAACATCTCTTCGCATACCAACTCACACACAAGTGGGTGGAAACAGCCTGTAGTGATGGATCACATAGATCCACATGGCAAGAAGTTGGACACCATACTCACATTGTTGAAGACACGTAGGAGCACTGGTCTATCAGCAACTATCCCAACCACAATGTCTGGCTCACAGAGGTGGAGCTGGCAATAGGGACTCACCCCTCAGTGAAATGCATCAGTCAGTCCCTCACTGTGTACGTACAATGCTCATCGAGGCACACGATTTGTCATTCCAATCAACACGCATCACAATTGAACACTACTGAAGTTGCGTATACTTAATTAGCAAGTACATGTCAGTGCGGGCAAGACAAGGGCCACAACATGCAGACCAATGCATCAGACACTCACAGGCAGCATTCGTCACGGTAAAGTTCCACGTGACAGCCGTTGTGAATGTGCCCAGGATGTTCCGACGGTGCGTTGTTGGCTCTCGTATGACCGGCACTCCTCAGGCCTCCTGCAGTTATGTAGATGATATGCCACAGCTCGGTGCAATGAGTCGTATGTGTGTGCAATGTTTGGACGTATGGGTAGTTGTGTACGTAAGGGTCAAGGGCAATCCATGCAAAAGTACCTCGAGCCAGGACTTCTGTGTGGTGTGGATACATTGCTCTTTCATTTGCGCTGTGCGTAGTGTGGGAGTCGTCATCATCTGCTATGGTATCTCTCTCAGGGGGTGCCGGCAGCATGCAAGACCAAGTTCGGGGTTGCAGATGTCCTTCCGCATTATGTATTTGGACACAGGTGCTTTCATCCCTAATGTTAGTCTGACAAGTGCTTGCATTCTGGAAATGTGATGTGGCTTCCGTGCTGCAAATGAGGCTATGCCTTAGGCTTATTGTGCACCAATGGCGAAACACAGACAACAGTGGGCATGTATGATTCAAGAGCCCGAGCAGTCTTGCGCTCCTTGTACATTCCCTTTGTGCGCGGCCGCCCTCCGGGTGCATGCAAAATTGCAACATTGTCGATTTCGGGCCGTGTGGCACCGACACTGCGACAGAGACACATGCATCAGTTGGTTTCCTGTCCATCCCAGAAATAAACCACACCCAGAGCCCAGGGATAATTATTCACACCCCTACACTGGCCTGGCATACGCTGACCCAGCCCACTTACGGATAAAGGGGGGACGACATCGCTACGTGTCAGAGTTCTTCCCCATAGCCAGAGGTAACATGGCTGCGTCCACCTGGCATATCATGGGACTCAATCATAGAGGGTCCATGACTTGCGTTGTACAGAGTTGGTGGCACCGGATACACTGCGGTTGTCATGGACCTACCGCGATGGGACTGTGACTTTTGGTGCACTGAGGTAGGGGCACCGTAAGTGCTGAGCTGGTGTGCAGCCTGCGATGATGCGCCATCCTGGCGGTCCGGACTGGTAAGGATTTGTGTGAGCCCTGCTAGACCGCAGTGTAGGCCTGAGCTGGGGGCAGCGCAGGCCTACCGCCACATAGCGTTGCCTCGCGGTTCACAGAGTTAGTGGTACCTAAAGAGCTGGGCGGGTGTGCAGCCTGCGATGATGCCCTGTGCACTGATATGATCTCTGCCATTGTGTAATTAAGACCCAGAATCAGGTGTGTGACCTTGTGGCCCGCGGTGCGGGGCTGCATGACGTGGAGGCTGCGAAGGTTGCAGGACCTGGGCTTGGAGCTTGTACTAGCATGTGGTGGGCTCTCTTGGAGACACGCCGGTGGCGGACGGTGAGCAGTGAGGCCTGGTTGCTCAGGGACGGCCAATCACCGCTGGGCGGCATGAGGGGCTGGTGTGCAGCAGACTGTGTGCGCAGGTGTGGGCAAGCGCTGATGGCGTGTGCAATGATGTAGACTCTGCCATTCATGATTCAGGAATCTGTTTCAGATCAGGGACCTGGTGGACTGCAGTGTGTACCGGCACGTGGCACACCAGTGGCAGCAGGTGAGCAGTGAGGCCTGGGTCCACAGTGTCGCCACACTCTCTCCCTCTCCCCCTTTCGCTGTCTCACTCTTTCTCGCTCTTTCTCTCTCTCTTTCTCTTTCTCCTCCTTTCTTTCTCTTTCTCTCTTTCTCTTTCTCTTTCTCTTTCTCTCTCTCTCTCTCTCTCTCTACCTCCTACCTCTCTTCTTTTCACTCTCTCTCCCTCCCTTTCATGCTCTCTCTCTTTTTCTCTCTCTCTCCCTCTCTCTCTCTCTCTGTTCATGGATGAGCGCATTGCACACCTTCTTATCTTTAGTTTTTGTCTTGCAGGCTGTGACTTACAGATTTTCCAGAAAAGACCCACCATGACTCTTTCACATAGTTATATTTGGCTTAATTTGAATAAATTGTTTTGGTTTGAAATTCAAGGATGAATGACTGATTCGCCTTTTTCTGACCACACATGATTGTTGATTGTTGTGATTGTGCGACATCAGGCTAATTGTTTTGTTCAGGATTTCATGCAGTTGATGTGATATCTCATTGTCCGGGGGGGGGGGGGGGGGGGGTGTGCCCTGGGGTTTTGACCTAAAGTAAATTTTTTATTGTTGTTGCATGAAATCTAAACACAACATTTATCTGCTAAATATTCTGTGATATACTTTCATACAGCACCTGCATTAAATATGAATTAAATGAACATATTATTTAAAACAATCTGTTTAAAAATGATTGAAGGTCATCAAGGCAAGACTCTCTACAGAAAAAAGCTGGCTCTATCAGGGGTCCCCAGAGAGGCTGGGGCCCTAAGCCAGATCCCACTTTGCCTATTTAATAAAAAGTCTCTGGTGATAAATAACAACCCAATTATGAATAACTCATAATAGAGGCCTCAGAACCAGAAACCAAAAAGTGAGCTAGAAAAATATGTGACAGATAAGCCACTAATATCACAGACTAATATATAGACTCTTATTACAAGTTAGGGGAAAACTCTGCTATCAGCAGGAACAGAACTTTACACTAGGCTTGAGTGGAGTGCATGGAGTTTTACTCCATGAAACTGTGCGAAGTGCCGGAAAAAATTCTGACATGCTCTGTGGAGTTACGCCAGGGGTAGACTCTGTTAAGTCACGCTGCTTGCACTGATTTTTAGCACCGGGAGTTTGTCCTATACTGTAAAATCAGGGCGAACGGCACTGCACATCATGCCAGAGGGCAGTTCTGCTTTCTACTGCTCGAGTAGACATTCTAGTCAAATGGCAGCTTCCTCACCGTGAGTGGCAGATTTCTCAATGCAAGCAGTCGCAACCTGCCGTGACTGCCCACGTTGAGAAATCTCACCCGGAGGAGGTCTAGCGCATGATGTTTTCTAGGGAGAACTTGCCAACTTAAAGTTGGTGTGTCGCTCGAGAGAGAAAAAACTCCACGTCACTTTGTGGAGTATTTCTTAACTCTGCACGGGGAAAACTCTGCAAACTCCGCAGACAGAGCAGCATTCTTTGCCCACCCCTACCTTACACAGGGATTGGAATTCCTACTTGAGCGATATTTATAACATCACTGCTTTTATCCCTGACATATTTCAGAAAGTCAAACCTTCTAAGATTTATCAGCAAAAATGGGCAGGTAAACAGGCAAACCATGCAGAATCTGGAGTGTTGAATACTAGTTCTAATTGTTATGCTGCATTTCAAGTTTAAAACTCAGAATGGGAGATGTTTACCATACCGGTAAATATCTCTTCGCGGAGTAAATGTACTTACCCAGTATGAAATATACCCTACCCTGTACCACACAACATTTAATCAGGGCCATAGTGTTTTTAGAAAAACAAAGATATATAGAACTGTTTATTAAACTTGTATGCCTGAGTTGATGCAGGGGCAGTAATGTTGTCAGGCGCGCCTAGTGGCAATCAGGTATAAAAACTGTAACACATTGGCCCTGTCAGTGGCCAGATAATGTTAACAGTTTTGTGTTGGCTGTATTCCAATTTGTCTTCGAATTTTCCTGCAGATTTTGATAGATCATGTGAGGAGCTATTAGGGCCTCAAGTTTGAGGACAGGGATCATTTGCCTCTGACATCCAGGGGTGCATCCTACAATTGCTTGGCACAGCATACTGCATATTGTGAGGCCCCTAGGCATTTTTCAATCTAGCAGGGTTCATGAAAACACATTGGGGCTCATTTACAAGCTCCTTGCACATCAATTGCGTTTCTTTTTTTAAAGCAACGGTGGCGCTTCATTTGCTCCATATTTACATAGATGCAGATGCATCACTTTTTTTTCGGGTTATGTCGGTTTGTCCAGCGTTGGAATCGGCTGTGCCACATTCATTTTTTATTTATGCAAGGTAGGAGTTCCGTCAAAAACACCTCCCGTAAATCTGATGCAGTGGTATTTACCACTTTTTCCGTTTTTGGCACTTTGAGTTGCTGCGCTGCCAATGCGACACAATCGCTACGCCTGCTAAACCCAGGCATAGGGATGAAATTGGCTGTGGCAAATGGACCACACCAACTGTAGTGACTTGACTACAATCAAGTCACAAGGTAAGTGGCCCACAGAAAATAGGTATGTGCACATAATGTCACATTTTGTGACATTACATTCTGATGTCACACATCCAAGTGGGCACTATGCCCACTTGTATGCATCACATTCAGGACCAATCTGTTAGAGCACAAGGTGACTTTGTCACCTTTTCATGCTATAACACATTGGTCCCCATACAGTAGGCTACTTGCATCAGTATAATCTGAAGCAGCCTCAATTTTATGACGCAATGCTTTTGTTGCATCAGTTTCCTTGTACCATGGAGTGCCGCATCATAAATATGGCACGTTCATGGCGCTATAAGTTATTTTGCTGCAGGTGCAAGTAAACTGACACATCGCTGCTTTAGTGCAGAGATGTATCAGTTTCTTGTAAATGAGCACAAAGGTTTGTATTTTTTATGAACACTGTCAGTACCCATGTTAACCCTCACTACCTTGTCTCTAGGCAACTAATGACAAAAGGAGGGGGCTGCTGGAGCTTAGGCATGATCCAGCTACAGAGCGCTGTTTCATGAAATACTGTTGTTGGATGTTTTAATTGTGCATGTCTGTGGGATGTAGTTCAACTATGATGCCCTCACACAGGTGCAATCCATTTTATTTAGCAGATATACTGCACATGCCTCAGGCAGCACAGTATATCTGCTAAAAAGTGACGTTCAGGGTGCACATCAGTGCATTCCTGAAGCCAATGGAAAGCCACTGAGCAGCAGAGGCCTGAATCCCCAGAACTATCCCTGCTTCTTATAGGGCTGTGCTCTCAGTCCTATCAAGAAGCTGGGAGAGGGACTGAGGTGGATCTTCCCCTTTTCAACCCTGCCCTTGCTGGTCCATCTGGCGTCTCATTGGGAATCATGGCTTACTGGCTCCAATGCCCAGCACCAGAGTCCTACTTTGCTGCTGCTATGGAGCTTCCAAGTTAGCAACTAAGTAAGCAAGGTAAGTAAAACAAACTGTATTTCGCTATGCATCAGAGTACATGTCTGTGAGTGTGTTTGTGAGTTATTGAGAGTGACTCACTGACTCTGGGCTCCTATGCAACTGCACCTTCTGCACCATAGCTCACCCATGACTCACTTCTACTACCTCTCAAAATCTCCTATCAATCACTCTTGCTAACACACAGATACTAGTTCACTCACTCCCTCATTCTCACCTTCTCTTATTCAAACAATCTCAAGCTCAGATTCTCACTAACTTTCTCTCTCATTGACAATCTCAAATGCACTCACACACAGTTTTACTCTATCCCACTCACTCTCACAACATTTGGGGCAGAAGACAGAGCCCCAGGACCCCTGCGGTGCATGGTGCAGGAACCAGCATTGCTCCCGCCCGGAGTTTCTTTTTCACACATATTGTGGTATAAATTGCTGTGGCTTTACATATAGCATAATTCACATTACAATCAACCTCAAATATATGGCAAACGCTCATTGAGTAAGGTGTACCAACTGCATACAACTGTTCAGAGAAAGCCAAAATAGTAAATGACAATTCCAAAACAAATGCTCTACCACAGACAGCTTTTATCTGTAGGAAACTCCTGACACACACACCGAACCTACAGTAAGAAATGAAGTTTATTATCAGTAGAGAACTAAGTACTGTGAACAGTATTTACTCTATTGAGGGAGTTCCTTATGCACCACACTGTTTGCAAACAGTGAAACTCTTAGGAGAAATACACCACAGAGAATTCAAAAGAATCTACTTTGAACAGTGTATATTCTATGCAACAGTTGTAAAAAAAAACACTATAACCAAGATCATGAAAGTGCTAAGGATCATATTACCCACACACTTCATACTGTGGTAAACGCTTTACAAATAGCGCTTCTTCTGAAGCCAAACAAGCACACGTACATAGGGTAGTACCTTGTGAACACACTCTTTCATGTAAAGTATAAATTGACATGCTGACACAATTCTCTCTACTAACTCAAGGCTGCTTACAAAAGTTAGTATATACTATGGATAATCTTTCTACTGCGGGAAACTTTTTCTGCATAACAAAAACGTTAGGTGGCGCATAATGAGTCCAAGCCAACTGTCACTTGCACACAGAGTTACTTTTGAATGCAAACATTTGGGCCATTCTGGGGTCATTTAATCCTCTAATGTTCCACGTCAGGAACTTAAGGCCTGCAGTCACCGTAAGTGTGTCTGGGATGTCTGATCTATGAAAGGTGTAGCCTCTTCATTGGGCCTCCCTCTAATGTGGGGGTCCGTATTAATCTCAGTCGAGTGACGTCTGCAGTACAGTAAATCACTAATTTGGGATTCTTCATGTTACCCGCATGTTCTGGCATTTTACATGTGTGTACGTGGCAGGGTCCTGCTCTAGAACCTAAACAAAAACTAGCACTCCTTCAACCAAACAGGAATGAGAAAACACCCCCCGCCCTCCTCCTACTTCAACCCCCAAACTTGGTCAAGTATTTGATCCCCTCCCTCCTCCCAAAATCTACCCCCTACTTGAGATGACAAGTGTGGGACTCATCCCGTAGGCCGAAGAAGAGCCTTGCAAACACCCCAGCCTCTTCTTGGCTGGGTGGCTAAAACAGTGGGTTATACCCCACAGGTAATTCCATCGGCGGCAGGGCAAGAATACAGAGACATTGGATATTGCAGTGAAGTCCCTCTCTAGGTGTCGCCTCTAACTTAACCTGAATAACTTCATGCATAGGTCATCACACATTATTCTGCAAGTTTATAGAGTCCGAGTTCAGTAATTTTCTTCCAGATTACCATGTTCCTGATTACACAGGGTATGTCTAGGCAATCTTGCAGTCAGTCCTTTGGCGAATTTAAGTGCCGCTTTAGCGTCAGTGAATTAGTGGACTCTGCCCTTGTGCATGACTCTCAATTCCACAGGATATAGGCGGGTGTATTTTATCTCAGCTTTCTGGAGAAGTCTCTTGGCTGACTGGAACTCCCTGCGGGTAGTCTGGAATGTGATGGTGAAGTCTGAATAGAAAGAGATCTCATTCCCTTTATATTGCAGTGTTTTTTGGCGGGAGGAAGCCCAAGGGACCCTGGACGTGGCGGCTCACCAGCCGTTCTCCGTCCCTGGCGAGATAAAGGTGGCTGCCCAGCAGCAGCTCCCCCGGCCCCCAGCTAGTCCCATGACTGCTGCTTACCATCAGACTAGGCAGACGCCGTGGCTGGCCAGTCTTCTAGGTTTCCAGACGCCAGCCCCCTCGCAGTCGATATTCCGCTGCCTCCGTCAGGGCCCAGCCTTTTCAACATTCGGTTGGGTGTTAATTCCGGTGTCTGTCTCCACTTCTCGTTTTCTGGCCTGTCCCTCTGCAGGGTTCAGTCGCCTCTGGCTGGCAGTCTGTGCTCGGGTACGGCCACCCGGGCCACTCATGGCTTGCTCAAGTCTTCATCATGGCACCACAGTCGGGTCTCAGTTTTGCTTGTAAGTTGGACATCGAGGGCAGCAGCAATCATTAAGGGCTTTCATATGGGTATTCCATCCGCCGATGGAACCAGAATTTTGGCGGATTATGGGTTTCAGCCAGCAAAACCCCTCACCGAGCGGCCATCTTGCTGAGCGGCTAGGCTCCGCCCCCATGATCTGTAGGTTAGGGCACTCAATGCACATTCTGGCTGAAAGCCAGGAAGTGTATTTAGAATGTACTGGACACAGCCAACATACATGTCCATTGAGCTGTAGATAAAGTGGTGTTATTCACTGATCCTAAGTGTATGACCTGAAAGTAGAGTTCATAGGACATATCTGAAATTTGTCAGTTATGGTGAGTCACACAACCATAAACTCTCCGTATGCACTAATCATTCCTCATGCATATGGCCAACAATGACATGACAAATTACATAATTGATGACATCACTAGTCACATTACATTTGATCTATGTAAATGACTGGAAATTTCCCCTAACATTTTCTTTAGTCTATAATGTATGTTATAGAATCTAAGATAACATCTCTGTGGATATAGCAGAGGTCCATCGGAATCTTGGATCAGTAATAGTCTTGGTGCGGTTTGACAAATCTGCGCAAAGTACGACAGACAAGTGGTTCAGCTCAGCTTCTTTACTTCAGATTCCTTGTGCATTATTCAAGGGAGGGCAAAGTTATTGGGGAGATGAACATTTAACATTTACCATTTTAATCCCCATAGGAATGTTTTTCTCTGTTGTACCCCACACTTACTGTCATGATGGAACATTACGCAGAAAAGCTTACTTAATCAAGTTTCAAAATCTGCTGTATGACCAGAATATAGAAAACTGCAGATTTGGTCCCAAATACATAAAACCGCTTGTGTTAGTTTAGTTGAATCAGGTGGGACTACCCACAGCCATTCTGATTGACTGGAAGGATCAAATCCGATCGGTCCTCACACAGCCACCTGTTCCTATAGATTGAAAGAGAGGCCAGTCAAAATTTCAAAAACAGCATGTTGTCCTGACAATATGATAGGCTGCTCTTCCAATCAATCAGATGAGGGCCCTTTGTTAGTACCATTCTGATTGTCTGCTTTCAGTCAGTGTAGACTGCCCACATCTCACGCGTGAACGAACAATCTCTCAGTACGTTGACCACTGCAGTACACTGCATGCCTTTTTCACAGAGAGTTGTTCACAGAAATGCCTCTAAGAAGTATTTTATTTTCCACCGATTGCAAATTAAACAACAGGCCTCAATGCCTTAATTTGAATGGGTGCGTGCCTGGATACATATCTAGAGACCCAACCGTCTCCACCTTTGTATGACTCTTTGTTATGTCCTGAGATGTCTCACCCTATATTGCATCGCAAGATCGCTATAGGTCCTTAGATCGTGTACACAGATCTTGGACACAAGCTTTTCTAAGGCGATTTAGGGACATTACGAGACGTATTTCCTCTACCTGCCTGGTACACCATATCTGACTGTTTGCTGTATTTTATCTACCTGTCACGAAATCCAATTAAGATAATGCTCTGAGAACCGATTCTCATTTTTTTTTAATGAGACCCATCTCTTTTAATTCTTTTAGGATATGTTGGTCAGCGGATGATTGTTCTTTGGATCCTTCCGTCAACATACCTAATAACTTGGATTGATTCCAAGTACATAATGAAAGAATTTGTTTGGTCTTTTCAACCTCTGCCATTGTTGTCTTGTTGTCTTGTTGTCTTTTCTTTTTGATTTTAGTTCAGTGTGCCGAAGTGGTTGAAGGGTATCTTGTGGGTATAAAGAGTATAGTCTGCCCCCTCCCACAGCTAACTTTGTTCATTTTATTATTCATCTAGATGTGTTTCTTTGCACATTTTAAGCTTAATTATGGAGGGTTGCATCAGTGTTTGTGGGTAATGATTAATTTCATATGATACAGAAAGGCAAAATACATCTTGTGTTACAGATGGAGATGGTGGATTAATGACCAATACTTTTGGAAATGGCCAGTATAGCCATCTTATTATATCAAAGATGAGTGTGGCATACACACATACAGAGTGACCTGTTTTTACATTTGGTCCTGATGAATGCCTAAGAACTCCTTTTGGAGTCAATGAAAGGCAGAAACAAGTTGACCTCTGAGGGGGGATATTTGTTTTTAACCCCCCATCCTCTGCTCTTTTTAATCTTATCCAAGGACACTACCTAATAAAATTATTTGAGCCCTTTGCGATAGTTTTACTTTCCCCGCACTTTTTCACTGCACTCTGTCTCTCACTAACCAGGTTGCTCTATTGAGTGTGCAGAGCTCATGGCTAGTGTACTTTGTGGCACCCCTTTGCCTTAAAACACCTCAGCTCCTCCCCACTCCACTACACTAGGTGGGGAGTCGTAGCCCACATTGGGGACCGGTTGGCCCGATGTGCAGAGAGAGCCCAATGATGAAGCATGTCACTTTTGGGTGAGTTAAGGTTCTTGTCCATTAAGGACATCTCCTTCCCACTTACACAGTATACTAACCCGATTACTCGTAGAACATATCCTTAGTGAGTTTCTAGATTTAGATAGGGAGTGATATGTTCCCCGTTGTTCTCCCCTGGATCCTACGTGTAGTATTATTATACATGCCTAGAAAGTACAAAGATTCACATGCAGCAACAGCATTTAACACTTTAAAATTTAACACACTGGCAAGTGCTCGCGCTGCTCAAACCAAGATGGCAGCCTGAATTGGAGCCTCGTTCTGCGACGGGAGATGCTGCAGTGATTTCTGCGGTTCTGACCCCTCTCTACCCCTAAAATTGTGCTTTTAAGAAATCTGAAGACTTCCTGCACATCTTATGGGTATTGGCATTACTTCTCCTGCCTGGAGTTATTCTAAAATTACCTATCTCCTCATATTTAACCTCCATTTTGTTTTTTTGCAATGCTGTTTTCTCCTCAACTGCATTATGTCTGTAGGGATTACCAACATAATTTTTCTTACCATGTGTTTTCCTGCATAAGGCATCGTTTGTTCTGTTTTTTTCATCTGATATTTTTGACCAGCTGTTTTCTGACGTTTCTTAATTTGGCAGTTTTGCGCAAGTGGATTTTTCAGCCCCTGTCTTCTATCTTTTTGTTCTTGAAACGCGGATAACAACAAGTTTCTTTCTGTATTGAAGCTTTCTACTCCTGGTTTTCTCCTTTCTCATGGATTTTCCTCTGCTTTTTGCTTATAGGAATGAGTAAGAAACTACCTTTTATCAATGAAAAGTCTACTATTGACGCTCCTGGGTCCTGCTCTTCTCATATTAATTCTTCATTACAAAACACTGGCAAAATGGCGCAATCTAACTCTTCAAGACCGGTGGCTTCGCCGACTGCTTCAATTAAATTGCAAACTCCATCCTCTGCCACCAAGCGTCTTAAATAGGATCCTCCTTCTCTGCCGAAGTCTGTCTCGCCTGGATCCTTGGACACTGTGCTAGATGAAATACGTGCCTTACATCCATTTACTGAAAGAACAAATTCTTGTCTGCAAGTCTTAGACACTAAATTGACATCCATGGAATCTCGTATTTCTATGGTGGAACAACAAGTTGGAGAGTTACATGACATGTCTGTCAAGGTTGTTAATTTAGAGAAGGAGGTCCTTCTGTTGAAGAAATCTGCTGAAGATCTTGAGAATAGAAATAGACGAAATATTCTTTGATTATATGGACTTCGGGAAGGCTTGGAGGGTGATGACCCTGTTCAATTCTTCACCACCTTTCTTCCAAAGCTTCTGGATCTTCCTCCATCTACAATCCTACGTATTCAATGGGCTCATAGGCTGGGTCCTCGTTAGACTGCTACGACATCTCCTTCGAAACCAAGCGGTGTAGTTTTTCTCTGTTCGAAATTTACCCACCTCTTACAAGTTTTGAATGCTGCCAAAGCAAAAAACAATTAACGTGTTCTGGTTCCAAGTTATTCATCTCACAGGACATTTCTACAACTACTGCCAAGCGTCGATAAGACTTTCTTGACCTTCGGCCTGCTCTACGCACATTGGGCACAAGATATGGATTATTTCATCCATGCTTATTTAACCCCTTCAGCGCGGCGCGGATTTCCGCGCCACGCTGAAGGTTCTGAGCGCGGGCGGGGCCATGACGGAACGGTTCCGTCATAAGCACAGCCCAACCGACGTGCATGACGGAACCGTTCCGTCATCGGCGTTGAAGGGGTTAAGGTCACTTTTCAAAACAAAACTTCCACCTTTGAAGATCCGGTAGACGTAAGGAAATTCATCCAATCTCATTCCACAATATTGATGGAAATCGCTGGTCCCTCTTCTGCATCCTCGATGCCTTGACGTATCTCTTTTTTACTGTAGCATGGTTGCTCTATGTAACTTTATTTGACATTTTTCCTTGCAGGTTGTTCATCAGTTTCATCCTGCTGGGATTTGTTTTATAATACAAGATTGGTCCCAGTAGAAAGTTATTCAACATTAACACAACATAAAGAAATGAAGATAATATGAGGCAACCACGTTCTATATTTGGAGGTCCAATGTTATTTAATCACACTGAAGACTACCTGTATATATGATTATATCAAAACATTAGCATAAATATGTGCCCCAAATAGAGAAAAGGGAAGGGGGGTTTTAGAATATAAAGGGTGTGGTGATTCGAGTGAGGGTAATAAGGTATAAAGAGAAGATATTGTGCAAATCACAAAATTCTTGACATGAAACAAACAGCGGCTCAACCTTAAGCCACATGAATCAAAACAGTATCCATATTATGCGCAGCCATGCTTGGAAATAGTATCACGGTGCAGAATCGCTGTTGATTAAGCTGGCAAACTGTAAAAATGTTGACGTTTCGACCCCAAACAAACTGTAGGTTTCTAAATTCCTTACGGGGGTCTTCCTCAGGACTAAAATGAAAGGGAAGAGGGGCACCATAAATCATCCCAGATAGGGAATTGGTCAAGAGTTTTTTGGGCGTGTGGGCTCAAGAAAGTAGAGAACGGTTAGGCGGCACTTCCGCAGGGTGAATCTCTAGCTAGTCCCTCCCAAATTCATCTGTGCAAAGCCACATTGGATGGCCAGACCTTGAAAGTTACATGGAAATATGTAGAGTATCTTAGAAATTCATGGGATACATAGGCCGTCCCCTCTGCCCATGTTCGTAGCTCTGAAAAGGAATCTCCGTCTTCTTTTTTCTCTTCCGCTCTTTATTTTCTCACAGAATTAGTCTGCAGAATCTCCTAATGTATCCGTTTCCTGCTGGTTTTATATACTTCCCTGTTGTGGTTCGTTCCTCCTGATTGGGTGTGCCTTCTTCATTTGTGTCGCCACTCCTTATAATTTTCTCCTAGTTCTACCTTAAAGGTAGGTATTTACATTTGTCAATTCTTTTTCTTTACCTTCATTGTAATTGTATACTTCTTTCTCTTCAATGGTTGACATGTACTGTCTTTTTTTTACTGTCTTTTCTATTATTCCCTTTTCCCCTCTTTTTCCTCTTTCCTATCCTTCTTTTCTCTACTTCCCTTCCCGGTTTCGATCTTCTATCTCTCCTTGTTTATTACTGTTGATCTTATTGTTTTATATACTGTTCAATTGATCATCATTCAGGGTTATTTCCTGGAATGTAAAAGGTTTTATTAACCCTATTAAAAGGCAGAGAATACTTTCTCATCTAGACTCCTATGATCCAGATTTAGTTTTTCTACAAGAGACTCATTTGACGGAAGTAGAGGCTTTGAACCTCAAAAGGAGATGGGTGAGTTTAGTTCTTGTTTCCCCTACCTTTAATAAGAAAAACAGTGTGATTATTCTTTGTCACAAATGTTTAAAGTGTTCTGTTGTCTCTCAAGAGATAGAACCGGCAGGTAGATGGTTATTAGTTTAGCTACATATTAATAATATTTTGTTTACTGTTTTTAATGTTTATGGCCCGACTCAACCGGACTATTCCTTTTGAGCTAACATTACGGAAAAATGTATCCACTGTAAAGATGAACTTTTTATTTTAGGAGGTGATTGTAACCAGATTGTAGATCCATTTACAGACCGTAAATCCCAGGTTAATTTTATTCCCCATAAAACTCACAAACAATTCCACAACATCATTTTTCAATCACACCTCGTTGATGCTTGGCGTCTATGCAACCCAGATGTAACAGATTTCTCTTTTTTCTCTCCCCCTCATGGCTCTCTTACACGGTTAGATTACATTTTCCTCTCTAAACACTTATCTCAAAATCTTATTTCTTCTTCAATAGAACCCATTGTTACTTCTGATCACGCCCCAGTAGTTGCATATTTTGATTTGCTCCAACCACAGCCAAAATCTTCTCAATGGAGATTCAATAATTTTCTCTTACAGGACCCTAATTTTTCCTCTTCTTTTATTTCTTTTGCTGAATACTTTTTTCTCTTAAATCAAGATCCCAATTCTTCTCCTTCATTGATATGGAACGCTTTTAAAGCTGCTGCTCTTGGTTTCATTATCAACCTTGTCTCCAAGAAAAAGGAAAAGTCCTGTGCTCAACATAAATCCCTATTAGCTAATATTAAATGATTAGAACATCAATTCTATTCTTCCACAACTAACCTTAATTTACAAGAACTTATCCATGCAAAATTTAACTTCAACAAAGTAACCACTGATAATGCTTAGTCTATTCTCTTACGTAGTAGTGCCTGCTATTATGGCGGACAAAATAAATCTGGTAAGCTTTTGGCTAAATACCTTAAAGTTCGAAAGGAACGTATGTTAATAGACTCTATTCAAACTCCAGAGGGGAAGCACCTTTTTAAAGAACAGGATATATTGGGAGAGTTTGTGAAATGTTATACCTGCCGGAATCCACTGCTTCTCCTTCTTTGATTGACATTTACCTTGCCCAGGTTACCCCTTCTCCCCAAGGAACTCTTGATTTTGATGCTCTTGAATCTGATCTTTCGACTATAGAAATAGCTAAATCCCTAAATTCACTTGAAAAACAAAAAACTCCGGGTCCAGATGGATTTACGGTAGAATTTTATCTACACTGCTCACATTTTTTACTACCCAAACTGCTTCACCTCCTCCAACATTTTTCCAATACTGGCAAAGCAGAGGGTACGTTTTTGGAAGCTTCAATTTGTTTAATTAATAAATAAGGTCGTGATCCAAAGTTTTGTAGGTATTACTGTCCGATTTCCCTTGTAAACGTTGACTATAACATTTTTGTTAAATTGCTTAACTTATGTCTCGAACCTCTTATGCCTACCCTTATCAATCCAGAAGAATGTGGTTTTGTGAAAGACAGATTAAACTCTGATAACTCTTGAATGTTTTTAATGTCCTGACTCGATCATCCACCCTCTCTTAGTCTCTTGCTGCAAATACTGTCAACGCGGAGAAGGCTTTTGATAGAGTTGATTGGTCATTTTAATTCAAAACTCTAACTTGCCATGGTTTTGGCCCCAAGTTTATTTCCCTTATTTCTTTACTTTTCTTGTCTCCTACTGCCTATGTTTTAGCTAATGGCCTTATTTCACAATTTATTTCATTGCAACGGGGTGTTCGCCAAGGAGGCCCCCTATCCCCTCTTTTATTTTTTTTTTCTATTGAACCCTTCTTATCCCGTATTCGTCAGAATTCTTCTATCTCTGGTTTTTCCAACGGAGATTCCCATTTGAATTTGTCAGCCTACGCAGATGATATTTTGCTTTTTATTTTTAACCCTCAAACCTCTATTCCCTCTCCATTGCAAGAATATTCAGATTTTTCTTTAGTTTCTGGTTATAAAATCAACCCTGAGAAGACTGAAATCATGCCCATAACCAAATTATGTCTTAAATATCAATTTGATTTGACTGGTTTCCGTTGGAATAATTCTAAAATTAAATACTTAGGAATTTGATTTAATAACTCCATCTTAAACTCAGTTAAACTCAATATGAAGAAAACCTTCAATCGTATTTCTAGCCTTCTTTCATCTTGGAATCCTCTGGTGGGGTCGCCTTGATTCTATTAAGATGATGATTACCCCTATTTTATTATACATTCTCTCAATGATTCCCATCCATATCCCTTCTACAAAATTCAAAACATTTGACTCTCTTCTATCTACATTTTTATGGCATAATAAGAAATCTAGAATTGCCTTGAGACTTCCCGAGCAATTAAAAGCTGATGGAGGTGTGAAGTTTCCTGATTTTCGACTTTATCATACAGCTTTTTGCTTGAAACATGCCTCCAAATGGGCTTCTTACAGTTGATACACCTTATACTCCTTTGTGGGTTAAAATGGAAAAAACATTGCTCGCTCCTTTCTCCATAGAGGAATTTCTTTCCTTTACTGCAAACACTAGCATTACGTCTCTACCATTATTTCGTCACACTTGTTCTTTATTAAGACCTTACTACCAATCATTACTCTCTACTAGAGAATCTTTTCTACAATCTCCCTTATGGCATAATCGTCTTATTACTATTAACAGTAGGCCTTTATATTGGAAATCTTGGAGAACTCGAGGTATTATATGGGTCCGAGAAATGTTTGATGGTTTGACTCCTTGTTCTTTTCCTCATTTTCAAGCTTCTTTTAACTCTCCACGCTCTTTCTGGCAGAAATTCTCATCTCTCATGGGAATTATTCTGGATGTCTTCTACTCCCTCCCCTCCGAGGCTTACCCTCCTTCAACTGATCCTTTTTTTTAATTATTGTTGCTGTTTCCAAAGGCCACTGTGATCTATAAATAGCTTTCCACTCCGGACCCCATTCGTTCTAAAACAAATTTAGAGCTTGCTTGGGAAACAGATTTGGGCTGTACTTGGAGCGTTGATTTCTGGAATAAGATTTGGGCAAGATCATAAAAAATTTCTAGGTCTGCTTCTACCACTCAATCTATGTTTCTTCTCTATCACCAACTATATTTCAATCCCGTATCAATAACTAAATTCTCTCCCACAAATAATGACTCCTGTTGGACATGCAACTCTCCTTCTGCTGACCTATTACATCTTTTATTCTTATGTCCCTCTGTAGCCTCCTTCTGGGTGGATATTGGATCTCTTATTTCTAAAATCTTTAATTTACGTCTACCCCTGACCAATGATATCCTTTTTGCAGGTAGTTTAATAGAGTCTTTGACTTTATCTTCGCATGAAAAAAGATTACTTGATGTTATGTTAGCTTTAGCCTTTCAACAAATTACATTACACTGGAAATGTTCAACTAAACTCTCAGTTAAGGCATGGTGGAATAACCTTTGCCACTATCATAGATTAGATACTGCTTTTGCCTCCTCTCATAATCCACCTGTTAATAGAGATTTATATTGGTTACCATTAACCTCTTATTTAAATAAAGTTGCAAAAAAAAGAAGTTATACTTTCTATACGTTCTGAAAATTTTAGACCTCAGTAAGAAGTTATTTCTCTACCTTTTATTGAATATTAGTCCTTATTAGTACTTATTGTTATGGTAATTACTTCTTCATTGATTTTTAATAAGCATTGTAACTCGATCTTCAGTTATCGAATTATGTTTTACCTTTTACCCCTTTCTTTCCTTCATAATGTAAAACTGTAAACAGGTCTTTATTTGATTCAGTTTGCTCTTCATATTTGCTGTTATCTATTCCAAGATTTTATATAGATTACTGTTTTGTAATTGATTTATCTTTGCTCTAAATGAAGCTTTTTAAACTTAAAAAATTTAACACACTACAAATTGATGTAACATGTCTCTCATAAAGCATTTCGGAAGGCATAACGTCTTTGTGAATATGTGACCACTTGATTTTGATCGTCTGACGTCGTTTGAAAATAAGTGTTGCGGAAACCATCATAAAATATGAAGGAACACAGATAGTTTTGTAACTGTGTGTTGCACTACAAATTAGGGGCATGTGGTGGTATGGAGACTACACACACACACATCTTAAGGATGGAGATGGGGAGCTGCCCAAACTTTTGCTAATAGTGTTTATTTTAAAAAAAAATGAAAAATCGCATGAGGTTCACCCATAGCACAATCATTCATGCGTTCTAGGGACAAGTGTTTAACATAAAAAGCATGTCTGCTGGAGTTGTCATCGGACGATTAGTGACCGGTAGCAGGTAGCTAATACATTTTGCACACAGTTTCAATAACCACTTATGGATGTGAAACAATAAGCTAACAGGATACACCATATCCATGAATCTTGACAAAAAACGGCCTTAGAAACCAATTTTTACCTGGAATCCGCTGTGTGCCTTGTGCACAGCCAGTACTGAAGTGAGGGGACTATGAACAGCAGTTAAGTCAGAGGTATTTGGGATCAATTTTCACCACTGTCAGTGGCTCTGGGAACATTATTTTTTTCTTTTGCTTTGATCTTTTTCATCAAACTTAAAAATACACAATAAGGGGTCGATTCCGATCCGGTATTTTTTTTCCGTACGACTCGTATCTGTACTTATTTCTGTACGAATTGTACAAGTCCCTTCCGACCCGTGAAGTACGAGTCGTACGGGAAAAATACATACGGATCGGCCTGAGCCGTACGAATCGGATTGGGAAAAGTTGTACGAGACGGACCCGGACACTTTTCTGTACGAATCGTAAAAATACACTCCGACCGTACAAGTACGATCCGGACCGGCGTTCCGATTTACAAATCGTACGGAAAACGTCCCGTACACGGGGAATGACTTTACCCGCTACGAAGCAAACTTTGTACGACTCGTATCCCGGGCAAAGTTGTTCCCGGGGTGCGAGCCGTACAGGGGTGCGAGTTGTACAGGCCCCCCCATGCATATGTACGCACCTTACAACAACATCGCGTATGTACGCACCGTACATACGCAATGTTGGGGTACGCACCGTACATACACAATGCATGGGGGTGTATGCCTGTACGACTCGCACCCCTGGGAACGTGTCGGAGAACGACTCGTACCGCGGAGAACGTCGCATATGACCAAGTCGGACACACAAAAAAACAGAAGCAAATACAACGAAAGGAGTCGTACTGAACCACGGATAATGTAAAACAGCACAAGGAGGGTCTATTCAACTCGCACAACACCACAAAACATGTCTACAGTGTACAAAACATGGAAATGACTGACCTGGCCACATCCAAACAGGCAAACAGAGGGGCAAACTCACAACCACCCCTTATAAAACACCCACCAAAAATTCTAACTGAGGCCCACCCACAAATGGACCAATAAAAAGGGCCCACACACACAAACCATGAGCCTTTGCAACAGACTCACTGCAGCTAGAGAGCACACACCAACAACTGCACCCATCCACCTTAACATATACACCTTCACACAACCTCCTTCACACATACCCCCTCTTCACATTCCGACCCACACCTTTACATTCAGACCCACAACCATCCACACCCTCACCCCACACCATGCCCACAGACAATAATCCAAAGTTCACAAGGGAGGAGCTGGAGATCCTTGTCAATTAAGTCATCAGAGTCGAGCCACAGCTGTTTGGAACATTGGTCAGACAGACCAGCATAGGCGAAAAATCACGTCTGTGGCAGAGGATCGTCGATAGGGTGAATGCTGTTGCACCCATCAGAAGGACCAGGACTGAATGCCAAGCCAGGTGGTACGATCTGCGGAGGTCAGTCAAGCGAAAAATGATTGACGACTACACCCAGAGCAACATCACTGGAGGTGGTGCGCCCAGCAGACCAGTACATTTCCATCCCTGGGAGGAGAAGGTGATGGCCCTGCTTCCGCCGGTGGGAGTACATGGACTTCAAGGACTTCCAGAGCCTGGTGAGTACACAAACAACTTATGTAACATGGGGGTAATGGCATCCACACCCCAACTACACAAAATGCACGCAACTACCCCCAAGCCCTCTCCGGCCAGAACCACAGTCAAAAACAACGCTAATGCCACTAACATGTGTATGCCCCATTGAGAAAGCAATGTCCCATGCTACATGAAGCACTAACCCAAGAATGGATGTCCGGTATGCTGGGAGGGTGGGTGTCACAAAACGCATTGTTGAACTCCAAATCAGACACAATTGCCCTCATCCCATATGGCCTAGGTACATACCCATGCACCATGCGCAATGCACAAGGACTGGGAAAGTACTGACAAGATAGCTGACACTTGGCCCTGGTTTAGGCAGCACAAGGCCCTCCTGTGACTAGTGCAAACACTGACAACAAGGTCAGATATCTAGGACAGGAACTTACACTCACTGTCATGGCAGCATGCTCCATGGGGGACAGCTACATCACCTGGGAGCCCCAGTGCCAAATCACACTACACCCACCAGCAGGCCCTGTCACACACACCCCTTACTCAAGCAGACACCCCCGGGACAGGCAATGGATTTACCCACTGTCACAATGGACATGTAACACAACAAGACCAATACATAGCCGAAGAAGCATCCAAGCCAAAAATCTACATGTCAAAGACTCAGGAGAACATATCAATCTGTCCCCCGCAACATACCCATCCACAAGTGAACATTGAGGAGAATGCTAGGCACATACAACTACCTGGAGGAACAGTGCCAACTTGAATGTGTATGAAACATGGATGTTGCATGAAACAGCATTTACATTGTCTGTCTCTCACACAGAGGGCAACGTGATGAATCTCCCCCCAACAATGGGGGTGAAGAATCACAGTCCCAGGCTCGGGAGGAGCCTGATCCCACCGGCAGCGTCGCCTCTCAATACTCCGCGGATGACCCCGACCGACCTAGACCCTCTGGTGTCCAAGCCCCTGCAGCACCTAGTTCAGGAACATCTGTGCCAACCACCACCCCCATTCCTGCCACATCCCACGAGACACCGAGGAGCCATGCCCGCAGTGAACAAGTGAGCCAGTCTGACCAGGAGGGACAAGGTGCGCTGGGCACCCAGGAGGAGGCAGACAACACCGCCACTGCCATCCCTCAGGGGTCCCATAGACCCGATGTGACCACAACGGCAGCCCAGGCTCAAGTGGGCAGGGGTGGTGGGAGTGTAGGCAGGGCGGAGGCGAGAACCTGACCAGCCAGCTGAAGGGACCGGTATGTCACACATACACAACATCATGGACGCATGACACCAGGGAGTTCAGCCAGGTAGTGGGGACCCTCACAGAGATAAACGGGACGATCACAGAGATGAAGAACCAGCAGGCTGAGCAGCACGCCAGTCAACAAGAACACCAAGGATGGATGGAGGCAAGACTGGTTGAGCTCCTGGCGGTGCAAAGGGACATAAGCCATTCACTCCGTCGGATCGCCGACAACATGGGCAACCCTCCCTGTGCCACCAGGCGAAGACCACCACCAGCCACAGGGAGGGAGGGGGAGGAGGATTCGTCCGACGGAGCATCCCAAGCATCGTCAAGGCCTGCATCTGAGGGACCCCCGAGAAAGGTGGGTCGTCCACGGAAAAGACCGTGAGAGGCAGCAGCCCATCCACATCTCCTAGGTCACCTGGCCTGGCACCTGGCCTTCATGTGCGACAGCATCACCTCATTGACTGACATTATCTGCCACATTACCTTACTGGTCACAGTCTGACCAATGATGCCAAACACTGTGGTCTGGACTCTGCTGACTTCAAATGCCAAGGATCCCATCTCCCCCTGTGAACTTTGGATTCTATGGTCCCTGTATTGCACCTTTTTCTTTGCACAAATCACGCCCCAAAAAAGAATAATTGAAATTTTATGTTGCAGTCATTTAGCATGAGTCCACAACATACGTGTGGGGATATGTCAAAGTATGCCTGAGTGTGGAACTAACTCCAGCCATCCATACACTGGGATCTGAGTCCGGTCGAGGACACACATGGGTCACAATGTATCATCAAATACAGACATGGATCCCAATACTCACGCGTGATGGCCTCAAGCTGCTGAGGGGGGGGCTTGCAATACTGCTCGGACAGACCATTTTGGAAGAGTATCATGAAGGCGTAGAGGTCATGGGTCATGTGAAGGTGCCCGGGGAGGGAGTCCCAGGTCTGTTTGGTGAGGTGGGAGAACTATCTCCTGCATGCAGTTGTTCTCTGGATGTGATGAATGGTGGCCAGGGCAAGGTTGGCTGCACGGAGTTGGGCCAATGGGTTGTTGGATGACAGACGTCCAAGGTCGGTTTTGGGTCTGGGGTTGTGGACTGCCTCCTGAGTGTGGTTGAGGAGTCTGAAGGTGATCCTGCAGCAGACAGTGAGCCATTGTAGCTATCTCAGGTGGACGGTGATGTGGCTGGGGCGGGGGATGTTGAAGATGAGGTGTGCGGATGCACCCTGGATGTGGACAAGTTCTCCTGCAGTTTTGCTGTTGTTCCTCCGTAGAGGGCGGTGCTGTAGTTGACCCGGCTGATGTTGTGGACCTGGGGGACGGTCTGTCTTGCCTTCGAGTGGATATATCTGTGGATCATTTGCAGCATGCGGAGGGTATTGCAGCATGAGGTACAGATGGTGTTGAGTTGCATGGTAATTGTGAGCGATGAGTCCATGATGAACACCAGCTTGCGTGCGTGGCCACTGGGTGCTGGTGCGGTGCCCAGGCCGGTGGGACACAAGGAGTTGACCCAGCCATAAGGTGACAATCCACATATGATGACCTCAGTCCTGTCCAAGTCCAGCCTCATGTGGCTGATGGTCAGCCATTCGTCAATGGATCTCATGCCTTCTGGAAGATTGGATCTGGCAATGGCTGGGTCTTTGGTGAGGGTGAGGAGAAGCTGGGTGTCAATGGCATACGAGATGATGATGAGGTCGTGTGCGCATGTGATGGTGGAGAGGGGGGTCATGGAGACATTGAAGATTGTCACGCTGAGAGATGAGCCCTGAGGCATGGGCCAGATGACGTGTAAAGAGAGGAATTCTCTTGGGTATGTTTAACCACCTAAACCCCAGTTGTACCAAGTTCAATCATACAAATATCAGTCACATGTCTTACCGACTGAAGTCATAAAAACTCCTGATATTCAAACATACTTAACTACAGTTTTGGTGCACCCAAATAAATAACCGCATATAAATCAAAGACAAAGAGACAAAGTCAAATAGAAATTGATATTGTAGTTTATTGACAAAAATATGTCCACAAATCTATAACCCTACATGTGAGTCCATAAATACATTCAACATGAAATAAAAAAACATACAATATAAAAATATATTATTAGAGAGCAAGGATGTAATGTGAAATCAGTATATTCATCACAGAATGGTGTAATTCCAGTATAAGTCAATGTATATGTATCATAGGTCTATTCTTTGCACAATAGATCAACATATGAAACAGCTTCTGGATTTTAGACCAATTCTGAATTGTACAGGCGTCGACGTGTTTGGGTGGTAAATTCTTATTTAGATTCCACCTTCATCAGGACAAAGATAAAATCTCTCCAATTTTTCTAAACAATTTAAAAACCTAATAAGGCAATAAAAGAAAACGTTTTTTTTTAGGCCATATGAAACAAATAATATTTTGGTTTTTTAAAAAAACTCAAAAACAACAACAATAATAATACTGTCAATATCTTGAATACATTATCACACACGTGATCTTAAATCAGCACTAAATCCATGGATGTCTTATATTACAGGCGTTAAGTTAATGAAACAATCAAAAGGTGGTACCGCTAGTGCGGAAAACCTGTCGCTAATGTGGAAAACCTGTTGTATATATAACTCTGTCCAATCTTTACCTATGAGTGCATGTGGCCATTCAGAAAGGTGTCCACTAGTCCTTAAATTCATACACACTCCAAGCATACAAACTAATTAACCCCACCCAACTATTTAGCTTGCCTGATATATGCTAAAACGTAGAGATTCAAGTAGCAATATTATAATGCATCAGGCAAGTCAAAGAATCTTATATTATGTGTCCATCTCTATAGCAATATTGTCATTACATAATAATACATACCCCAGCAAAGGGTGCATCCTCTCAAAAGAACAGATACATGATTATTATCTGTTTTGTATTTATTCTTGAAGCAGTGCCTTGATATCACTGTTTATTCGAACTATAGGGTCCTAATGAGGAATACAAATATCTATTAAAATTAATACTATTATCGACAAAATCCCAACTAAATTGAGCCGTAGGGAATTTCCTGCTTACCTCCGTTATCGCACAGTTCTGTAGGATATATGAGTCTCAGCCCACTTAAATCCTTCCCAATGAGTCAAAGAAATCCGCATGAATATTGCAGGATTACCAGTCATCAACGCAGTCTTCTCGTTGAAGATATCTTTTAAAATCCACCTATAAAATCAATTAGGTATCTTATTTTTAGCATATCCAATTTCAGGTATCAATATTAGACATTGTATAACCTAGGACCTGCTTAATTCGCTAGGGATCAAATTATTAAATCATAGTCCAAGTAGATCCTAGGTATCTACATATAATAGTCGTAACTATATTTTATCAAATCTAGAGAGTTTAAAAATATAAGTTCATTGCCTACTCTTCCCATGATGTATGAAGTATTAATCGTATAAGGGTTAGCAAAATGTTAGGCGTAGTATGCAATATTCTGAAATTGTGTCATGAATATGATACTAATCAACTCGCAAAGAGCATTCATAATTTGCATGAGCCTCTTCTGGTCCCATTCCCAAGACTATGGTTTGAAAGTGGAGTCCTCATTATTCCTCCGCTTCCACGAGTGTAAAAACAAGCCTATATGTCTCTCACACTAAGTGTTGGGAGACCGAATCAGGAGGCAGAAATGTGTCTAAAAGATCAAAGAGAACTCGAAAAATCGTTCTCCTAAATCCCGCGTTTAAATTCTACCCGTCCCATATTTACCTTCGTAATACGGTGTGATCTGATCCTTAAAGATGCCGTACTGTCTTCCCGTATCTCTCGTTGCCGGGTAAGCGACCAATAGATCTGTTATCTGGTTGCGAATTCCTTTATATATCAAATACTCAGGCAAAACTATCTACACCTGGAGTGTTACGTCAAAGTGACGCGACTTTTACTCATATGTTTAAAGCGGCCCTGTTTATCTTAAAGCGGCAATGAAAAGATATGTAAACCCTATGGTGGGGTCCACTGTGTGCTAAAATTCTGCGAGTTTTAAATCTAGTTTTATACTAAGCTCATTGCTCGAATGATAACTCGAGAAACCAGTTCTTGATTCTAAAGATATTTAAGTTGATTCTTTTGATTTATTAGCAACCCAATGCTTATTAAATGGGTAATGTGCCCATTCCTGATGTTAAGTCAGTTATAGATTATACAAATGAAAATAAAATAAAGGAAAAAATATTTTTTTTAAAACTATAAAGAATTCTGGCCAAAGTAATCATTGTTTACCGGTTAGCTACCTGCAATATATCACCCACACATAAAAAACAATATATGGGTGGCAGATATAAGTCGAAAAAAGTCTACCCCATAAAAAAACTGATTGCCGGTACATCAGTTAAATTTAATAGAGCAGACATCAGATCATAAATATATCCGCCATAAAATTCAGTACAAGAATGTTTTGTTATACTTATCAGTTCATTAATCTATCAATCTCATCCAATCTTCTTTTGTGTTCAACCCCGTTCTAATGGTATCTAGAATGGAAATGTACCATTGTTCACGTTTTTTACGTTTTAGGGTTAGATCACCCAATATCTTGTTCCCTTCTATCTTCTCTATAACAAACCACCTAAAATCCGTTAAGGTGTGTCCCTCTTTCAAGAAGTGATTCACAAGGGGAGCATTTTCCTTCTTGTTCCTTATGGCCGATTTATGTTCTCCTAACCTAATATGTAGTTCCCGAGATGTTTCACCAACATATCCCAAATTGCAGGGACATAAAATTAAGTACACCGAGTTTTTACTCCTACAGTTGTTCAAGGTTTTGGAAGTCAGAGTATATTTATTGTAAACCACTTCTTTGCCCTGTACACACTGTCCACACATATTGCAGCTACTGCATTTGTAGTTGCCAATTGCTTGAGTGACCATCAATGTGCGTTGATGGATAGAAGAAGTTTCTCGGTAAGTGTGAACTAACTCTCTTCTTAAATTGTTATTCCGTCTAAAGGCGAACAGTGGTCTATTGAGTTTGATTGATGTTTGGTCATTGAGGATCTTCCAACTAGAGTTAATGATGTTCTTAACTTTATTACTCAAACAGGAATATTGACTCACAAAGACCAATTTTTCATGTCATTGGTCAATCTGTTCTCTTTTTTCATTTCACCCAACATACTGTCACGGTCATAAAATCATGCCCGTTTGAGGGAATGTGTAATCAATTTTTTGGGATACCCTCTATTTTTAAGTTTGTTGGTTAAGACCTCTGAGTGCCTGTAGAAATCATCAATAGATGAACAATTCCTCCGTAGACGGAGCAATTGTCCAAAAGGAATATTATCCTTTTGGGCCTTGGGGTGGAAACTTGAATAGTGCAGCAAAGTGTTTTTTATCTGTAGGTTTGGTGAATAGTTCGACTGCTAGTGTACCCTCAATTTCTTTGATCCTTAGGTCCAAAAAGGTAACACTTTGATTACTGTATTCTGACGTAAACCTCAAGTTAGGGTCCCCTAGGTTTAACCACACCAGAAATTCTTCCAGTATTTCAATGGTGCCCTCCCAAATAAAACAGATATCATCAATGAATCTGCTCCATTTCACGATGTTTTCAAAAAATGGGGCAGATTCATTGAATATGTGGGTGTCTTCAAATTGGCCCACATATAAGCTGGCCAGACTTGGGGCACAGGTGGCCCCCATGCTGGTACCTTTAGTTTGGAGATAGAGATCATCCTTAAACAAAAACAAATTGTGTTTAACCCCTTCGCTGCGGCGGGAATTCCGCCGCAGCGCTGGGGGGTTTGGGGGCAGCGCGGTGGCGCTGTGCTCATGACGGAGCCACTCCGTCATGAGCCACGGTTGAGCTGTGCTCATGACGGAGTGGTTCCATCATGACTCCGCCCACTGCGCTAATCACCCGCACAGGCGGGGAATCAGCGCAGCGTGGGAGGAGCGGCGGCCAACGGCCGCGGCATGACGGAGCCACTCCGTCATGAGCGCTGAAGGGGTTAAGTACCAGTTCAGTACAGGCCAAGATAAATTCAGCCTGGGCCCCTCTACACTCAACTGGACCCAGGATGCCACTGATAGCACTCAAAGTTGCATCCTGGGGTATGTTCGTGTAGAGGGCCTCAATGTCCAAGGTAACCAGAAATTGGGTTTGATTATTAAATTCAAAACCTTCAATAGCTGTGATCATATGGGCAGAATCTTTGATATAGGGTTTCTGTTTTGGGACTAACGGTCTTAAAAAACTATCCACGTATTTGCTCAGTGGTTCCAAAAGTGAATTGATACAGCTAACGATGGGTCTAAGTGGTGGATTGTTGACATCCTTGTGGATTTTAGGCAATCCATATATAGCAGGGATTACTTGCTTGTCGTTATACATAAAGCTATATTCTTTATCAGAGATCCATCCATTATCTTTGGCTGTGGAAAGGAGTGTACTAATCATCCCTTTTAAATCATTCCATTTATTCATTGATACCTTGCTGTAGTGGTCCTGTGCATTTAAAAGATTCATCACTCTTCTTTCATAGTCGGGGGTGTCAAAAATGACAACCCCTCCACCCTTATCGGCAGATTTTATTGTAATACCCAAATCATTCTTAAGGTTTGAGATAACATCCCTCTGTTTCCTACTGATATTATGTATAGTGGGAGGTTGGGATCTACAAATTTCTTGTATTCTCATTTCCACAACTTGTTCAAAAATTTCCACCTTCTTATCCACTTGGTTAATGTGTGGAGTAAATGTAGATTTGGGTTTGAGGCCTGAGATATTGGTTTCTTCTCTCAATTCCTTATCCTCAAAAAACCTGGTTAGTCGAATCTTCCGAAAGAAAGACTTAAGGTCTTTCTCTAAGATAAATTTGTTAGCTTGGGTGGACGGAGCAAAACTGAAGCCCTTAGCTAATGTCTCAGATGACCCCAGTGTACTACATGCTGAAGGGTGGAGGCCGACTCCCTGGGCCTTGCTGGTGAGCTACTTGTTGATTTAATCCTGGGCCCTCCTCTGGAAACCAGTGTTGGAGATGTGTGAGCTGACAGTGTGGTAGCACATGGTGTAGAATGCCGTTGAGAGGTCAAGGGGGGTGGTCTCACCATTGTTGAGCAGGGCAAAGTTGTAGTTGGTGGTGGCAATGATGACGGTTGCAGTGGTGTGATTACTGTGGAAGATGGTCTGGTGCCGGTTGACTGGAGCTGTTTGCGTGGAGGAAGTTTTTCAGTTGCTCGTTGAGTGTCTTCCTGATGACATTTTCTGGGTAGGGAAGCAGGGTGATGTTCCAGGAGATCCTGCGGTACTGCCATCCGTTGTTTAAGAAGGGCCTGGGTCTCTGCATACCTCCAGCTCCCATGGAATGTGGCAAACTCAAAGGAGACATTCATGACATGCTGGACGTGGGCTTCAAGGATGGGGAATTATGTGGTTGAGATGTTGTGTGGGAAGGGGCCTGATGAAGAGCCAGAGTGGATGGTGCACATGAGCCAGGTGGTGTATTTGCTGCTGACGGGAGTCCAGAACCTGAGGGGGGTTTGTCCCGCGGATAATAGTGCTGTCTGCCTCTGTGTGCCAAGGCTGTCGTGTATGTCCATGAGCTTGCAGTGGTAGAAAGTTGCAAGGGATTTGATCTGCCTTGCAGGGTGGGGTGTCTTTTGGATGGAGAGCTGCTGTCAGTTCACTCACAATGCTGATGAGCTCCTTGATGTCGTGTGTTTTGGTGCCTCGGCCCTATCTGAAGGATCTCCACTTGTCCTTGCTGATGATATAGTGATGGCTGTGTGTGGCGTTTTCTCCAGGGCTGTAAGGTAAATGATGGTTCTTTGTGTTGCAAGGTTTGCACAAGAGTCCGGCTAGATCTGTATGAGTCCAGTAGGTCTGCCTTGTCCCAGGTGGCTTAACTGTTGTTGTGCTTCACAGGAAAGTCTGTCAATGTGGCAAGATTGTTGGATCAGTTGCTGATCTAGTGTGTGAGGTTGCAGGGTGTGGCGGTGGTGTTGGTTCGAGTGTCCCACACAGCTTGTCTGTGGTGACTTACATCAAGCATCTTTGGGGGATCAGTAGCGGGGTGTGGGGCAGTGTGTTGCTTGTCGGAGACATGGATGCAAATGTTGATGTACCAATGATGGATGGTGGTGTGGTTCTCCTCCAGCAAGAAGTTACTGGCCCCCAGCCACATGTAGCCTGTGCAGGTGAGGGCGTGCATGCAGATGTACGTGTTGATGGCTTAGCGGAATTGTGGATGTACACTGTAGATGAGTGTTGCTTGAGGGTTGCCAGGGGGTTGGTGCGAAACCGGATTTGTGACTCTGAGGGTGTACTTGTGAATAAATTGCAATTCATCCTCCGGGATTGTTGGTGCCGTCCCTGCGGGTGATCTTGTATCCGTCTGAGATGGCAATGAAGAAGTTGTGTGCTGAGGATGCTTTTATCCAGGTTACTGTCATGAAGGTGATGTGTGGGGCTGTTGTGTTGAGGAGGTAACAGAGTCCAATGGCATGATGGTGGACGGTGCGGGTGTGGAGTAGGAGGCACATGACCTGGTTGTTCTGACAGGTCCTGGTCGGCGGGGCAGTGCTGTGTAGGCAGTTGGAGTTGCACACTCAGCATGCGAAGGTGTCATGTGTGCGCTTAGGGGTTGCCTGATAGCAGGCGGTTGATTGTCTGGTGGACATTGCTTGGAGGGTGGCTGCAGCATGAGCCTGTTGTGTGACGTGGTTCATGTAAGGACCAGAGGGTCGTGCACTGGGCGCGTTGCAGGCACAGACGGTCCTGCCTTTGGCACGGCGTTGGCGCAACAGTGGCACAGACAAGCTGCTGGCTGCATTAAGAATGGGTGAAGGGGGAAGGGAGGAGCATTTTGGAGGCGTGTGGGTTGCAGAATCAGGGCACTCGGTGGGGCGGTGCCGCAGGTGAGGCAGCAGCAGGCGGAAGGGGTGAGAAACTAGGCAAAAAGTAGCACACAAAGACAAGGAGGTCAGAAAGGCACAGTGCAACAGGTGTATATAAAGGAAGGAGTGTCAGGTTACTCATGGGTCACTCCGAGAAAATGAATGAACAATCACCAAAAATGACGGCCAGAGGATCAGGCAACAAAATGCGGAGCTGTGCACAGGAGACACACCGTCAGCAGGCGTTGACGTTCCCTTGTGGGGAGCAACCTGCACAAATACATACACAACCAGGTACTTCATGCACAATAGAGATTATTAGCCATGAAGAACTGCATGCATGTTGCCGGAGTACACATACACTCATACGCTCAATCTTTGACAATTATGACATAGATGACGCATGTAAACTGGCAAGAGATCTGCAGTGACAGAAATGAGCTCTTTGGATTGTGGTGAACACCTTTATTACACAAACTCACACAAAGGGATATGCATCCATATGAACAGACTCACAGGTCAGTTGACATAACATGTGGGACATACACTGGACCCCCCCTTCACAACATGGATGTTGTAAATCCCAATGAACTGGCACACAAGTTAAGGGGATGAGCCAAACATATCTTGCTGCACACGGAGAGGCTGCAATTCCCCATAGAGCCTGTTGTTGTGATGTCCCACACTATGTCCACCCGTAGCATCCGCAATGTTTCAGAGGCAAGGTTTACACACATTGATGCCTTCATCAGACTCCACACTCCACTACAGATGACTGTCAAGAAGGGTGACTATCATGTCATGGGAGTGATGCTATATGTTATATGCTTCATGGTGAGAAGACATGTATGCATGGTACCACAACATGCCCAGAAGCAGTCCCCACACATTCCCAACCCGTACCACCACCAAAAAGCCTTGCTGCAATCCTTAAACAAACTGACATTTCCACATGTCCGTGCATGGAAAGCTGATTCAGCACACATTGCAATCCTCATGAGGAATAGCAGGAGGACAAAGATGACACGAGCAGACAACAGGCGCAAAAACCTGGGAATGACAGACACCTAAAACAATTCTCGCTGCACACATGGTCAGTTACGAAACATGAACAATGTTGGACACATGCAAATTTCAAAGAAAGTCTCTCCGCAAAACTGTGTGGCATGACATCATCAATCGAGTGACACATCAGAACACACATCAAAGTCACTTTGCATTCAGTCAGCTGGACACACACATTGCAACACATGCCACTCAGTGCTACAAGCTTGCACACTCATACCCAGTGACTCACCATTATGAGAAGAAGTTGCGTATGAGCTAGCTTCGGATATCATCCTCCTCCTCCTCCTCATCACTTGTCTCGTTACCAAGCCCTTGATCCTCCACGGGTGGATGTTCCTGCTCATCCGGATCCAGGATGAGTGGCACTGCGTTCTCAACTGCAATGTTGTGCAGCATGCAGCACACAATGAAGATTTTGCAGACCTTCTCTGGTGCATATGGGAGGGACCCGCCGGTCTTGTCAAGGCACCGGAATCGGCTCTTCAGGAGGCCAAACGTCCTCTCAATCACTCGCCTGGTCTGCCCGTGTGCATTGTTGTACCAGTGATCTGCAGCTGTTCTTGGGTTGCGGAGAGGTGCCAGTAGCCATGGCATGTTGGGATATCCAGAGATCCCTACATGGAAACATCATGTAAATAAGTGGGTCAGGAGATGCCGTAAGAGCCAAAGAAACCGCAACACACAGGACAAACAGAGTATACCCACCAACAAGACATGCTCGTTCGTTGTGCAGCCGCAGCATCATTTGTGGCACCCTGCTACGCCTCATGATGTAGGCATCGTGTGCTGATCCTGGAAAACGTGCACAGACATGGGAAATCAGCATGTTAGCAAGACACACCACAAAGGCATTTATTGAGTGGTAATGTTTTCGGTTGCGATAGGCTTGCTCCTGTGCCTGTGGTGGTACCAAAGCCACATGTGTCCCATCGATGGACCCAATGACATGGGGCATCCTTCCCAGGGCATAGAAATCACCCTTGACATCTGTCAACTCCTCAGGAGTAGGAAATTGATGAATTCATCAAGGTGCTCCAACATGGCTGCCAAAACATCACGCAGGACATGGCTGAACATTGTCTGTGACATCCCACCAACATCCGCTATGGTCAATTGAAATGTACCTGTGGCAAAAAAATGTAGGGCTGCCATCACCTTCATCTTGGGGGTCAGCGCAGTAGGATACCTCTGTCGCGGTTGGAGGTGTGGTACCAGCTTGTTTGTCAAGTCCTCAATAAACTGTTGAGTGAATCTGTAACGTCGGATGCCGGCACGTTCTCTCATGGCAGCCAAGTCTGGCATTGGTCTTGGGACAGGCGGTGCCCTGCAGGACATTGTTTGGAATAATGAAGATTGAGAGTCTGCCAACATCAATGTCAATGAACATAGCACATGCTAAACTGCTACTAAACATCAGATAACTATGGAGTCTGGTGTGTGCAATACATCCAGAACACATATGCCAGCTTGCTGGCACTCCTACAAAAAGCCAGATATACCTGTTGATTGTCAAGTCTACATGACATGCCCTGAAATGAGCTGGGGGCCAGTCTGAGTGAACAGCCAGAGATATCACCGGAGTGACACACATCTACATAGCTGCATTGGAAGGATGTCATCTTATCCAGACAGCTGACTGCAAGGCACACGCACACGTCACATGGAATGTTAAATGTACAAATCAAACACATTGCGATGAAGGGGTACACGTGACAACAAAAAAACACAGCCATTGAGACGACGCAGACATGTATGCCTGGGAAAATATGATTTCCGATGCACACAGACTCTACAGACGTGGGAATCCACATGTGGCATGGTGTGCGTAGATGTGTGCCATGCCCATCTCCACACAGACCCATGTTGGATGCACCAACAGCAGGTGCAGTTGACGGAACACTAACAGCAAGCTCATGGGAACACATGACACACACCTGACATAGTCACATAGGGGCACGCTGATCGTGACATGTCAGTTGATAGAGTGTCCCTGTTCCTGGCATCAGGAGACAGGTGCGGGTGTTGATGACTGTGCCATCCCACTGCTGCTGTACATGACACAGTTGGACTACAGACACACATGTGGCAAGTGTCAAGGTGATGTGTGCCACATAGTGCCCCATCACACATGACATGTGTCCACAGGTCATCACACATCAATTGTGCAACTAGATGAGATGACCTGTGCAATATCACTGGCTGCCGCACCTAGGGCCTGCACATGAAAGTATGCAATGACAAGTACTTGCTGGACATCCTTGTGCGACTCGTAGCCCTCCATTCCTGGCGTGTGTAGGCCTCGTATCACCATTGTAGGCGTGTGAAACGCACCGTACCCCCGCATTCATTGCGTGTGTACGCCTCATATCACTATTGTACTGGTGCCGTACCTGTATGTGTGAAACGCACCGTACCCCCGCATTCATTGCGTGTGTACGCCTCATATCACTATTGTACTGGTGCCGTACCTGTATGTGTGAAACACACCGTACCCCCGCATTCATTGCATGTGTACGCCTCGTATCACTATTGTACTGGTACCGTATGGGTACGTGTGCAACGCACAGTACACGTCCACTTCATTGTTGCGGTACGCAGGGGTTGCTGGACACGCCCCCCCAAGTGACCAGACCCTGGTGGTAATGTATGGGCTCCATATTATAGGTTTGGCTTTGGGTATGGGGTATGTTTCCTGCCCCTCACCCCCACCCTGGCCCCTGGGTGTTGTTCTCACCTTCTGCGGCGTGTGCATCAGTTTCGGCGCACCAGGTCGTAGGCTAAGAGGACCGGGATGACACGTACGATGGGGTTCATGGCGTATACGTCGCGTACCGGGGCTCCGTTTGTAGGACTCTGCTTTTACGGCTGTTTTTGGCTCCCGTAAGAAAAGAGCCGTACGGAGTGCCGTAGGGACGAATCGTACTTGCTGGGCCGGAAACCGCTGCTTAAATAAGTCCGGACGTCGCGTACAAGCGGTTCCGGATCCGAATCGTTGGTTTTTTTTACCCGTGCGGTCTTTTGTACGATTCGTACGGAAAGAGGCTTTCTGTACGAATCGTACTTCCTAGGTTGTAAGGAAAGTGTACCGGGTACAAGTCGTACGGAGAAAACGCTAGGGGCCCCCAATGTCACTTTCCGACAGGCTTTCCATGCCGTAAAGCCCAACATGGAAAGCCTGTCAGAATCCGACACCGTAATCCCTATGGTGGAAACACCATCCACAGGGATTAGGAGCAAGCCTCCAATTTCCCGATGGGCTCCTTGAGCCCATCGGAATGCAGCCGGAATGACCGGTCAGTTTCACTTTCGACTGCCTGCATCCTAATGCATGGTCGAAAGAGAAACCTGCGATGAGACTCACTTTCCGGGTCTCATGGTAATAAGGCCCATATTGTCACCTTGTACATCCCAGCCAATCAGTCTCAAACTAACCCTCTGTCTCTGGCAATCATATATTTGCTCCGCTTCTCTTGAATGAGGGTCTTTGATGGCCTTACCCATGTTTTATCCTTCACAGCCACGCCATTGCTCTGAGATAGGTTCTGATGAACCTGCACTCTAAGCCTCCTTTCACATCAAGTCTCATGCCAATTGTTGTTAAGAAAGCAGTGGTTATCTCACTGCCATAAGAAAACGTCATCAAGGTACAATGGATCCTCTAATTTTAACTATTTCCTTACAGTTGTTTTTGTAAAACCAGTAGATAGGTGAATCTCCCAGTGGTCGATCTACCATCTTAAGTCCACAAACTTCCTGGATTTGGACTAAGGTGGTTTCCGGTTTCCGGTGCAGGGAAGACATGGCTTGGCAGTTCGGGCTGGACTGTTCCCATGAGGCACAGGGTCAGACTGATTTGCATATGGCCATGTCTGAACTGGGGTGGCGGAGTGAGCTAAAGAATGATGATGGATTAAACCCAGATCAGTTGACTGGGGTGAGTGCTTGCAATGTTCAACACTCCATCCATCACCCCCTATGGTTTGGCTTTATATAATATGGCCTTCCTTGACATGATGGTTATCCATTGCATAACAATGTTCTGGGTATATGGTGTCCATCCTTGTCTTTTGATGGCCATCTTTGGCTTCTGATGATTATTCTTGCCACACACTGGTTCTATTTGATACCTGCTGGTTACCTGTGGCTTATGACAGGTATTCCTTAAGGATGGTTATACATAAACATGTGAGGCAGAATCTGTTGAAGTTGTGTATTTGTGGGTATTTAATGAAAATGACAGAGTGAAACGTGTGCAACAGTCAAGTTTTTTAAAATGAATGCTTGAATTTGATTTACTGACAAAATATCGTACCTCAAAATATCCCCTTACCAAAATATTGTGACCAAAATATTGATGTAAAAAATATTGCCATCCTATACTTATAATGGTAAGTACAAAATATCGAAAAACAAATATAATTGCAATAAATATCATTGTATTAAATATTGTATTTAAAATATATATACATTAAAATAATACATATTAAAAATACTAAATAGTAACATTAATTTTAAAAAACAAATATATTCTATATATATTTTAACAAATAAACATAAATACAAAAAAGTTAAACAGAGATAATTACATATATCTACTTAAAAAACAATTATTAAACTAGTAATTTTAATTTATATAATCATTTTGACACTGTTACCTAATATAAAAATATTATATATATATATACACACACACACACACACACACATCAATAACATAAAATCTTTCAAAAACAAACCATTCTAATGAAATTAAAAAAGTAAACAACTTAAAATTTAGTAAAAAGAATTTACTCATTATTACATTAATATTTACAACTATTATAATGTTAAATAACCAAAAACATAATATTATGAATTATAACAATATAAAATAGATGATAACATATACAATTTAAGACATATGCTATTTCCACTAAAATGTATGCAAAACTACGCAAACTATTATAATAAATATATAAAAAATTACTACTCCCACTCCACGCAATGCAAAAATAATAAAACTGTGTACAATTTACAAATTTCCCTCAAGTATACACATTAGGGAAAGTGTTGGATTGTGCATATGTAAAATGTACCATTCCCACTCCAGTCTGTACAACAGTAGGAAAAATGTTGGATTGCATCGGGGTAAAATGTACTATTCCCACTCCGGTCTATACAACAGTAAGGAAAATGTTGGATAGCTGAGGGGTAAAGTTTACTATTCTCACTCCAGTCAGCACAACAGTAGGGAACGTGTTGGAGAGCTGTGGGGTAAAATTTACTATTCCCACTCCAGTCAATACAACAGTAGGGAAAGTGTTGGATTGCGGCGGGGTAAAGTTTACTATTCCCACTCCAGTCAGCACAGCAGTAGGGAACGTGTTGGATTGCTGGTGGGTAAAATTTACTATTCCTACTCCAATCAGTGCAACAGTAGGGAAAGTGATGGATTTCGGAGGGGT